>NC_133617.1:189571149-189911982 GCF_048593235.1 Sminthopsis crassicaudata
CTTTGTGTGAAGGGAAGGCTGTGTGTAATCTATGAAAGTGGAGTTTGCCCAGCTGTGGGTGAGAAATGTTTTTTTTTTTTTTTAATACACTAATACTTGCCAGATCTGTCCTATTAGATTTCTAAAATGCTTCAGGAGATGAAAATCATGGGTGTCAAAGCAGAGACTGGCCAGAGAGCATCATATGGTTCAGATTCAAATTAGTGGTGATCCTGACAGAGTACAAGACTTCATTTGAACCTTCAAAATTGATTAGCATTTTGAGAGAATGACTATAATTCAGGTGGCATTTCAATCTCAGGAATTAAAATTAATTAGCACTTTTCAGAATGGTATGGCATAAGCTGAGTTAATCAAGCAAATCTAATGATGCATAACAGAGAAGAGCTTGGGGAGTCCTAATATCATTTGGAGGTTTCTCATATTTTAGCTAAAACTTAGTTTTATACTAAATATTTTCTGGAATTTTGATTTTGAAATTATAGAATTGTAACAAACTAATGTCTTATTGGAGGTAGGGAAGTTATAAAAGTAATATGAGCAGATTTTCTAATTTTTTATTGATAGAAAACTTTGGTCTTTTTTTTTTTTTTAAACTGTTTTTAGTGGCAAAACTAAACTTGCTTGTTGTTTCTTCTTTTTCAAGTACCTGTACAACTTTTTGGCTCAGCCAAATGCCATTGCTCACCTTGATTTATCCAACACGGAGTGTGCCCTGGACATGGTAATGTTTCTTTATGGTTCCTTGGAGTCTCAATGACCATTAAGTTGCAATACAGTGGAATTTCTATTGAGTAAAATAGATTTCTGATTTCAGAGATATTTGATAATCAAGCTGATGATTTTGCTTTTCAGGTCTGTGCAGCACTCCTTCGTGGGTGCCTTCAGCATTTAGCTGTCCTCAGCCTCTCCAGAACTGTCTTTTCTCACAGGTATGGAATTACTTCTAAACATCATTAATTCCAACTATGTATCAAACAATGAAATCTCGTAAAGGTTTATTTGTTTATTTTTTTCTATTGTTAAGTTGTGGTGTTGATCTAAGGATTCAGCAGTTTAAGGAAGCTCTGATGGAGAAATCTCTTTTATTCATTTTGATCGCATTTCTTCTACAATTTATTGTTTTGGAGAGTTTTCTTAAAAAGGACTTTTGGTTGTATCTCCATAATCCCTGAAGCCATCACTATATTTCATTTATTTAAAATAAATATAGTAGTGTTCTTATCTACAACCACCCTAAAATCATTAAAGGATTATATTAAGTTCAGTATACTTCTTTTAAAAAAAACAGGGAAGTATGTATAATATTAAATGTCCATTAAATATAGTAAATAAAAACATAAATTCTTGTGCTCAAAAAGTTATGTATCTGATTTTCTGAAAATCTTGTCTCTGAGAATGATATATATTGATATATACAATATATACTGATATATGAGATATATTCTAAGATTGATTATATATTTTAATCTGCATATGCAATTTGAGAATTTAAATAAATTTCTGACTTAATATACAATAAAGATTGTGATTATATGTAATGTAAAGTATTTTATATAACTATAAATAAAGGTAGCATATGTATAATGGGAGTATACAAATATAGTACATACTTTATATTTACAAATTTATATATATATGACTATATATATATATATATGACTATATATATATATATATATATATATATATACATCTCACTAAATTCACTATATTATACACTAAATCACAAAGGTATTTAAATTGTCAAAATGGTAGCATAAATTCTATTTAAGCAGTTTCTCCTTACAAGTTAGGATAAGAGGTTTACAGAGAGAATAGGTGAAAAAATATTGGGGTTAGAAATCACTGAAGTACCCAAAGTGCTGGACTGAATAAAGAAATTATCATGTACTTAGCAGGGTTCATCTCCTGCAAGGACTGATAAAACTTTCCCTTTTTGGCTCAAGTTGTAAATCTATGTCATTCACTAACCTCATAAGACCACAAAACAGACCAATTTAGATAGAACTGAATGATTGATTAGGTGAATAGAAATGTGGAAGTGTATTTAGATGTGAAAAACTGAGAAAGCTCACCTGATTTGAATAAAAGATTCACAGTCTCCTAATTAAAAGAACATTATCTTCTTGAGAACAATTAAATGGCAAAGGTGAAATAAGCTGAGTTCCTTACTCAGATAAGGATAGAGTTTATGACCTTACTAAAGATTATTTCACAAGAAAAAGAACAGAAGGATAAATTAATTCAAAGAACAATTCAAATCTGTTAGATTACTAAAATTAAGTAGTGACTAGAAACATGGAACATTATATTGATAATCGATATTGTGAGAAGAATTGTTGGAAATTTCTAATCCTATTAATATAAATAGAGTTATTCATTTTTCTTTTATTCAAGTAGAACAAAATGGCAAAATTCCTTTTTTCCTTAAATAACCTGAAATTTTGTGTCCCTGCTGGTATTAACTTTTGTCAAAAATTCATAAGAATAGCAGTGTGTTATTTTTGATGTGAGCACAATACCCACTGAACAGAATGGAGAAAATATTCAAGATCAGTAGTGCTGTAATCTTACTCCATCCAATTCCTCTTAAATCCTGGATTGCTTGGTGAGATAGTGTTTACTGATTTCATTCCCTTTCCTTATTTTCTCAAGGCCATAGAATGTATTTGGAGTTTGTGAATATTTTCCTTGTATGTCATTCTTGTGAGGAAATGGGCATTCACTTAATCAAATGGGATTGGTATGTTTAGAAATATAATAGTTGAGTAAGAGAATATGTGGTCTATTGCTACTTCTATTTTCCATGTTGTTTACTAATTTGTCTCAGATCATAGTAATTCTTTTTTTTTTTTAATTAATTTTATAATTATAACATTTTTTTTGACAGTACATATGCATAGGTAATTTTTTTTTTAACAACATTATCCCTTGTACTCCCTTCTGTTCTGAATTTTTCCCCTCCTTCCCTCCACCCCCTCCCCTAGATGACAGGCATTCCCATACATATTAAATATCTTATAGTATATCCTAGGTACAACATATATGTGCAGAACCGAATTTTGTTGTTGTTGTTGTTGCAAAGGAAGAATTGTATTCAGAAGGTAAAAGTAATCTGGGAAGAAAAAAACAACAACAACAACAACAAAGGCTTACATTTACACCCATTTCCCAGTGTTCCTTTTCTGGGTGTAGCTGATTCTGTCCCTCATTGATCAATTGGAATTAGATTAGCTCTTCTCTATGCTGAAGATATCCACTTCCATCAGAATACATCCTCATACAGTATCATTGTTGAAGTATATAACGATCTCCTAGTTCTGCTCATTTCACTCAGCATCAGTTGATGTAAGTCTCTCCAAGCCTCTCTGTATTCATCCTATTGGGTCATTTCTTACAGAACAATAATATTCCATAACATTCACATACCATAATTTACCCAACCATTCTCCAATTGATGGACATCCATTCATTTTCCAGTTTCTAGCCATCACAAAAAGGGCTGCCACAAACATTTCGGCACATACAGGTCCCTTTCCCTTCTTTAGTATTTCCTTGGGATATAAGTCCAGTAGTAGCAGTGCTGGATCAAAGGGTATGCACATTTTGATAACTTTTGGGGCATAATTCCAGATTGCTCTCCAGAATGGTTGGATTCTTTCACAACTCCACCAACAATGCATCAGTGTCCCAGTTTTCCCACAGCCCCTCCAACATTCATCGTTATTTGTTCCTGTCATCTTAGCCAATCTGACAGGTGTGTAGTGGTATCTCAGAGTTGTCTTAATCTGCATTTCTCTGATCAATACTGATTTGGAAAGATCATAGTAATTCAAAGATTATTTGCACATAAATTTTATTGCCTTTGCTAATGAAAACCTGGCCATTCCATCCATTAATTCACAAACGATTTGTGTGCAGCCATTGGGAAATTGTATATCTGTCAACACTGGCCATTTTGGAATTGTATATTTCTGTGAAAATGTCAGTGCTAATATGTTATGTTTTTTGATTTACAGGAAAGGAAAAGATGTACCCCCATCTTTCAAACAATTTTTCAGCAGTTCTCTTGCCTTGATGCAAATCAACCTTTCAGGCACTAAACTTTCTCCTGAGCCTTTAAAGTAAGTGTCATATTCTTTTTCTCTACAGCTTTTGAAGTTCAATTTTCTGGATGATTTTATTGAAAAATAGGAGATGTAATCCACAAGCTCAGTAGGCAGATCAAAATGCCAGTGTTTCTAAGTCTCTGTCAGGTTCTTTTTGACCACCAGGAGGGTTGATGCTGTTAGCAAATTGAAATGGAAATGAAATAAAATGATCTCCCTCATCTGATGCCTTTAGCTTACTTATTTCCTTTATGAAATCTTTGTTTACAAGGATCATTTTCTTTTTTTACTTTACTACTCTTCAAGAATCTTCTAGCACATGATTTTGAGTGTAAATTATTGTGTTGTTTCTAGTCTTGATATCAAGCATTCAAACTTAATGATAAATAAACTCTAGAACAGTTTTATATATATATATTTAGAGGCAAATTATCTAGTTTCTGAATTATCTAGATCTTTTTTTTAACTAGCTATGTTTTGTTTGTTTCAATGGTAGAAAAACATCAAAGTACTTTGAAAAAACAAAATTCAAATTAATCAATTTGGTGTTTTAGAAGTATCAGTGAAATGATTGGTAATTGAGAATATTTTGTAAAATGAAACTTGAGGAATATGTGGCTTTCAGTCATAATCAAAAATTTGATATTATTATGAGGGCAATAGAATTAAATTATCTTTGGAACAATTTGTCTTTCTAAATAGTTAAGTGATGGAGAAATAAGTCGGCGCTCATGTTCTCCATCTGCCCAATAACCAAACCCCCCCCTCCAAAAAACAAAACAAAACAAAAAACCACAAACAAAACTTTTGACAGAATGTCAATATTTTTCCTATTTCACCACTACATTTTCTTCTGCTGTCATTTGGAGCTGTAGACAATCTAAGAAGTTAGTTTTTCTTTAAAAAAATTAGCCATTTATTTTAATTATGGTATTATTCTGAATCAGGCATTTCTCTAATTGCGTATATTTTGAGATCTTTCCAAAACCATTGAAGACATGACAATTTCCCCAAATTATACTGAAATTATAGATTAATTACTTATCAAAGCAGTATTACATTGCCAAATAAAGCATTTGGCAGTCTTTAACACAATGGTCATTTTAAAAAGTGCGATCAAAGTTATCCTTGATTTGCTTATAATATAAACTTTGTTTTATTTTATAACAAGTATTAGGGATGGTGAAAAGGTAAGAAGATGGGCCTTTGTGTAAAATAAATTTTAATTAAAAAATATAGAGATGATCATATTTGTACTAAGATTTTCCAACTCAGAAGATGAAATATTTGTAGTGTAGAAAGGCTAGTCCATTATACATAATTTGGAAGATTTTGTGTTATATATAGATGTAGCAGAAATTGTCTTATTCCCCTAAATATAATTTTTAAAATCTGTGTGGTGTAATTATGTAACGTTTGTTGCCATGTCCCCAAAGATTTTCTTTATATATGTGTTATATTGCATTCAGTCGTGCAACAAACATTATTTATGGTGTCATTTTTAAAAATGTTTATATCTGCTAGAGGTGGAAGAAACTACAAATTATCTAAATGCCCTCAAATTGGATAATGACATCACAAACCAATGAATTACTGTATCTTGTTTTAAAAGAGTGATAAATAACTTTGAACTATAAAAGGAAATACCAAAAGGGAAAAAAAAAAAGGTAGACCTCAGAATAATATATGGACCCTGATTACAATTTTGCTTACTTGTATTTCCTAATTATAAAGATTTTTTAAAAAGTTCTACAGCTAGCTATTTTTAGTTGACTTCTAAGGGATTTAAACTGATTTTTATACAGGTTGTTAAATGCAAATTTTAAATAGAAAGCTGCTTCTGTAAAAATGGAGATTTATATTTACTGAGAATTTTCTAACCATTTGAGTACATATGTGTGACAATAATAGTTTAATTTTTTTTTTCTTGAGTATAGAGGGGATTTCAGGATCATATAATATTCCAGGGTCATAATCATAGCATCGGTTATGTTCAGAATAGTTCTGAGTGTATTTTATTCTAAATTTTAAAGGACTGGTAATTTGTATATAGTATATATATTGCAATTTTTTAATGCCCCGAATACTTAATGACCCAGAACACTCCATTCCTATACCACCTACATGAGACTTTGCTGTATCTAGATAGCATATTTCATAATATGTTTGCAATAAAGCATTACTTATGTAAAAATTATAATCATGCCAAATCAATAATCCTTATACCTTGTGCTATTTTGTGAAAGAGTATTAAAGATAATGATGCTTAGTAGGCTGGGTTGATTTCTGCATGTATGCTAGAAATAAAGTTTCACAGATTTGAATGTTTTTTTTTTCTGTAATGATGATTGTGATATATAATATTAATTGTAATAATTAAATAGCATGTTAACAATACTTCTGAAAAGAAATAAGTAAACATTTGTGCATTAGTGGAATAGGAATCATAAAAATGTCTGTTTTTAAAGAAGAGTTTGGTAATAAGTACATGTAAAAGAACTGCATGCAAGATGGAAATATGTAGGTGATCAGAAACAGTTTTGGACATTAACTGTTTTCAATTGTGAAAAAACTGTTTTCCTCAGAAACCTTTCATACTATTTTTGTCTACTTTTCTTTTAGTAGAGCTATTGGGCAAGTCTAATGATTATTATTTTTTAAAAGCAGGAAAATTTTTGTTTTATTACTTGGCCTTTCATTTGAGGCCATCCATGTTTTTCATCCAAGCTGAAGCATTTCAAGCGTACTTCAAAAACCCATTGAGTTTCTGTGCCTTGATGTTTTTTCTTAGAGCTCTGCAGGAGAGAATGCATGATGTGCTTCAGAAATATCTCAGGGCTATTGTTTTGGGTATCTTGCCATTAAGGGTTCAATATATACTAATTATTTCTCCTTTAAAAATTTTTTGGCTTGGTATTTTTAATAAATTTATTTAGCAGTGCTTTGAAAAATAATTATACATAAAATTAACATTCAGAAACTAGGAGATTAAAACCTAAAACTTAACAATCATTTATTGTCTTAGGGTTACATATTTTTAGGGGTCTTTGAAGAAAGAAAATAATTATTAAATGAATCAAGGTTTATTTATAAAAGAATTAAGATAAATAAAGCAATTTGTTTAAAAAAGCTGTCCAGTGCAATTTGTTCTTCAGTAAATGACAGTTTCTACTGAATTAGTTGTTTTTGCTAGCCTGGCCCTCGTTTTCTCCCAATTATAGACTTGCTTTAGTTCAAGATCTTAATGAATATAGCCTTAACTTTATCAGGGAAAAGCATTAAAAGAACAAAAAAAAGTGAATTTTTTCTTTCAAAAGCAGCATTAGAATGTAGTGTTAGAATAAAAATGTAAATTTCCCAATGATATTTTCAAGCCAAAAATTTTAAATGATAAACTATAAAGAAAGAATCAAGGTACATATACCAATAATATATGCCCACCTTTCCCAATAATCCTCAAGAATAAGGGACTCTATTACTTTTAGAAGTATATTTCACACATATATTTGTGTATGTGTGTATGTGAGTTTCTCTGTTTTTGCTCCCTTCTTCTCCTCACCCCCTTTCCAATTTTGCCCTCTGAACAAAAGATAATGGAATTAGAAAAGGAATGGACAGGGGCAGCTAGGCAGTTCAGTGGGTAGAACACAAGCCCTGAAGTCAGAAGAACCTGAGTTCAAATAAGACCTCAGACACTTAACACTTCCTGGCTGTGTGACCCTGGGCAAGTCACCCCAATTGCCTCTGCCCCAAAAAAAGTAGAAAGAAAGAAAAGGAATGGACAAAGGGACACGAGACAAGAAAAAAATTTTTAAAAGATTTTTATATTACTCAATTTTTTTTCTTTACTGGTTTTAATCAGATGGCTTATAAGCATATATATATGTGTGTATATATATATGTGTGTGTGTGTATATACATATATATATATATATAGTCATGTTCTGAGAGACTGCAGAGTTGGGAGAAAGGGAAAAAAGTATACACATAATGGAATGAATTCAATACTTTCCTTATTGTTATTATTTGGGGAAGTGAAGTTTGAATTAATGAAATGATTGAATTACTCACACTTTGTTTTTTGTTTTGTTTTGTTTTGCTTTGTTTTTCTGAGACAATTGGGATTAAGTGACTTGCCCAGGGTCACACAGCTAGGAAGTGTTAAGTGTCTAAGATCAGATTTGATCTCAGGTCATCCTGACTTCAGGGTTGATGCTCTATCCACTACACCAATTGCCCTCTGCATTTTGTATTTTGAAAGAAATTATGTTTTATTTAGCACAATACTGCCAAATAGAAGTCCTATGGCAATACTTTTATGAATAGATAATAATCGGGTATTAACTAAAACAGTATATGTTTATATGCATGTAGGTGCAGTTAGAGTAGTATTTGATTTTAGCAAATATATTCCTTTAGGAGTCTTTTTATCTTGTTAATTTGCATGCTAAATTATTTCACTGTTGATATTACTAAAGCTAATTTCATCTGGGCTTTTGTCCAGATGATTACAAAATCAGGTTTAATGAGATCTGAACTCATGACCACATACAAGGAAAATGTTTTAATAATTTTCATTTAGTCACTTCATGCTGAGTGGGAGGCAGATACACGATTGTGAGGTGAATCAAAATTATTTATTCCCTTTTTAAAAGAGAGCTTTAAATTCTAGTTTTCTGAGATCACAGTAATATGGAATTATAGAATGAGTAAATTTTCATAGGATGTTTTTTAATCATAAGTAAAATAGTCTGTATCTTCTTTCATCTGTTAAACTGGTTAATTTTAAGCTTTGTAATAAAAACACAGACATGGCTTCTGTACTCAAAAATAAAATCTTTGGAAACACTGTCTTTTATCTTCTTTACTGCTCTGATAACAATTACCTAATAATCTAAGCATTATTAATGCTGCTCTAAAGTAAATGCAGGTGGGAATTATCTTTGAACTCCATTTAATTTCAGTATGCAATTAGTTTTTACTGTTGGTTTATTTGCATAGGAATAGCATTTCTGTTGACTTTTGCATTTATGATAGAACTCTTACTGTGTAAGACCAAAGAAAACTATAGAGCCATTTTATCAGTGTTGTCAAAAAATGGAAATAAAGTTGGAATTTTTTGTGTGTGTTGATATTTGTTTCCTTCCCTCCTCTTTGAGAAGACAAATAATTTGATAATGAGTTATATATATGGTCATGTAAAACAGGTTTCCATGATAGCCATGTTGTAAAAGAAAGCACAAAAAAAAAAAAGAAAAAGAAAAAGAAAGAAACACTTTTTTAAAAGTATGCTTCAACTTGCATTGAGATTCCATCAATCATTTCTCTGAAGGTTGATAGCATTTTTAATCAGAATTTTGATTTTTCTTTTTAAAAATATCTTTAAGTTTGGTGGTTTCATCTTAATTTCCTTTTCTTTCCCCAGAGCACTGTTATTGGGTTTGGCTTGTAATCATAATCTGAAGGGAGTTTCTCTTGATCTCAGCAGTTGTGAGGTAAGTCTAATTTCAGTATATGCTGATGGGAAAATAGCCTCAGAATTGAGTTGACTTTTTCCTGGTATGTCATGCTCATGAGGGTGTACATGGAGGAGAAAAAAAAAAAAACATGTAAGAAAAGTTCTGGTTCAATTTCTTCCTCCAAATGTAGAACTATATTTGGTTCTCCAAATAAGCATTCAAGTATATATTTTAAAGAACAAGAATCCATAACGTCGCATAGTGGATTCAGTGCTAGACCTGAAGCCAGAAAAACCAGAGTTCAGATCCAGCCTTAGACATTTAGTAATTCTGTAACCCTGGATAAACCATTTAATCTGTGGTTTTCTCCATTTTCTCATCTGTAAGATGAATGTAGCAATAACACCAGCCTCCCAAAGTTGTTATAATATTAAAAGGAAATATTGTTTGTGAAGCATTTTGTGAACTTTGAAATGCTGTTTAGCTGCTAGTTGTTTTCATTTTTATCATTATTATTGTCAATCATCCATCATTCACACCTATTACAGCCCTTCTATAACTATATAGTGGTCTTTGTGAGTGGCTATAGCAAAAAAAAAAAAATTTAGTGCGCTGCCAGACAACTTGATTATGTGTTTCTCCAAACTTAGCTAAGTCTAGTCCTGGACAAGAAGCTCATAGTTTATCCCTTTTCATTGTTTACCTCTCACTTATCTTTTATTTTTGGCTGCCTAAATTGCAACGAAAAATTTTCTCAATGGGCTTTGTGGTTCTATTGCTTCTTTATTTTATTTCATATATAAAACTATTTTATGCTTAACATTCAAGATCTAATTCAACATTGAGATTATGATAACTTTGATAGTTTGTATGATACTTTACACTTTACGAAATGCTTTATGACAATAATTCTGATATTAATCATAAGATCTGACTAATATTCTTAACACAATTTTGAAAATTACCTTATTTCTAATTCTTTGAATCCCTAAGTTCTTTTAAGGCAAGCTATGGTACCCCCCCCTCCTATAGGAAGACTTTCCTGATCATTTCAGTTATTAGTACTCTGTACCAATTCAAAATGCTTAATATTATTTATTTATACACATGTATCTCAAGTGCATAAGAGCAATTAGGTGGCAGAGTGAGTCGTAGAGTGTTGGGCTTAAATTCAAGGAGATCTGAAGTCAAACTGGCCTCAGACAATATCTGTATGGCTCTGAGCAAGTCACTTAACTTCATTTGCTTCAGTTTCCTCATCTGTGAAATAAATTGGAGAAGGAAATGTCAAATCACTCCATTGTCTTTTGCCAAAAATCCAAATAGGGTCATGAAAGATTGGACATGACTAAAAAGTGACTAACAATAAAGCAATATATATATTTAATATAATACTATTATATCCTCTAATAAAATTTAAACTTCCTGAGTACAGGGATTATTTCTTTATTATCTCCAGTGACTGGCAAAGGATCTTGCATATAATAGGCATTTAATAATATATCATTGTTATCATTAATGTTATTGTTTATATAAAAGTTTAATCATTATTGCAATATTATTATCCCAAATTAGTTCTAGAAAAGGCCATCTTTTATGATTTTGCAACATAAGAGCTTTTTGTTTTATTTTTGGTATCCCTTTGTAAGAGCCTGTTACTTTAAACATTCAAGGTTTTTCCATGGCCTCTGCTATAAATTAATTAGAGGACAATAACAACATTAAACCTATATCATTTTAACTTTACATGATGCTTTTTTCACAGAGTTTCATAATATGAATAATTAGATTCTCTTTATCATATGGGGATAAGGACTATATCCCCCCAATAGAGAGTAATACTTTTGATTTTCCTGACACAGCTAACTTTTGGTGAAGAAACTCTATAGACCAGTGCAATTTAGCATTTTCATTGCAACTAATAGTCTTAGAAAGTTGCTTAGATTAATGAGGAGTTAAGTGACTTGGCTAGATTAATGCATCCCAGTATATGTCAGAGCTGAGATTTGAACCCATGTCTTACTCTATCTCCTATATCAGCTTGTCTTACTTTTTTTACTTTTTTTTTTTTTTTTTTTTTTTTTTTTACTAAGTGTCTTACACTTTTTAGATCTGAATATTGTCATAGTACCTTGTGAAAGGACTTGCCCAGCTTCACATCCAGTTTATATCCATTAGATTTGGGAGTAAGATCTAATTATTTTGAGTAATGTTTTGTTTTATTTCTTTGAGTTTTTTTTTAATAAAGCTTTTTTTTTTTGTTTTGTCTTTTGTTTAAGCTTTGAAAATCTTTTTTTTTTTTTTTTTTTTTAAAGTTCTCATTTATTTCTTAGCCTCCCATATGGTACTGCCCTCTTTCTTTCCTAGTAGTAGCAAGGGTAGCTAGATGGTAAAGTGGATGGAGTGCTGAACATAAGAAAAACCTGAGTTGAAATCCAGCCTCAGACACTTATTAGCTGTATAAGACTAGACAAGTCATTTTAAAAAAGAAACAAAAAACAAATTCTCTGTCTGCATCAGTCTTCTCATCTATAAAAAGGGAGTGATAAAAGTACCTATCTCCCAGGATTGTTGTAAGAATCAACTGATACAGTAATGTTGAGACGCCTGATACATAGTTACGCCTTATTATTAATATAGTCTTGAATTCCTTTAGTACTCCCTAGAAGAACTAATTTAGAATTTAGTAAATAGCCTGTGCTTTCACTGATGTTTACTTATGATATAGAAAATGATGAAGAAGTCAGCTTACTGGTTCTACCTTGTAATCATGCTTAGTCATGCTTTTTTGGAATAATCAGGCATCATAAATAGCAAAACGAGCATTAAACTATAAATCAGAAGAGTAGGATGTTAACATCAGTCTTTCTGTTAATGAACTTTGTGGCCATAGGCATGCTATTTAATTCATATGGGCTTCAGTATTCTCATCTGAAGGATAAGTAGATTGGAATAAGCGATCTAAGACTTCTTAGAGCTCTAAGGAGCTATGACAAATCTGGAATGCATACTAAAAAGCAGAGATATCAGCTTACTGACAAAATTGTCAGAGCTATGGCTCTGTCTGCTGTGCGAGATGGACTAGAAGAAATGCTGAGTGCCACTGAATCAACACTTTCAAATTATGGTGCCAGAGAAGACTTTTGAGAATCTTTTGGACAGAAAGGAGACAGATCAGTCAGTATTTAAAGAAATTAATCATACTTTTCATTGAAATATCAAAGACTGAAGTTTAAATACTTTGGTCAGTTTATGAACTATTGTTCATTGGAAAAGACCCTGATTCTGGGAAAGACTAAAGGCAAAAGGGATAGGTGAGAACAGAATGAGATGAAGAGGTAGTGTCATGAAAGCAACAAACATGAGCATGAGTAGACTTTACGGATAGTGGAGGATAGAAGGGAGGGATCATCATGAGACGATCCATAAGATCCCTAAGAATTGGGTAGAACTGTATAACAGGAGTCCTTAAATTATATGATAACTTTCCCAGGTTAAGATCTTTTTAGCAGTGGAAACTCAGTTTGTAGACTAGATTCTGATTTATTTGGAATGACTTAATTGTGATATTACATCAGGCAGATGAATGAACTTCCAGAGATCCCTTCAAGTTGAATGGTTTTGTGGTCAAGTTTATGATTCCTTCCAGTGGGAGCATATGCCCCTAATGTAACTATTTGAATGTCTTGTAAAACCCTCTATGAACATGACTTAACTTCATTTGATCAATTATCCATCTAAGTACTTCAATACTTATCTTCAGCTTCCACTCTCTTCTTCCATTTGTGTCTTACATTTATACCAATCAATCTTCTTTATGCATACATCTAGTATGACACAACATTATTTAAAACCTTTCAGTGGTTATTCATTGTTTTCCACATAATGTCTAAGCTGTTTACCTTGACTTTTAAGACCCTCCATCATTTGGCAACACCCTACCATATATCCTTCATACTACTTCATATTACTCTTCTTTATGTTTTCTGAAACCCCTTGAAACCACATTATTCACCTTCCCCAACACTTTTTGCTTCTCCATTTTTGCCCTTTAGATCTATCCTAAACCTAAAATGTGCTTCAACAATCCCATTTCTGCCTGTTGAACTCATTCACGCCTTTTTAGGAACCATATTCTCTATCAAGCCTTCCTTGATTTCTTTCAGACATAGGTAGATAACATTAGTCTTAAAATCAAGGGAACCAGAATTTAACTCTTGTGTAAGACACTTAACTAGACGTGTAATCCTGAAGAAGTCATTTAACCCATCAGAGGTTTTTTTGTGTGAGAATAAGAATAAGAATACGAGTCCTCCTTATTCCGAAGTTCAATTTAAATTTTGTTGTATGTAGAGATGTTTGGAAAACTTGTAATGATACATGTTTCAGCTATTATTATGCATTCATTCAATAAACCTTTCTTATGTACCTACTGTGAGCCAGGCATGTGCTAGATGTTGTGGTTTCAGAGACAAAAATAAATAATTCTTACTTTCAAGGATTATACAGATAAGTCAATTAAAGTCACACAAACTAATTTGGGAAGTATGGATAGGGAAGTAGGAACCGTAGATCAGGATAGATTTCACCTAATAGGTGGCCCTCAAATTAAACTTTAAAGAAAGCCAAGCATTCTGGGAGATAGGGTTGATAAGGGAGTGCATTCTAGGAATTGAGGGATAATCCATGGAAAGAGACAGTGTTGAAAACCTACTTCACGTTAGGGCAACAACATGTAGGCTAATTTGATTGGAATATGGTATGTGATGTCGAATTTTGTTCAATTATCTTGGAAAGGTAGTCTGGAAACAGATTGTAAAAGGCACTAATAGTAATGATGATAGTGATGATGATGATGATTTTTTAAAAAAAGTTCCATAGAGTTTTAACATTTCTAAAGTATTTTTCAAGTGTTTTAGATGACAAGCAAGGGAATTTTTATTTTATCCTATATACAGTTGGGAACTATCTGGGTTTTTGGAGAAGGCTTAGAAGATAATTCTTTTTGTCTACTCTTGCAACTAAGATAGCAATTTATAAATTATTTGTTTTCCAAACACATTTTGTTTAATAAATACTTAAACCTCTTTTAAAGTTTCATTCTTTTAAACGTTATGCTTATTTTAAAACATGATCTAAAACCAGTGATATCTAATAGAAAGGGATGAATAATTTTTTATTTTAATTTTAATGAACAAATTTCTTTAATTTTGACTATACTGTACTAATATTGGTAGTTGTAATTGACATTTTAATTCCTCTGCATATAAACTCTTTAAATTTTAAGTCCCTTCACCAACAATTGAAGGATTTGTAATTTCACTGACTTGCCCATGCATCACTTAAGATTGCAGCCTTCTCTACATAAATTAGTAATAATCGCTAGCTTAACACAACTCTCAAGATTTTCAGACTATTTTATATATGTTTCTCACTTGATCCTCACAATAACCCTGTTAGATAGGTGCCATTATTTGCATTTTATGAGGTAATTGAAGTTGTTTAGTCACATAGTATCTGAGGAAGAATTTGAATTCAGGTCTTCCCACTACACGTCCAGCATTCTATCCAGTACACCACCTAGCTGCATAGTAGATAGCATCAAAAGTTTCTGTGGCCAAAAACATTTAGTGATCAACCTAATTATGAGCCCTCTCAGAACTTTAGTACATATACTGAACTCTTTTTTTTCCTAAGTCTGTCCATTTGGATAGTTACCAGAACTTATTCAATGCTAGCAAAACCTTGAAGAATTCAGTCTCTTCCAGCCTAAAATGAGTTTTGTCCATGTAGGTAGGCATCTTACACATTTTGATGAATTAAGTTGAATTACTACGGGTTGGAAAGACATTTCCCAAAGAGAAAATCCAAAAATGTTTTGAGCAATAATAGTATCATTAAAGTTAGCATATTGGCTTCGCAGCATGACTATTTTGAAAGAAAGAACATTCATTTGATTGTAACTGCTTTGGGTGTAGTTTAAAATTATTTTATAACCATATATGGAGGAAAGAAGAAATTGAAAGCTTTAATTCTGATTCCTGTGATCTTAATTCCCTCTTAGATAAACAGGAAGGAAGGAAGGAAGGAAGGAAACAAACAAGCCTTTATTAAGTGCCTGCTATGTGCCAGGCACTGTGCTAAGAGCTTTACAAAAATTATCTCATTTGATCCTCACCACAGCCCTGGGAGGTAGGTGCTATTATTATCCTCATTTTACAGTTGAGGAAATGGAAGTTAAGTGACTTGCCCAGGGTCATACAGCTATAATATGTATTTGAGGCTGGATTTGAGCTGAGATCTTCCTGAGTCCAAGTCTAGGATTTTATCATATTAACCAATAAGATACCAGTACTACCTAATAGTAATGGGAACCAGACATTTTTAAGAGAAAGCTGAAGGAATTATAGTAGATGTTCAGTCACTTCTGTTTATGATCCTCAGTGCAGAATAAGATTTTCATTGGAAGCTACCCACCTGCACATCTCATTCTGTGGTACATTGCAAAGTACTTTGGTAATTATTTCAAAAGATGCACATCAGCTATAAAAATTCTAAAAAGTGATATTTAATCTGATAGGCTTTCAGTTAGCCTTCAAAATTAGACAGTGTGTGTATTATGTATTTATGATTTGTGACCTGTTGTATGTTCTCCCACACCCCATTCCTTTGCACAAGAACAATAGAATGCAAAGCTGAAAATGTTTCACAAGGGCAAGATGGGCAGACAAGGATTACAATGTGTTCTGTAGTTTTTGGCATTTTGAAAATAACTTTTATTTCATATTTCTCAAGTACTTTGACAACTTATTGTTGGCAGTAGATCAGGTTTCCAGTGAACACCTTTAATTTGGTTTTGATCAGCTAAATTCTTCTTCTTCCCAAATATAGTCTTTTCTGAATCTTTGTTTAACAATTGGAAAAGGAAGTAGTTTCACTGTCTGGGGGTAATAATTTATCTCTTTTTCTGACTTTTGGTTTTCATATGCTTTATGATTGATTTTCCCCCTTCCCTTATAAGATTCCCAGGGGAATAAATAATTTTATTCCTCCACAGCTCTTATTATTGGAAGAAGGGGTGGAATGGGTTTGGAAAAAAATGAGAGAGAATGGTTTTTCAAGTTAATTTCTATTTAAGTAGACTTGACAACATCTATTTTAAAATAGATGATTTTTGGAGGATAGCAAAGGAGGGATTAGGTTCACCTTTGGGTTTAAATTATCCCATCATCATGGTTAATGGACTGTTAGAAGTGGCTTTTCACATAGTAGTGGAAGCAACATACAAAATGATAGATCTTGTTTAAGTAGAACATAGCTCTCTTAAAGAAAATGTGATTTTATTTTTAACATTTCAAAATGTATTATGGTTCTCTTGATCTTATTTTCCTTTTAAAAATTACTAGAGTGCAGAATCCAAAACAAGGGCTTAAAACCAGTTTCTGTTTGTGTGTCTGTGTTTGTGTATCTGTTTTTGTCCTTCTCTCTCTCTCTCTCTCTCTCTCTCTCTCTCTCTCTCTCTCTCTCTCTCACACACACACACACACACACACACACACACACACACACACACACACACACATACACACATTCTTTTCAATCATATAAGTTCATTTAGAATAATGGAAGTATTTTTCCATTATGAAGGCAACTATATGTTTTTATTACTTTTATTTTTTATGTACTTAATGATTTTTAAAAATCTATTGTTCTAGGTAATTCTTGAAAGAATTGCTATTTTTCTGTTTAAATTTATCTCCTTTTTCCCCCTGAAGCCTAATTTTTCCTTAAAGAATTTTATATAGAACTTTGTCATTTTATCCCCAAAACTTAGTTTAATGCCTGGCACATAGTAGGTGCTTAATAAGTTTTTATTGATTGCTTGTTGACAGAAATTGCTGCTTTCCCTCTGTTTTATGCTATTTATTTATTGCTGATAATATATTTCACCTTTTCTCCTTGTGCTTTCTTCAGCTTGGCCACTGTGTAAGTACCTTGACAATTCTTATATCAACTTTTTAATATCTAACTCAGTAAACCTTCTTAGAAACAAATGCAGCATTGTATGCATAGCACTCACTGATGGTTTCAACGTATTCAATTGTTAAATTTGTTTAATTATCAAATATAATATTTAGTGTATATGTTAAATGTAATATATTTGTGTAGATATACACACACACACACTTATAACATTTTCTGACAAATATCTAGTTTAATAGAGCTCTTAAAAATCACTCATGGCTCCTATTGTTATAGCTAGAAATAGGTGGTACTCAGCATTAGCATTTGGGTCTTCTCAAAATTATTTTCATATCTTAAAGAAATTGTTCTTGCCAACCAAGTAGATAGCTGATGATATTTTTTTTTCTATTATTAATTCAGACTGTAGTCTGTAGTGTTTTATCTTTTCCAATTTATATGCTGTTTCACCTGTGGAAATAAAGTTCATTTTACTTGTAATGTTCTTTACTCATTTATGTTTAAAATTTTTTTTAAGTACATTATGCCAAACAAAGGGCATTGTTCATCCAAGGGTCTCTGTGTGAAAAACTTTTTCAGCTAGCCAGGAAACCCCTGAAAAAAACTATCAAGTAAAGCTGAATAATTCAGACACTCCCTTTCACAAACTTAATACGCTATTAGAAACCTTTCATGTTGAGCAAAGATGAACCTTTCTACCATGTTGTTTGCTGGATGTGTCTAGAGATGGATTGTATTAGAATGATTTTCACAAGAGATTTACATCTCTTCAAATACTAATGAAAATTTTAATTTGATTTTTTTTAAAGACTATTCTAAACACATTTAATTATATATTTCTCTTGACTTCAGGGAAACTAGTAGAGAACTATATAAACAGAAGAGCTTTCTCCAGAATTAGCCAGAATTATCCATCATCTTTCTTCAGGATAAAAGTTTAATACTTCAGTGAAATAATTGAAAGTTATTTCCTATTTGAGTCAATTTAAAAAGACTATTTTGTGCTACTTGTATCTTGGCTGTTCGCAAATGATGTAAAATCTTTGAGTCCACATAGGGGTTCTCAAACTATGGCCCGTGGGTCAGAGACTGTCGGCTGAGGATGTTATGGCAAATGGGCTGAGGGGGGGAGACAGAGTGTGAAGTTTTGTTTTTACTATAACCGGCCCTCCAACAGTCTGAGGGACAGTGAACTGGCCCCCTATTTAAAAAGTTTGAGGACCACTGCTATAGATAGTGCCATATATAACATTATATATCTCATACCGTACTTAGAATGAGTCCTTGTGTATCATAAACATATGCATTGTACAGAATTTTAAATGTCCATTTTTTGTTATTCAAATTTATAGATAATTTGCTGGATATGATATTTTTCACCATAGGCCTAATGCTTTTGATTGTCAATAGATGTGATTCCAGGACCTACAGTTTTTTTTATTGCAACTGTTAATAAGTCTTGTACAATTTTAATTTTAGCTCCAGTGTATTTGAATTTTTTCTTGTTTCTTGCAAAATTTTTTCTTTAATCTGGGGGTTTTGAAATTTGGCTATAATATTCTTGTGTGTTTTCCACAAAGGATCTCTTTGAGGTGGTAATCAGTGGATTTTATTATTATTATTTTTTTTCTATTTCTACTTTCTTCTCATGTTCTATCACTTTTTCATGGATTATTTTTTACATTATTGTGTCAAGGTATTTTTTGTGGTCACAACTTTCAGGTAGTCCAGTTATTCTTAGATTTTCTCTTCTTGATCTGTTCTCCACATCTGTCATTTTTTCTTATGTTTCACATTTTGTTCTATTTTCTTATTCTTTTTAATCTGCTTTGTTATTTCTTGGTCTCTTATAGCTTCATTGGCTTCCCCTTTTCCAATTCTAATTCAAAGAATTATTTTCATCTTTTAGATTCTGTACCTCTTTTTCTAGTTAGTTAATTTTTTTCTTCATATGGTTTCTGTTTTTCTTGGATGGTGTTTGTTTTCAATTTTATTAATTAAATTAAATTTAAAAAAATTTTTTTTAGTTTTTCCTCAATGTCTCTCATTTGATTTTTAAATTCTTTTTTGAGTTCTTATAGAAATTCTCTCTAGAAAGGGAGCCATTTCACGGTACTCTTCGGGATAGAAGGGTTTTGTTTTTTTTTTTTTTTACTCTGAGGATGAACCTTGGTCTTCCCTGCTATCATATTTGACTGATGGGGTTCTTCATTGTTGGTTTTTTTTTAAAGTGGTCTTAGTGTAAACACCTTTAATGATGGGGTAGGGGGCAGTTGGTGCCTGAAGCTTCCCTTCAGCTCTTCACTTTGACCTGGAACCCCAAGCCATGAGTCCACCCTCTTGCTTGTGCCCCCTGCCCTGCTGCTTATGCACTCACCAAGTGCTGGTTTTCTCTTTCAGGGCTGTCTTAGCAGCACAGCTGAGCCTGACATTCCCAATCAGCCAAGGAGCCCAGCTCCTGCTCCAAGCCCACAGATGAGAACATTAAAGCACAAAAGTGCTTTATTGATTAGCTTAAGATTTTCTATGTAGGATGAAAACACTTTGTTCTAACATGATGAAAGCAGCTGACACAGGTGCTATGGAGCATTTAGAGCTTAGTCAGACATGGAAGATGGCAAGGTCATTTACTGCCTCTCAGGCCATTGCCAGATAAGAGAGTGAGGCAGTTCTATTTTACTTAAATCTAGTTCATGCCAGAGACAAGCATCATTCTGTGTTGTCATTGATCCTCTGAAAACGAAAGACAAATAAAGTAGTGCTTTAAAGTCTATAAAGTACTTTTCATGCATCCTAAATTTTATTTTTACTTAAGATTCCAAACTAGTCCCCTGCTTAATATTGTATATATTATGCTTCTTCCTTTCATTAAAAATAAAAACCAGCACAGAATTGAACAAATGAAATAGAAAGGTAGCCTTTATCCCATTGAATTTACAATTGTTACCATGCCCCCCCCAAAAAAATCATAATAACTTAAGTTATCTGAGTTTTGCCAGATTTTTATTCATGTTTTTATTATATATTTTATTTATTCCATTAAATATTTCCCAATTTCTTGTAAAAATAGCTTTTAACATTCATTTTTTTTTTTAATTTTGAGTTCCAAACTCTTTTACTACAGCCTCCTCATCCCCACCAAAGGCAAGCAAGTTGCTTCTAATTATATGTGTGAAGTCATGCAAAACATTTCCATATTTTTTATGTTGTAAAAGAAACCAGTTTTAAAAGCCCCAAGAAAAATAAAGTTTAAAAATACTCATTCAAAAAAAAAAAGATTTGAATAGTGTTTCTATTCTGAAAAGGAATACCATAGTGGAAAAAAGAACTGTCTTTTAATAAATTCTCAATAATTAGACATATTATTTCATCCTAACATTTCTGAACCCCTTTACTTCAAAGTGAACATCATAACATCTTGTTATGATGAGTTTGGGTATAGACCACCCCCAAAGTCTGAGTAATGGGCTAGCTAACAAATCTTTTTCTGATAATTGCTGTTGTTTCTGAGTTGGTTTCTTTGATATGATTTGAAAGCGCACATTTTAAGCAATAAACTCTTCCATGTCTTCAAGTCAAAATGAAAGCTGCTATAAATTGGTAGTCACTGCCTTTCTTAGTTGTAGAAATAAAGAAATACTTACTTTCCTAATATTTTTCTGCTGATTTGGGAAGCTTGAATTTGAAGAAGTGGGGAAAAAAGGGGAATTCTTTCAAAATGATAAAGCCTAAGCTCATGCTTCTTCCTTGCATAGTATTGTTTACTGTAAGCTATGATGTACATTTTTTTTTTTTTTTTTTGTTTGGAAATTTATTTTTAAGACTCTTGCTGCTATTTCAGTGTTTTTCTCATACTTCCAGTAACTACAGACTGCTGACAGATCTGTGTTTGTGTTTGTATTTGATATGTGTGTGTGTTCTAGCTGAGATCAGGAGGTGCCCAGGTGTTAGAAGGCTGCATTGCCGAAATTCACAACATCACCAGCTTAGACATTTCAGACAATGGTAAGTACAGGACAAAAGGAATTTGGAAGATGTAAGGGGGGGAAAAAAAAGAAACATAAATTTTTTCTTGGAATAAGAACAGATTAGAGAAAACCATATGGTCTGAATGAGGAAATTCACTAGACAAAAATGCCATCAGTCATTTTGAATTAGCTTCTTTTTTTTTTTTTTTTTTTTTTTTTTTCCCAGTTTAGCAAATGATTAGATTTAAGAAATCAGAACAGTGTTTATTAGCTCTTGCAGGAATAAGTATCTGGCCCAATTCACCTACTGGGAATGAAATCAAGTGAAAATTTTCTTTCCTTTTTTCCTGAGAATTTGAACCAGTTATGTTTACACTTGGTACAATAGAAATTATTCCCCTCATTACTTTATTCATGAATTTTATTCATTAGTATCAACTTTCTGCAAAAAAAAGAAAATCTGCCTCTACTAACAATGAATAGGCTGGTTATCCTAACTAAGGATAAGGGATTAAGCTGCTACACTCTTCTCAGTTCCCCTCCCCATTTCCTGCTGACTAAGTGTATAAATAGCCAGTGATGAGAAAAGAGATTTGGGTGAGTCTTTGTAGAGAATGAGGTTATCCCTGTGAAGTAATAGGAAGTGAAAGGATAGTTAAAAGAACTTTGAGAATGAATGGTTAAGAATCTACTGGGCTATAGTATTAGTGTGTAAATTGGCCCATCTAAAAGTAACCTTCCTTCTGTTCCATCTGTGTTTTGATTCTCTGGTTTATCCTATTTCCTCATAGGATTGGAATCTGACCTCTCTACACTGATAGTATGGCTTAGTAAGAACAGATCAATACAACACCTGGCATTAGGCAAAAATTTCAATAATATGAAATCCAAGTAAGAGTATTTTCCTTTTTTTTCCCAAATGACTCAAAGCAACCAACCTCAATAAAGATGTTGATGTGATTCAATTGTCTCCATTTTTAAAATTCCTTTAGAAATCTTACACCTGTTTTGGATAACTTAGTACAAATGATTCAAGATGAAGAATCGGTGAGTATTGTTTTTAAATCATTTATATTACTCTCTGTGGCTTTATTCTCCTTGATTCTTCTCAGCGAATTAATCCCTATATGCTATACTTTAGAAAACATGACTTACACTTATAGATTGTTAAATATTTTACTGTCTTAGTAAGATTAAATGTACTAGCAATTCACTTCCTCATTTGTATATACACTCAATTCATTCTGGAAGGTCAATGAATTTTGACTTTTAGACCCCTCTCTGCATTAACCTTATTTCTTTAAGGTCAAGTGACAACTTAGATTCAGTTTTTGTGTGTTGTGAAAATCAGTGGCTTTGCAACCTTAGCTCTTACTGTGAAACATCAAATTGCTCATTTGAATTTCATTTAGTTTTGAAGAATTGAAAGAAGCATAAAAATCCAGCCACATTTTTCTAAGTTTGTCATCATGCTCTGCAAATCCTACCTACTTATCCTCTTTTGGTTGTCCTTGACCAAGACTCACTCTGGAGAAAATGATTAAATTTAAAATGTCTTCACATGATACTTTTTTCCCTTGAACACCAAAAAAGAAAGTGATTTTAGGATTGGGTAGTATGGGAGAAGCATGAGGAAAGCTTGCCTTATAATCCTTTTAGTTTTGTACCTCGAATTTGGCCCCTTACTTGTATTTGGGTCCTTTTGAATTTGGTCCCTTCCTTCCTATAGTCCACATTTGAACATGAAATATAACTTCATACATAATTATCTTTTTTAAAAAACTAAACACTATGTGTGTATGGATGTGCATACATTGGGTGGAATGGGAGGGATTCCCGCTGTTTATTGATGGTTTTCTTTCTTTTCTTTTCTTTTTTTTTTCTTCCAATTTTTATAGCAAGTTTAAAAGTCCATGTCTATGATTTCCTATATCAATTTTTCTATATTTTAAAAGGATCTTACTTGCTCTAACTCCAGAGTAACTCCAGTTCCTTACTAGAACAGGAAAGGAAATTCCATTTGATGCTCTGGTTTAGAATGTACTCAGAAGTTAGCCAGAAATATGCATGCAATATCTAATAAAGATTTCTTAGGTACCTTTCAAAATTGCTGAGGAAACTAGTGGGAAGCAGAAGGGACTTGCAGAATCCTAGGGATTAGAATACTTCCTTTCTTTCTCTGTATACTGAGTACTTTCTCTGCTGCTCTTGTCAACATTCTATCAACCTATTGTATGGCTCTAAGCTTGGGTAAGTGTGGGAGGCTTCCTACTAGCATAATAAGGATTTATCCCTCCGATTTTCTGAATATAACTTCTTTTATATTAAATTTATGCTAATCTAAGTTTCAAACTGAAAATTAGGGGGTGAGCTTCATTTATTATTTAATGAATTTTAAAAGTGCTTTATTTTATCCTAATGCTCATATAATACTTACCTTGTTCTTAATAATAGGTCCTGTTATTGAAGCTAGATGTAATCTGGGTACCTATTCTAGCTTCTGTACCCTCCAATTTTATACATGTAATTTAGCCTTACATCAGTTACCTTTACTTTTTGTCTTGACTAATATTTAGTGATTTTGGGATCCTGTGTGATTTGAACTGCTGCAGCTTTTTGTGGTTTGGGAAGCTAATTCTATAGGGCAATATTTAGTATCTGTTCTACAACATCTGTTAAACTATACATTTAACATTTTACAAAAATAATAGGTTAAGTGATCAAATTTTATCTAATTTCTCTTCCATTAGAAGCCTTAACAATTTGTTTTTCTAATTCTAAAGGTTATCTTTGTATCTAGCTTAGATGAATTCTGATAGTTTTTAGAAATTCTTTAAAAGCATTCTTGAGGAGAATGCAGGTATGATATTTAAATGAGAACTGTGTCATGTGAAAGCACACACAGTCTTGTTACTAACAGTACCTTATAATTAAAATTTTTTTTTAACTTTCATGTCATTGAAAAGTGGGTGACTTGTAAGAAAAACAATTAGCATATTGCTTTTTTTTTCCTACTACTGAATCAGTAATGAGTAGAATGCTTAAAATGATCAGTTATGTGCATCTTATTACTACAGAAATACAACCAGCAAGAAAATCTAGATTCATTTGATGGAGTTGTTGTTTTTAAGTAGTTTTAAATAAACATGAGCACTTCATTTGCATTTTACATTGGAATGTTGTTTTTAAAAAGAGGATTTCTTTGTTTGTCCATGAAACATTTTATTTCTTCAATATCATACTGTTTCAGTTGAAAATTTGATTGTAGTGAGTTGTTGTACTTAGTCCATATTTTTCTCTACCTATGGTTAGAATTAAGAAGTAAAAAGGAAAAGGAAAGATAGAAAAATTGTACTTTTGTTGTCAGGCACTTAAAATTTTTTAAATTATTTTGTCCCCAGTGGACCTGAATGTGCCTTACTTAGAAACACTTATAGCAAGCATTTCAAACCTGAATTTTTAAATAGTGTCTGCTAAGAGCAAGGGTACTAACATTAAAATTACCAGCAGAATTTTGTGCTAAGGTTCTATTGGTGTTTTGTTTTTGTTTTTGTTTTTTTTAAGATGATTCTATATGTATTTGTGTAATTCAGAAGTGTTAAGTAATTTGTGTTTGGTTCTGAATACAGAATGATAATTAGCACTAAGCTGACTATAGTATTGGCAGTTTGGGGGGGTATCATTGAAAAAAGATTATTGGGATAATAACAAATGTGATTATTGCTTTCTGTCAAGAAAACAATAGTGCATTTATTTTCATTTAAATATCAAATTGTCTTCAGACTAAATATTATGTTAGGAGTAATATTTTTCTCCTTTATTTGAGTGAGGCTTTTGAATGAAATTTTAAAGCAGTCAGTCCCACTAAATTCATGATTATTTTATTTTATTTTTTATTATTATTATTTTTTGCTGAGGCAGTTTTGGTCACTTAAGTGACTTGACCAAGGTCACACAGGTAGGAAGTATTAAATATCTAAGGTCGTATTTGAACTCAAATTCTCCTGACTTCAAGGCCAGTGCTCTATCACACTGCACCATCTAGCTGCCCCCCCCCCCCATTTGTGATTATTTTAAATGTTTTTGTGTGATGGCTCATGCATCTTTTGTGGAATTGATTGTGTTAAGGCTGAGCATCCCATTAAAACCCCAGATGGGATCAGAACAAATTTTAAAACTGTACTAATTAGTACTTAGGGACTAATTATCTTCATTGGAATTCTAACACTAGTTAGCATAGAGTTAGAGAAACCCAAGTTCAAATTCAGCCTCAAATACTTATTGTTATATGACTCTAGGTAAGTCATTTAATCTCTGTCACCTCAATATCCTCATATGTAAAATGGGGATAATAATAGTATCCACCTCATAGAATTGTTATAAGGATCAAGTGAAATAATATTTGTAAAGAGCTTTGTAAACCTAAACATACTATATAGATGCTCACTATTATTATTCATTTGAAGTTTGGGCATCTGTAGTCTGTTTGCATAGTCTTTTAATTTCAAAAAGAAAGTTCTGTTCATTACTTTGCTGTCTCTCTCTTGATCTCTTAGGGAGTACTTTAAAATGGACTTTAGGGATGAGAGCCATATGTGAAATGGGCTATAAGGTTTTTTTTTATTGTAGAATGTCTCTATATAGAGTAACAAACTCTTAGTTCTTAAGCAGTTAGAACTATATAGCCATTGTTTTCAAAGAATATTAATTGCTTCATTGAGGTTTTTTCAAGACTATTTTTGTGTACATTTCAAAAGAAATTTTCAGTTCATCCCAATTTATTATTTTCATCCATTTTTTTGCAAGAATTTTTTTGGCAAGAATTAGGCATATCCAACAAGTGTGCTCCATAATTAAAATTAGATAAGATTCAAAATTTATGCAGGCCAATTTTTATTCTTTAAAGATTTTATTTTACATAAGAACAAAGATGAAGACTAAGCAAGAAGCATAGCTTTAGTGGCCATTAGACAATTTCAACACAAGTTTGTTTTGTTTTTTTTGTTTTTTTTTTTAATAAGATTGTCAAGTATTGATACTCCAGTGATTCTTTCCTTTCCTTTCCTACTGGTGACTAGCATGTTATTGTTCTAACATTTGCTAATCCCCCTAACCTACAGACCAGCAGCTATAAGGCACAGTGGTTAGACTTGAACTTGGAGTCAAGAAAACTAGACAAATCACTTAACATCTCTTCAGCCTGATTTGATATGTAGGGATAATAATAGCAATTCATACAAGACTTTTGTGAGTTAGATCATATATGGAAAATGCTCTTTGCAAACTTTAAAGCTGTATATAAATGCTACCTATTATTGTTTATTGTTAAATTGGAACAGATAAGGCTGGCTTATTATCTTTTGATCTTAGCTCTTTGGGATTGCATATTCTGTTTATACTGTTCTATTCTATTTGACTCCTGCCTATATTTTATCATAAATCTCTCATATAGATTCTACTGAAAAAAACTTTTCTCTTAAAATATTTTGAGTAAACTAATAGAACACTAAAGTTGCCTTTCTTGTCTAATTCCCAATACATGACTGAACCCCATTCATTTCCCAACAGATTTGCTTTTTTTTCTTTAATGTTTCATCATAAATAACATTGCATACTCACATAACTAAATAAATTTGATTTTATTTTTGTGTTTTGGGAAGCTAATTCTATTTAGTATCTTTTAAAACATTTGTTAAACCATACATTTAACATTTTTCTAAAATAGTAAGTAATTTAGTCAAGCTTGATTGATTGATTGAGGCAAAAGGATGACCAAGCAGAATGTCCTTACTTTTCCTTGATAGCAGTCAGTTGTTTTCCTTAAAAGTAGAGAGGATTTCAGCATTGCTGCTATTGGGCTTATATCCCAAAGAAATACTAAAGAGGGGAGAGGGACCTGTTTGTGCCAAAATGTTTGTGGCAGCCCTTTTCGTAGTGGCTAGAAAATGGAAGATGAATGGATGCCCATCAATTGGAGAATGGTTGGGTAAATTATGGTATATGAAGGTTATGGAATATTATTGCTCTGTAAGAAATGACCAGCAGGATGAATTCAGAAAAGTTTGGAGAGACTTACATCAACTGATGCTGAGTGAAATGAACAGAACCAGAAGATCGCTATACACTTCAACAACAATGCTGTATGAAGATGTATTCTGATGGAAGTGGAAATCTTCAACATAAAGAAGATCCAATCCACTTCCAGTTGATCACTGATGGACAGAAACAACTACAGCCAGAGAAGGAACACTGGGAAATGAATGTAAATTGTTAGCACTACTATCTTTCTACCCAGGTTACTTATACCTTTGGAATCCAATTCTTAATGTGGAACAAGAAAATTGGGCTTACACACATATATTGTATCTAGGTTATACTGTAACACATGTAAAATGTATGGGATTGCCTGTCATCTAGGGGAGGGAGTAGAGGGAGGGAGGGGAAAATTTGGAAAAATGAATACAAGGGATAATGTTATAAAAAAAATTACTCATGCATATATACTGTCATAAAAATTTTTATAATTATAAAACTAAAAAAATTTAAATAAAAAAAATAGAGAGGATTTGGTTTGGGAATCAGAAGATCTGGGTCTCTGATCTTATCTCAGGAACTTTATAGTTATATGGCTTTAAACAAGTCACTAAACTCAGTTTAAACTATTTACATTTTGTTTAAGTTCCACAAATAAAAAGGCTAACATTTTCCTTTGTTCTGGCTCAATCCTTATTAGGATTTTGATTGTGCATTTATTCACATTTGCAATTTAATTTTATATAATCATAGTTATATTATACTCTTTGTATTATTAACATTGTTATTTATTTAACCATTCTATTATTTTTGGACATTTAAATTGTTGTTTTATGTGATTGCATATTATTACTGTTAGAAAATCTTTGAAGAGAGAGTCTTTTTTTGATACTTTAGCTAACATTTTTCAGGGCATCTTTCCAATAGATGAGTTGTTGGGCCAATATATTTATTTCTATAATTTTTACTCTGCAATGCCAAAAAAATTCTGCAAGTTTGCATTTCTTGATAGTGAATGACTGGACTTGTTTTTTCATACCCTTCTCAGCACTTACATTCATAGTTCGTGTTTAATTTTGCCAAGTTGTCAGGTGTGAGATTGTATCCCAAAGTTGAAATTTTTAGTAAAGTGAAGTTTAGCAAAGTTTAATTTAGTTGTATTTGTAATTTATTACAGATATATTTTAAATGATGTCTTTTATTCCATTTATTTTACCCAAATCATTTTTTTGCAGTGTATGATTATCTGAAATATTTTGGTTGGCTGGTATTAGGAATTAAACTAAAAGGTTTGCTGAGAATCATTTCAAATGCAGGATTGAAAGTCATTTGTTGCTACTATTTTATTTCTATGACTAGAGAAGATTCATCTCACAATTTAATCAGTTTTCTCAAACATTAATTAAATATGGCTTACTAAAGGTGATTACAAACCTGATGGCATTGTTGTAACCTATCTTTGTTGTCCAATGTACAGCCTTTGCAGTCCTTATCCCTTGCAGACTCCAAACTCAAAACAGAAGTAACCATCATTATAAATGCTCTGGGCAGCAATACCTCTCTAACCAAAGTGGATATCAGTGGGAATGGAATGGGGGACATGGGAGCAAAGATGTTGGCAAAAGCCCTGCAGATCAACACTAAGCTCAGGTATGGAAGAAAAAAATACATCATGGATTTAAGTGTTTAACTCTCTAAAAGGAATTGTGGGATGACTCAAATCAGCATCTGTTGTCTATGCTTACCTACTGGGATGTTGGTTATTCTGTTCAAATGATGATACAGTTCTATTGGCCATTTGGCAAAAACCTGTTGTTAGAGGTGAGTCTAATGTCAACACTTTCTTAGTTTAGGCTCAATGTTGAGATAAAATGAGATAACTTGTAACTTATTCAACAGAAAGAAGTTTACTTTCCCCTAACATAACAACTGAATGAATGAGGGTACATCTTCTCTGGTTGTGATCCCTCTCATTATAATATGAAAACATAGCTGGTCAATAGGCCAGGGTGCCAAGTCTGAATGTATGACTGAATGGTTTCAAAAATCCAGAAACTTGAAGGAGCCCTAACCTTAAGTTTTAAAAAATATTCTTAGCAAATTAACCATTTTGCTCAACAAAGAGCAAATAGTGTCCATCTCTTGGGAGTATTCTTTCAAATATAATGAGTCATTTGGGCAACATATATAATATATATATAGTAGATAGTATGTGTTAGTTCTCTAGAACAGAGTCTCAATACCATAAAACTTTTGGTTTATTAGTTTTTTATTGCATTAATCAAAAGGTACAAGATTTAAAGTCTGTATTTTGGGATATTAGAAATACCATTATCTAGAAGTTTTGGGGTTTTTTGCCTGCAAAAAAACTCTTGCTATTTCTATTAATATATTGATGCTTTTATGTCACTTTGTTTTTTGTTTTCTTTTGTATTTGTTTCTAAATTCTCCTAGTAGAGATGATAACAATATAATAAAGAAGGAAAGCCAACATTCTCTATCATGTAAGATTCATAAAAATCTTATGTCTCATGCTATCACTGTTCAACTTCTTTAATATAGAGGGCATTTGGATTTGATGGAAAACTCTTCTTTCTCTCAAGTGCTTCTGACTATTTTCATATATTTTTTTCCAAACAGGACTGTCATCTGGGATAAGAATAATATCACTGCACAAGGTTTCCAAGATATAGCTGTTGCTATGGAGAAGTAAGTTTTTGATAAGGTTCTTTTCTAGAAAAATGAAGTTTCCATTTTGGGGCAAAAGAATAACTAAGCAGAATACTCTTGTTTTTCTCTGATAGCAATCAGTATTTTCCTTAAAAAACAGAGAGAATTTGGGGGCAGCTAGATGGTATAGTTGATAGAGTGCCAGCACTGAAGTCAAGAGGACATGAGTTCAAATCTGGCTTCAGATAATTAACACTTCCTAGCTGTGTGACCCTTGGGAAGTCATTTAACCCCAATTGCCTCAGCAAAAGAGAAAGAGAGAATGAGAATGAGAATGAATTTGGCTTGGGAATCAAAAGATCTGGGTCTGAACCTCATCTCAGGAACTTGATAGCTATATGACTTTAAACAAGTCACTGAACTCAGTTTCTCCAATCTAAACTACCTTCCCTAACTAACTCATCATACTACGAAGCCACCAAATTAAATTATATGTGTGAAAGCACTAGGAAAACTACAAAGCATTTTGTAAAAATAAAACAACTGGTTGCACTATGGTAAGTTGGAATGCTAAGACTGGGATCAGGAAGATTTCAAATCCAACCTCTAAAACTAGCTCTGTGACCCTGGAGAAGTCACCATTCCTTATTTGTCTGTCTCAGTTTCCTCAACTTTAACCTACCTCCCCAGGTTGTTGTGAGGATCAAAGAAGATAATATTTGTAAAACACTTAGCATAGTGACTGGCACCTAGTGGGTGCTTAATAGATGCTTATTCTCTTTTCCTCACTCCTATGATTGAAAATGTAAGCTATTATTTGGAATGGAAAAACTTAGGCTATAATCATGCTCTAGGTTGGGAGTTGAATTGTGTGATTTCTAAATCCCATCTCCATCTATGATTCTGCTTTATGCACAATAATAGTAGGTACTCAGTTAATACATATGATGCAGCATTTCTAGTCATAATAATAGTGTAAAATGTCACTCGACCTGTTTCTTCTTTGTCAAAGCTATTCTGCTTATTTTAAAAATCTTAATGTTGAATTTCATACTGAATTGGATGGAGAATAAACTTAAATGAAATCAAGATATTATGGACCTGGAGCTAATTACTTTAATCTCTTTTCAGAGAAAAATTATATAAAAATACATATTAACCTTTTATTGGTGTGGGTACATCTGCCTTTGATAAGAGGTGAAAAACTCCTCTGTGCCTTAATAGACAATATTCCTGAATTGTTGTGGTTGGGAGGTGAGAAGGAGAGTCAGTAAGTGGTCAACCTTCCGGTGATGTGTCTATCCACATGTAACCAGGCTGGTCCTTGGGTGACAGATATACAATCTATTACCAGGCCTTTTTCAGAAACCTTTCCAGCTTTGTAGAATCTGCCAATGTATAACTGCTAAAATTTGCTGATTTCATTTGTTTTAAATCACTATGCTGGTATGTAAAAAATTGGATGTGGGAGAACGACATCACAAAGATTGTAAAATAGACACATTGTCTCCTAGTTATGGTTGGTTGATTGTTTTAAGTTAAACAAGGACATTTTGCTGAAACAAAACAATTAAAAATTTCATAAATGAAATTTATTAGATTTTTCTTCGTCTATTTTTTGTATTAAACCATACCAACCTTGAGCATTATTTTCCTGCAGTGTTCCTTATCTTAATACCTGTGATATCATATGATAGCATAATGTAATAGCTAATAATTGTGATAGCAATATTAAGTTATCTAAAAGTAATCCCAATTAATAATCTATGTTTAGGAATTAATTGCTAGAGTACTATTCTAATAGAACTTGTTTAAGTCTGATAAAGGGGATCCACTGGGACCTACTTTCTATCTGGAGTCTTTTGTAAAAATGACTTTAGCTGGTAAATGGTATTAATGAATAGGAAATTTTTATAGTAGCACATGTACAGAATAAGATATTATTCTTGGGTTAAGAGTTGCAGAAAGACCTGTCTAGTAAGAAATCATATGGCAGGTAGTTTTTGGGAAAAGAAAGCACAAGAGTTACAATTCTAGCCCCAATGGTTTTCACTGACCCAAGTAATGAAGATAGAGTTACTTTTAGTATATTATATTATTATGTGCAATATCCTTTCAAATGGAGGAAAAATGAAGCTTAGATTGGTTAAATGACTTGTGAAATCCAATATTGTATTGTTTATCAATGACATAGATGTTTTAGGTGTTAATCCAGAATTCTTCCACTATGTCACTGCTTGTGTAGTCATTTTATTTTTAACCTGGTTTGTTTGAAATTGGTAAATAACAACAAATTCAGAATTTCTTTCAGGGCTAGTGACTGTTACTCAAATATGAATGTTATTTAGGCTTGAATAGGCTATCCCAAACTCTGGAACTATATTCCCAATCTGAAATTCAATTTGTATGATATATTTAACACAAACCTGTAAAGAGTATATAGATTATTGTAGACATATATAAACAACTTGCAGTAATGTATCTGTTGAAAAATGTTTATCCTTGATCTAAGTGCCTGAAGTAAATTTGGAGCTTGCAATGCTTTTGCTTATTGTCCTTTCTAATTAATATCATTATTCAAAAGCAATTGATTCACTATTATGCTAGGAATTATTTTGTGATAATACATTTGCCCTTTCATTTTTAGGAATTATACTTTGAGATTTATGCCCATTCCCATGTATGATGCTTCCCAAGCACTTAAGACAAATCCTGAAAAAACAGAGGAGGCACTGCAGAAGGTATTGTATAAATGGTTTATTCTTGGAAAAAGAATTAATGAAAACACCTCACATTTACATCATACTTTAGAGTTCACAAAATACTTCCCTTGGTGTAGTTTTTGGAGTGATCAATGTAGTAATAATAATCATCATTACTATTTCAAAGATGAAAAATGAAGTACAGAAAAGATAGTGACTTTTCCAGCATCATATATTTTAGAAGTGAGAACTCAAAACATAGGGCTTTTTTTTCTTGTACTTAAAAAGACTGGTTTATGTAGGAGAAGATGTTGCAGACAAAATAAGAGGTAAAATAAGCATCAGGAGTGGCAAATATGAAATAGAGTTAGGAGAGCATATAGTTAGCAAGGAAAGGGAACTCACAATTAACCAGTAGAAAGGAAATACTCCATGTGGTGAGAGTAAGCCATTAACTGGAAGATTAGATTGACCAGAATTAGCTAGAGTAAGGAGAAAGGTGATATTAAAGGGAAAGCACTATGAGAGAGAGAGAGAAATCTCATAGTGGGCTTAGTCCTAAAAAAAAAAAAAAAACTTAGCTGACACAAGTCTTCTTACAATGAATTCATGTCATAAGAGTATTATAACTATATTTTCTCTTTGTCATTACAATACTCCTGATATTGCCAAAGGGACACTACTATGTTCATCAAGAATTAAGCTTTGGTGTGTCATTAAATTTCAATGAAGTAATAATCAAAGATGATAATTATTAGTGAGAGATAAATCTTTAGTCTCTTAGTGTTTCCAGCTTCCTAGAAAGAGTGTGTGATTATGAAGTTGAATGCACAGTTAATTGTAGATGAATCATTTCATTCATGTTGAGTCCATTTGGAACTAGAAATTATTTTTGTTTTTGTTGTTCTTGGCGAGTGTTTTTTAAATAAAAACATATAGCCTATATAGCCTCAAGTTCTTCGGTATTAACTTTTAATATTGTTAAAATTTTTAAGTACTATTATGTATCTACTCTTTTTTTTTTTTAATGTATCTACTCTTCTCAGTGAAAGCTACTTGATGCTAAGGGAAGCAAAATTATTTAGACTTTGACTCCTGCCTTCTTAGAACCTAGTAGAGAGGATATAAGCCCAAGGCAAATATACTAATTATTCCATGCTAAGTACAAAATAAATTTACAAATCCATCTACAAGCAGTTAATATCCAAGGTCTGAGAAGGAAAAAAAATCATTTTATCCTGGGAGAATTGGATAATTATATTCTAATATAAAGTTTGCCTTTAGTTTGATACATTATTCTTAGTTAGTTGGAGAAATATGAATATTTAGTCCTTTCACAAGAATTATTTAATTGCTTTTTGTGATCCTGCTTCCTATATTCACCAACTTAAAAAAAAATACACCGAAATCTCTTTGCTTTAAATTGGGTCAGTGCAGCTATCTTGTAGATTCTTGCTATGCTGGCTATATTACTCAAAGACCCCATTAAACTCTAAATTTCTATCCCTTTTTACTTCTTTTAAAATTGGTATATGGTCCAGCACTGACTACAGAAAAGGGTCCCAGAGTATTCCCTTCACTCAAGGATATATGAGAAGTATGGTTTTATGCATTTTCCTTTATAATCTCCAGCATTTGGATAGTCTATCACGGATGTTACACTAAATGACTCCAGTTTTGTGACATTAAAAAATTTGAGACATAGTTTCTGGGTGATTAATCATTTTATCAATAATGCTATCATATTACCAATAAAATGGATCAGTAGCAATCAAATGCTTATTGTTTCTGAGGATGGCAATCAGCTCTGATTGGTTAAACAATGATGAAAAATCAATATTGCAATGAGAGGTGCAGCTATTCTAATGAGTGGCAGAGGATGTGTGTGTATAACTTTGATCATGTCATTTACTTCCAGATTGCTCCAAATCTAGACAAAAGATCATTTTCCCCCACACAGATTTGAGCAGAAGACAACCATCAAGAATTTAATCTTAGATCAAATTTCTTAAGGTTGGGTGGGGTGACAATTCCCAGACTGAGAAGAATATCAATCCTATCTGCAATCATCAGTCCTGTTCTTCACATGCTAAGCTTTGAAATGAGGACTTTAGAGAAGGGGGGGGCACTCTGGATATCCTCCATATCCTTAATTATTAATAATCATTTATCTCAGTACTATCCTTTTGATGATGGTGTGTGTGTGCACGCACGCACATGCGCGCACAATGTCAAAGCCATTTGTAAAGAGTTATCCTCTCAAGCTATATCCTTTTTGAACTGTCTCCCCAAGAGGAACTTTATATTTTCACATTATAGATAATTCACATTATATATAAATAGGCCGCTTAGTCTATAAAACAAGAGTATTTCATCTGCAGAGGAACCATAAATTTATCAGGATAGTCTTAGGAGACACTTAAGTTTATGCAGCAAGTAAGCTGTATTCTGAACTTAGCATTACAACAATTTTTTGCACTTACTCCACAGATGAACTCAGCCACAGTAAAATCCCAGAATGGTTTCCACACCATACCAGGTGATCTCTGGGCTCAGACAAGCACCTATGGTACCATTGTTTCTGGTCATGAAGCTCTGCTGTGAATCCAGCTTATGTTATTGTTGTTCTTACCCCTGATTTTGTCTAGACTACAGTTCACATCATAGTCACTAATATATATATTGAAATTTGCCCACATTAGAATGGCCCCTCTCCATTAAGAGGAGCCCCAGCATGTGTGGTTTCCCTCTGCTTGCAAGCTGTTTCTTTCACTATAGAAAATAATTGTGTTAGTCTCTGCACAGTTGTTCTTGCTTGCTCTATTTGGCTCTGGCTTCTCCAGGCTAAAAGCTTCAGTCTGGTTGACAAACTCAAGCTGCCTTTTGGAAGACCATAAGATCTCAGCAATAAGAACAATAAGCCCAGACTTCAGAATGAATGAGCTGGACCCTAGTTCTTAGGAGCAAAATGAGACAGAACAGCTAACCTAAGGGATGGAACTGAGCCTATGTTCCACTTTGTGCTGGACTAAAATATTTTAGTGTGAAGATCTTTCTGGAGCAAACATTTTCTTCTGTTGATAGTATTATGACCTTGAAAAGATAGGACTTATCATTGAAGCATTAAGAGAACTATAATGTATTATAATGCTATGGCATTAATGTGTCATTTTAATGGTGTTTAATTTCCTTCTTTTGTATATCTTGGGATTTTTATGATTTCTTCATTTCTGTTTAGTGACATGCTACATTTTGTCTTCCTCTTAAGTTTTCAGGGACTGTACTAATTATCAACTTTATTTTAATTGCAACTAATTGATATTGAGTAGTCATTTTAGCATATGCAAAACTAAAATGAAAAGTAGAAAAACACTTAAAGCCTTCGGGTTATTACTGTTTCTAAATTAGGAAATAGCAGCGAATTAAAAGATAAAAATGGCTTAATGATATAAAAAGCAGATGGTGAAACTTGCCCATCATTTAGTAATTGGAAAAAAATTTCTTTGAATGCAATATTGGAGGCGGATATTAAAGACACATGGTTAGTATTCAAATGATTTAATTTAATTGGCTTGATGTTGTTTATTAAAGGTCTCTTCTCATTTATATGATGGGAGGTGTTGAGAAAAATACAAAAGTCTAAATCCTTTATTTCTCACAAAAATACATTCCCTCATTAACTATTGTTTCAGCTTAAAAAATATAATATTAGGGGCAACTAGATGGCACAGTAGATAGAGCACCAGCCCCAAAGTCAGGATGACCTGAGTTCAAATTTGGTTTCAGACATTTAACACTTCTTAGCTTTGTGACCCTGGGCAAGTCACTTAACCCCAGTTGCCTCAGGAAAAAAAAAAAAAGGATATATAATATTAAAGTTACCAGGGAAAATTAAGATTTACTGCAGAGAAATTGTGGTTTGTCCAGTCTTTATGAATATATCCTAATATTCATGGATCAAAAGGTACCATGATATACTGGTTAGAGGGCCAAATTTGAACTCAATAAGACCTGGGCTCATACTAATGCTTTATAACATATGTAACCAGAGGTAGGTCTCTTTTAATCTTATATCTAAAACACAATTATAACAGTAATGGTACTAACTGCCTCAAAGGATTATTGTGAACCTCAGATGTAATGGGTGTCAAGTCCTTCAGAAACTTTAAAACTCTGTAGAAATGTCACTATTATTAATATTACCATTACATTATCCTTCTAAATACATAATTGTTTTTGCAATTTACCCTTAGAAAAATGTATATTAGATACTGGTGTCTTTGAGATATAAATAGAGTGGTTTTAAACTGCATGTGTATTTGTGAGCATATGGAGAAATTCTTATCAATAAATGGGATATGTAAACCATACAAGCAATTAAATATTGGCTTCTACTTGTCAAATATTGAATCTTATAAAAAGGAGATTTCATGTCTTAGGTTAAATTTTTTACTAAATAATTACAAATCATTATAATAGTGTTTTTTCCTTCTTTTTTGTTGATGGTGTTAAATCAAGTCTTGTGCAGAATGTTTGTGAAGTTCAACAGAGATATCTCATAGAATTGGTTTTCTGCCACACTGAACTGAAAGATATTTCTGAAATTCATTTTTGTTCCACTTTCAGATAGAAAACTATTTGCTTCGGAATCATGAGACAAGAAAATATCTCCAGGAACAAGCCTACCGGCTACAACAAGGCATTGTTACTAGCACCACACAACAGGTATGGGAACCTTAGTCTTGACTAAAACTACTTGTATTGTCACTTATTATTCAACATTATTTACTTTTTTCATTCCAGATAAATGGGTTTTCTTGGCCTGCTTGTACGATAGAATAACAGGGGAGATGTCAATCCTCCCACTTCCCCTTCCCCCCTTCTTTGGAAAGATCCTCAATTAGATTAGTAGATTATTAAAGATAAAGTTGAAGTAGAGTAGTTGCCATAAACTTTTTGTTTGTTTTGGACATTTTCAACAAAAAAAACAACATTCTTTTATTAGAAAGAGATTTTTATATTGTCCAATTTGAGGGTTCCAGAAATGATAAATACAAGGAAATTATTGATATTATTTTACATATTAAAAAACTTTTTATTGTCATATAAATGTGTGCTAATTTTATCCCCTATTGTCTTCTCTGATACTTGCCATCAACATGATGAAGATAGTAGCAGTAATGTGCCTAGACTATTGCAAAAGCCAGCAAGTTGTTCTTCCTGTCTCAAATTTGTGCTCACCCCAGTCCATTCTCCACTGAACTATCAAAGTGCTCTTTAAATTTTTTATTTTTATTATTTTACTTCCCCTCCCCCCCAATGACATGTTTTTCCCTGTCTCCCTAAGAGACAGGGTCAGAGCTCTTTTTGCTTTTTTGCTCATTTTTAAAGGTTGAGGTCTGCTGTTAGGGTAAAGGGGATGTTGTCCCAATCTTCCTCTACAAGTGACAGCAGCTTCAAGATGCCCTAGTGTTGCCAGCTTACTTCTTGTGATGGTTGTTCATGGCCAAGTAATGTTTGTTATGCTGGGGTTCAAGAACTCATTATTTGTTTTTCGTACTTATGTTGGATGTCTCACAGCTAGTCTGCTGATCCACTGGCTTCTGAACCAGGGCAGAGAAGCCAACATTGCTGTATTTTAGCTAAGAGCCTCCCCTGTTTTAAAACAGGATGATTGATGGACAGATTAGGTATACCACAAACAGAATCAAATATTGCCCAAAACCCTAGTATTCCCAAGACCCCAAAACTCCAGCTTAGTGGGATAGCTACTCACTATTTGGTAAAAATTGCTTTCAACATCTATATTTATTTAGGGACAAATAGTAATCAACACTAAAATCCAGTATAAGCAATACCCCATTGTGTTTTCAAATTTTCAATTCCCTTTTGCAACAATATTAGTTTAGGCATTTTTGGGTTTTTTTTGTATGTAAGATAACTTAAGGTTAGTTTAAAACTGAGGTCTGAGCATGTCACTTTTCTGCTGAAGAAGTTCTAATGGCTTCTAGGATATTTAAACACTTTTCCATTTTGCATTTATATCCTTTTACAATCTGACTCCAATCTATTTCCTTTTCAGTCTATTCCCCATGACTAGAATTATCTCCTTCCTAATCTTCACCTCTTTGAATAACTTAAAATTTTAGTACAGATATCTATATTGCATCTTGATGAGTCTTTTTTCTAGTCTCCAGCTTCCATTGAGAATGGGAGAAAAGAAGTAGACAACATACTTACATGTCTCAAACATTTTCTGCTTGATCTCCAGTCTCAGGATGGAAGATGCTGTAAATTCTTTCCAAATGAATACAACACATTCAGTACATAGATTCTCACTGATTTATAAACATTTGTTTCACAAATATAAAACTAAGTTATCAGATAACATACAAGTCTTAAAACTAATCTTAAGTTCTTTTACATACAAAAAATGAGAATGCCTAAACTAATATTGTTGCAAGAGGGAATTGAAAATTTGAAAACAAAATGGGATATTGCTTGTACTAAATTTTAGTGTTGATTACTGTTTTTTCCTAAATAAATATAGATGTTGAAAAGAAGTAATTGGTCCTTGACTACCCTAACAGTCTGTAGGTTGTTTTTTTTTTTTTTTCATTGAGGTTTAAATATGAATGAAATCCTAGAATATTATGGAAGTGATCTAGTTATAGATAATTTGGCAGGAATAGTATATTACAGCAGGAAAAAGCAATAATTTTAGGTATGTTATTATCTTAATATGCTAAAAGTGGATATAAAGCAGAGTCTTCTATTTAACCTAATCTTTCTCTTTATCCTGCTTAATCCAATTTAATCTTGTAAGCACTTATTAAATATGAAATGTATGCAGAATACTATTCTATTCACTGAGGCTACAAAGATGAAACTATAGAATCCTAATTCTGCATGGAGACTTGGAATAGGGATCCAAAATGTTAATATATAGCATTCTAATTCTTTATGGAGAAGGGCAGGGTAGGAACTCCAAATGTAAATATATATAAATGTATACTTGACTATTTAAGGAGGAAGAGTACTAAAAAAACAAGTTTTTACTAAGTGGCTTAGGAGAGACTTCAAAGGAAAAATGAGCTGAGTGCTGAAGGAAGTAAAAGGTGTCAAGGGAGTATATTCACAAGCATATGTCTTGGTTTGAGACAAAAGTACAGAGAGGGGAAGGAGAGAGAGGGGAGAGTACGAGAGAGAGAGAGAGAGAGAGAGAGAGAGAGAGAGAGAGAGAGAGAGAGAGAGAGAGAGAGAGAGAAATTTTTCGTTTCAGAGAATAGCCTAATGAACATTTGGGATACAATATAGAAACTCTGAAGGCAATAGTAAAAGCCTGAAAATGTTAGATTGGCGCACAATTGTTAATAGTTTTTAATAAGCCAACCAAGAAGGCGATATTTAAGCTAGACGTCATAGGGAGCCAGTGAGAGTTCTTAAAGGGAGGCAATAGTCACCTTTCTGTTTTAAGAAAATTCTTTTTGTAATTATAGCAGTGAATTGAAAGCTCATAGAAGGAGGCTTGTGTTAATATATAGTCCCACATCTTTTCCTGTACTTCTTGCTTTTGTAATAGGATTTGATGTTCAGACAAATGCTGACTGAGAAATTTCAAGTTCTTAAATGATCAAAGGAAAATACAGTTATATTTTTTATATCATCCTTACTAAGTATGGAACATGGAAAACTTTGGGGTCACTATGTGTCTTTTTTTTAATTAAAGCTTTTTATTTTCAAAATGTATACATGGGTAGTTTTCAACATTCACCCTTACAAAACCTTGTGTTCTAATTTTTTTCTCTCTCTTCCCCTAGACAGCAAGTGATGAAATATATGTTAAACCTGGCACTGTTTTAAAGAATTGAAACTTTGTTATATTTTTGTTAACTAGGAAATTCCAGTTTGATATATGTTCACCTATACTTCTAGATTATCTTTTCTTTTTCATTCTGTGGTATTTTATTTATTGCATCTGACTATTGGTTGTTAACTCTGTTGTATACTATCATTTCCCCCCCCCCCCCTATATTATGAATTAGATGATTGACAGAATATGTGTAAAAGTACAAGACCATCTCAACTCTTTACGTAACTGTGGTGGGGATGCCATCCAGGAAGACCTAAAATCAGCTGAAAGGCTTATGCGTGATGCTAAGAACTCCAAAACGGTAAGCTTCACTCCAAGACATATTAAATTCTGACATTAAAACAACAATTGTAGTCTTGGTGTAACAGGACCTTTATAAAGTAATACCTGATGTTTTATTATTTGTGATGATACAAAATTGGTTCTCTTTTTGTGTTGATAATTAAAATCAAGCAATAATAATTTCATTTAGCAAATTATTTTAGTCATCTTTCCTACAGACTTTTACCAGAGTCACTAATAATAATCACAATTGATCCGTTTGATTTCTACTGTCTTCTCTGGGATAAAATATAGATGGAAGAGCAAAATTCAGACAATTTATGTTAATTACAGACTAGATAATCAGTCAACTAAAGCCAACTTCAGATTTTACCAAAGACTTATGGAAAATATTTTTCTGAGAATTCACAACATTTTAAAATTTCAGGGCTAAAAGGACATTTTAGCAACCATGTGGCATAATAATCCCTCTTCTTTAGCAGATAAGGGAATTGATGATCAGAGAAATGGTAATTAATCCAATGTTCCACATTAAGTTATTAATAGAGTTAAAACTAGAACTGTTGTCCAGATCTCTTTCACCACTTGACTTGTACCATAGCATCTCACCCCTACCCAACCTTCCTCAAAAAGAGCTTTTCCTAAATTAGAATTTGGCCCAGTAATGTGATGAAATGGAGCATGTATTGTACTATTGTTAGGTTCTTACTAAGTGCTAATGAGATAATGAGATATTAGGTTCTTACTAAGTGCTAAGTCGGTACTTGATAATTCTCTAGTTCCGGCCTTTCCTGGGGAAGAGCTTGCATGCTTAGGAGGAACAAGTTCATTGGTTGAAGTAATTCTTCCCAGAAGCCCTTGCATTATCTCACGCCCATTCTCTGAGAGGATAAAGAGGGCAGCTCTGGAGGAAAAAGGGAGTTGTTTCTGGACCAGACTTAAGGCTGCTCTCTGCAGGAAGGGAAATCACTTCTCTGGACCAGAGTTAACGGCAACTGTCTGGAGACAACAGCTCTCTACAGGAAGAAGAATGTGGCCGAGAGAGAGTTGAGTTGACACAGCAGATCTCCTCCCAGAGAGCGATCGGCAGCTTCTGGAGACAACAGCATGTTACATACTACAAGTCAGAAGACTTGTGTTTTAGTTTGCTCTGCCATCATGGCTGTGTTATTTTGGACAAATTATTTTTCTGAAATTCCTTTTTCTTATCCTTAAAATGAGAAGGTTGGACCAATGGTGATTTTTTTGAGTCCCCAAATTTCTTTCTTTTTTTTTTTTTTGGTAAGGCAATTGGGATTAAGTGACTTAAGTGATCCAGGGTCACACAGCTAGTTTTAAATGTCTGAGACTGGATTTGAACTCAATTCCTCCTGATTTCACAAATATTGAAAACCTAAGAAAAACTACAACACTGTAAAAAAAAAAAAAAAAAAAACCCATAAATATTTTTAAAAATTTAAGAATTCTGATAAACCCAATGACCAACCACATTTCGAGAAGACTAAAGATAAAGTATGCTTCCCACTTCTGGATTGATTTAAAACAGATTCAGGCATTAATTTTTTGTTCTTGAACAATGCAGGAATTTGCTTTGCTCTTACTATACATAATTGTTACAAATGTTTTGCTTTTCTTTTTTCTTTTCCAATGGGGAAGCCAGGAATGAAGGAAAATCAAGTTTTATTCATTAAGAAATATTTTAAAGTATTTAATTTTTAAAATTATACCCCAACATCCTTACCCCCTGAAAAAAATCCTTCACAGGATTAAAGTATTGAATTCTTTTTCTTCCTTATAAATCATATAGTTGATAAAGATAATTCTAGATTTATTATACTTTTGATATTTATTTTGTTTGACCACTAACTAGTTATTTTCTTTTGTTTTTCAGTTGTTACCAAATCTATACCATGTTGGTGGTGCATCATGGGTAGGAGCCAATGGTTTATCATCCAATTCAATTGAGGAGAAGTTAGAATCAATGGCTGGAGAAGTTACAAGGGTTGTGGATGAACAGCTAAAGGTTAATCTTACTTTTTTTTTTTTTTTATCTTATCAATATTTACATTAAGTAATAGTAATGGAAATAATAGTAACAGAAAAAGAAATTTTTATAAAACATTGTATATGTTCTAGAATTGTTCCAAGAATCAAAATGAACCCCATTGTTTGATTGTTTGCATTCTTTACCCACTTCTCTTTATTGAAAATTGGGATGTCATTTACCCTTTTCCTGCCTTTTTTGCACCCCTCTTAATTCTTCCCACTCTTTAAAAGATCATCAGCCAGAATTTATTAAGTCACATCTACCAGTTCTTTTTTGAGAACCTAGTTTATCAAAATACTTTATTTTACACAAAATCAAACTGAGATGTAGATATTATTTAAGGTCATAAAGGATAAGCAGCAGTGTAGAATTAGAATTAGAACCCTAGTTATCTGAATTTAAATCTCATCTTTCCATCATAATGCACTTATTTCAATATAGTGGTAACTATGTACTCATTAGTGATCTTTCTATTCTCTAAAGATCCTTGTTGAAAAGTCATTGCAATCAACCATTCTGAATGCTGGTCATCTTTTCCTGCAACCTAGAAAGAATAATCCACAAGACTTGCATACCTTCCTGCTTTTGAGCCTAATATTATCCCAGTCTCTAAGCACAGGATACTCTGAAGATTTCTGCATCTACAAAGATCCTTTCTTTTCCTAGTTCACCTGTTTAAATATTCCTTCAATGCACCTGTCTGGAATTCTATAAGCATTTAGCCTGAGGAATCAAATTACTCCTATACATGAAGATTTAGGGCAAAACAGGACTAATAATGCAGTATTCTAATTGCTTTTTTTCTTTAGTAAATTAAAGAAGTTAATGAGGGAGAAAAATGTAGATTTTTATAGGAGTTAAAGTCCCTGTCCTCTTTACAATTAATAAGGGAAGATTTTTATGTTATTTTCAGATTCCTCTTAAAAATGGGTATGGTTTTAAATGTTTTCTGGGCAGAGAAGAGGTAACAAAACTGTTACCTCTTCTTATGCCTACTTCTTAATTGAAAAACTTTGCAGTTTTCTTCATTGAAGAGCTGTTACCTTGAGGGATTACTAGTCCATTTTTTAAAAGCATAAAACACAACATTAAGAATATCTCTTTCAGAACAATAAAACTGATTGCTTTATGAATATAATGACTAAGCTTATCCCTGGAAAAAAGTTTAGAAAATGTGCCCATCTCCCCAAAAAAATGAGAGCCTGTGTGTGTGGAATGTTGCAATGCTTTCAGACATGGTTGAAATTTTGGTAGACTTTACTTACCTGCCTTTTTCTTTTTAAATTTTGTTGCAAGAGATGGCTTTATTTCATAGGAAAAGGAGTATATTCAGTCACTCAATACACATTTCTACTGATCAGGCATTGTACAAAGCAATGAGAATATAAAGACAGGAGTGAAACAGTCCCTGCTTCCAAGGAGCTTGCTTTCTATCAGGGAAACAAAATGTATATATAAATATGAGGGGTGGTTAAGAAGGGGAAGGAAGGGAGGGAAGGAAGGAAGGAGAAAGGGAAGAGAGAGGAAATGAAGGAAGTAAGGAGAGAAAGAAGGGTCAGAGGAGGGAGGGAGGGGGAGAGGGAGAGAGGAACAAAGGAAGAGAGAGAAGGAAGGAAGGAGGGAGAGAGAAAAATTAATAAAGATACAGATATTTATTTGGTTAAAGAAGGCACTCTCAATTGAGGGGCAGGAATGATTTCATGTAGAAGATAGTTCTTAAGCTAAGTTTTGAAGAAAACTAGGGATTTTATGAAGTTGAGGCAAGGGGAAAGCTCTCTCTAAGCATGAAGGGTAGTGTCCTTCATGATGAAGTGTCCTGCATGAGCATGATAGGATCATAAATTCAGAACTGAGTGGGACCTCAGAGACCAGCTAGTCCAACTTCCACATTTTATAAATGAGAAAACTGAGGTCCTGAGGTGTCATCACGATGATACGCAGTAGAGTCAGGGATTGAACAGGGTTCTATATTTAGTGTTCTCTCTGCTGTATTAAGTTTATCCCCAGTTTGAAGACCAGTTTGACTGGACCATAAAGTTAGCATGTGCCTATTATCATTAGCAATGCAGACCAGGTTGTTGGTGAAAATTTCTTTCATTCTCTAAGAGGAACGTGACATCAGGAGGTGATGTCATGACATGCAAGTAAATTGATTTTGAGTGAGGAAAGGCTGTACAAAGTCACCTGTCTCACTTTCTCCTCCGGAGCCATCTGGGTCCAGTGGCCAGATATGGATCAGGATGATTGGAGATGGCCCTGGATGCTATGGGAAACTTTGATCAAAATATAATAGTGCATTGCCTATCCTTTCTCACTCCCCGCCCTGATTGTTATTCTGGATTCCTTCCTTCAGTCAACTTGAATTAACTTAACTGTATACAGGTTTTTCCATTCTTCCCTTTCTTACCCTTTTCCACCTCCAGATGATCTATAAAGTTTTTAAAGATGGGAACTGTTTTTGTAGCAACAACATGTAATACACACAGTGCTTTACACATGATAATCCCCTAATAAATATTAATTAACAGGAATTTACTTATTTAAGACCCAACATAGTTTCTAATCATACATGGTAGAATCATACATTCCTGAAATTTTACCAGTAGGTAAAAGTATTATAGAAAGTGTCTGTCATAATGATCTTAAGGAGTTATAAACACTTTTCTGGTTATTCTCCTTCCACATTTTTCTTGGTAGTTCCCCGTCATGGAAATAGAATCCATCTCTTGTTATTTCAGGCAGCTATGTGTGTGTAAAGTAATTAAATGTAAGATAAGGAGAGGCCTTAAATAAGTTCAAATCTGAAAAGATACAAGCACAGAAACATGTAACTATAGACAAAAATAAAAATAGGAATTTACAATAATTATTTCAAAATGACTTCTGCTATTAACTTGACATTGAATGAAATGCCAATAAACCTTTTTTTATTTTTTCTCTTCAACTTGTGATCCACAAGCAATGCTTTATTTTCCACCATATTCACAAACTCTACCATATTCAAAGAAAATTTCCCCCAGTTTTATTCTCTTAAATTGGCTTTAAAAATGCTTTCCACTTTCACCTTTTTTTTTTCTTCACTGATTCTCCTAGATCTCAAATTCTTTTCCTATTTGTTACATGCTTTGTCATTTATAATGGCAGACTTTTCCATCAAAACCTCTTTTAAAAAAAATTATTAACATCTTTTATTTTTACATTGTCTCAATTTCCCCATATCTTCTTTCTTCCAAAGAGCATGAGAGGATTAAGAAGGGGAAAACACAACAGAAAAACTGAATCAATAAATAGAAAAAAATCTTAACATATATAAAAATCTACACACCTTGATCACTCATCTTGCTCTCTGCAAAGGAGATGGGAGTTATAACTTCTCATTATCTCATCTTTGGGGCAATTTTATTTGTAATTTTGTAGCATTTATTTTTAGTTGTTTTGTGCTTGTTATTAAAATATACATTTTATTTGTATACTTACAAATTATTTTCCATATGGTTGAAGCAGTTCACAGGTCCACCAAGAATTCATTAGTGCAGCTCTGTTTCAAAACTCATCCACCATCAACCATTCATATGCTTTGTCATCTTTGCTGATTTTCTAGATGTGAAGTGAAATCTCAGATTTATTTTGATTTATATTTTTCTTATTCTTAATGACTTCTATAAAATGGGACATTTAACTAGAGAATCTCCTAGATCCAATTTAATTTTAAATCTTTGAGTAAAGGTATAATTACTGTAATTACCTTTTTACTTTTGTAATCTATTCATCTATATTTTTCTTCATCTTTTTCATTTTAGATTTTTCTGACTAAGAAATTTGTGCCCAGTAATAGTAGTGTTAAGGGACTAGTCTGGAGTAAGTTTCAAATAATACTTTTTTTTTTTTTTTTAATAATCTGCCAAAATTCCTTTTTAAGGAGAAAACATGAAAGAGGTGTCAGGTGGATTTTTGATCATCTTTTTCCAGTAGGAGAAAGATGACAGTGAGAGTAAGGAAATTCATGTTTTAGGATAGGTACATTACTATCTCTACATTAAGCATTGCAGGACTAAGGTGAAACACATTGTGGTTTTAAATTGTTTCTCTTCCCCAGTAATATTTTCTTTTTTTTTTTTTTTTTTTACTAACATTGACTGTTAAAATTACTAGAGATGAATATAACCTAAATGTTTTAACATAAGGAAAATTTCTTTTTTTTTTTCCTTTCTGGATACTTGAGTTTTAGAGCTTGTTTTAAAATCAGAAATTTCTGATCCCATTTGGTATTTAATATAAGAAAAAATTTCCCTGAGAAATTTCAAGTTCATTTGAAAGACACTTATAGAATATGGGTAGCAGAAAGATGAGTGTTATTTCATAATAGCTAAGAGATTTCACTAAGCAAGTTGCTTTCCACATCACACATTTTTTAATGCAAATGGTTCTTTACATTAAGAAAGGGTTCCAAAACACTTCAGAAAGTACAGTGTGTGTGTGTGTGTGTGTGTGTGAAGTAAAAGTCATTGTTGACTTTCTCCAAATACTGTGAGCTATACAGTGGCAAATGTTAAAATTAAGATATTAAACAGTTTCCATGACTAAATACTGTATAATTCTCATGAGCTTTTCAAGTCAGGAAAGGCATAGTTTATAATGTCTGTTAGTTACAATTCAATCCAGACAAAGTAAATCTTAATTATCATACTTTTAATAGAGATTCCATTCTTTGTACTCCTAGCACCCAATAGATGGTTACTTAATTTAATTGAATAGGAAATGGATTTGACTTAAAATAATAATAACTAGATCATAGCCCTTTCAATTTTGCAAAGCACACTGTACATATTAATCCATTTGATCTCCACAGCCATATTTTACAGATGAAGAAATTGAGTCAAAGATTAAATGACTTGCCTAGGGCCTCGCAGATAGGAAGAGTCTGAGGCCAGATTCAGATGTAAATTTTCTTCACTCTAAGTCCTATATGCGGAATCAGGGGCAATATTTAAGAAATGTTACAAAGGTAGAATCGACAGACCTTGGCAACAGATTGGATTTGGAGAGTGACAATAGTGATCAGTTGAAGATAGGAGTGGAGGATTGTGTTGTCCTCTATACTAATAGGGAAAAGAAGGAAGGTCCTGTTAAGGGAAAAGATATTAAATACTATTTTAGATATGTTGAGTTTAAGATGTCTACTAGACATTTGAATGGAGATGTCAGTCAGAGATACAAGAGGGAGCTTAGCAGAGGTTAAGATGGAATAGCTAAATGTGAGAATTATCAACATAAAGATGGTAATTAAATCTGTGAACACTGATGAAATCATCAAGTGAAGTAGCATAGAAGGAAAAGAAAAAAAGGACAGGAAAAAGAGCCCTGTCAGACAAATCCAATTAGAGGTACATGATTTGAATGATGATTCACCTAAGGAGACAGGGAAGGGAAAATTCAGATAGCTAGGAGAAAAACCAAGAAAGAAAAGCTAGGGAAAAAAAGAAAGAAAGAAAAGAAAAGAAAAGAATGTCAAGATAGAAAGTGAAATCCAAACAGTTAAAGGCTTCAAAAAAAAAAAAAATGTTAAGAATAAGTACTGAGAAAAGACCATTGGAATTAATGGAAGAAGAAATCATTCCTACTCCACTCTCTCCCCTTCTAAGGAATCCACAAATTGACTTTGTTTCCTTCCCTTTTCAATATTATCTCGTACTTGGGACTATAGTTTGTTTTTCCTTCTCTTCAGACTAGAATGCTTATGTTATAGCTGCTCTTCTATCTCTTAATCAAGCATGTAAATCTTTTGGTACTTTCCATGGATTTTTAATAACACCTAGAAATATACAGAGAATAAAAAGGTGAGTTTTTTGTTCTATGAAATATAGAAGATAGGTTCTTTGAGTTTTCAAGAAAAGTCTTTACTCCATGAACTCTAGACTGTTGCTTCATAGTAGCTGACCTTTAGAGTGAAGATCAGGACAAGACTTTTAATGAAATATGAAGTAGATGAATTAAAAATCAATCCTATGTCTTTAATACCTTAAGGTTTATAAAGCACTTTCCTCACAACAATCCTGTGAAGTTTATATTTAATAATAGCTGTGGTTCAAACTCAAGCTTCTAATTCCATATTAGCTATTAAGAATTTCAGTTCTACCTGGAAATTGTTCTTGCACTAGAAATGCTACCTGTTAGACTGGTCCTTAGGAATGTTAGAAGAGGGAGGAATGACTTCAAGTTTCATCTTCTTTCCCCCACCTTCTCATGGCTTCTGCTATGTCTATAATTGCAGGTTCTAACCTGTATCAGCTTTGGGCTGAGATCAAAGAGGCATGAGGTGAAGAATCATCAGCAACAGGTTCTTTATCTCTTTAAAAAAGAAAAGATGGTTCTTATAAGGCTGGAGCAACAGTTCATTGTCACCATTTAATTCTCAGGTGGTGGACAAGATCTCCCAAAGTCTGCACTAAGACTTTTGGGATGCCAGTGTAAGTCACAAATCAACTCAGGCAGTTGCCTACAACTTATTAAGCTCCAAATACTTATTAAATTCTTACTCTGATAGGCACTTTGCTAAGTTACAAAGTTAGAAAGAAAGAAGAAAGAAAGTTCTTCCCCTTGAGGATTTTATGATATAGTAGAAAAGGTGTGTGTGTGTGTGTACACATACATATATAAATTGCATACAGATTAGATGGAATGTAATCTTATGGGGAAAGCACTACAACTAAAGATATTAGGATCAGGTTTATTCAGAAGTCAGTTCAGAGACTGTAAAAAGCAGAGGAGAGGAGTGAGAGCATTGTAGGTATAGGGGCCAGCAAATGAAAAGACAGAGGAAAAGGAAACAGATTTGTATGAAATTGCAAGTGGACCAGGATGTCTAGACTATATAGTACATAGGGGAGTAATATGTAAAAAAATACAAAAGATAGAGATAGAATAAGATGAGTCTTATATGTGCCAAAGAAGAGTTTCTATTTGATCCTAGAGGTCATAAGTAGCCATTAATGTTTGAGAAGTAACATTACATCGCTAAAGCAGAGGTTTAAAAAAAAAATAATGGGCCAGAGTGAAGAAGAGATTGGAAGAAGAGAAACCAATTTAAGGGTTCTGTTTTGTTGTGTTGAGTTTGAGATCAGGACATTCAGTTGAGAATTTTCATTAAGCAGTAGTTGAAGTGGGGTTCAGATGAGAGCCTTACACTGGATATAGAAATCTGGGAATTTCAGCATATGGCTAGCCGATACTTTAATCCATGAAAGCTTATTAAATCTCAGTGAGAGAATATTGAGAGGAAAAGAAGGCCCAGGACATAACATTGGAGGGCTTCTTACAATTAGAAAGCATGAAATTGGTGAGAATATACCAAAAGAGATTGACAGGTGGTCAGAAAGGTAGGAAGAGAATAGAGAGAGAAGGGCCACAAAAATCTAGAAAAGAAAGACTACCCAAGATGAGGTGAACAACAAAGGTAGAGATTGATCAAAAAATAAAAAACAACAAAACCATTTAGTTTTGCAACTACAAGTGATAATTGATAACTTTGGAGAAAACATTTTCAATTGAATGGTAAGATAGTAAGCCAGATTGCAGAGGTTTTAGAAGATGAGGAGAGAGGAAGTGTCCATTTTTTTAAAGGAGTTTAGCAGAAGAAAGAAGGGACTTTTTTTAAAGGATGATTTCCTCTAGCAGCTGTAAGTGGCAGAGAAGGAAATCAGTAGATAGGGAGAAGATGAAGATTAGAGAGAGTGGGATGGCAGAGGAGGCAATCTCTTAGAGAAGAGAGAAGAGAGAACCAAAAAAGGTTTCCCACATCAAAGCCTGAAGAGAAGCAGGATATAGTTTGGGATATTATTAAAGGGAAGATGATGAGAGAGCTTTCAGCAAAAGACCTCAATTTTTCCAGTGAAGTATGAGAGGAGGTTCTTAACTATAAAGTAGGTAAAAAGGGCATTGTAGTATAAGAAGAAAGGAAAAGTTTTTGGAAGAACTGATATAGTGGGTGGAATAGAGAAGGTAATAAGAAAGAACATGAAGTTACCTTTCAAGGATTGGTGATAAGACCAGGGTATAAGGAATTTGAAAGCAGAAGATGGAATGGAGTAGAACTTGTTCTCCTTAATGTTAAGGCTGGAAAGAAGAGGAGAGTATAATAATTGTCTATAAATAATTGTTCATTATGAGTGCCTTTTGTATGAGTGTCTGTATATTGCATCCTAATTACACAGACATTAATAGCTAAAAAGAATTTTTGAAAATGATCTAGTCCAAATGACCCTTTACTTTTTTAAATGAAAAATTGAGATCTGAGACATTATGTCTCAAGATCCCACTGCCAACTAGTAGCAAAACTGTTGGCAGAAACTTAAGCTACTTGTTCCCATTGTATCCCACTGTCTTCCTTTGAAAACACTATCATCCATGGAAGTTTTTTGGAAAGGCATTACACTGAGACATGATTACAAGAGCAATAAAATATCACAGAGAATATAGGTTGTAGTTGTAGTGCAAGTATTTGCTACCTTTTAGGACCTTAGATAGGTTATAGTGGTGGTAGTAGAAATAGTGATGGTGGTAGTAATGATTGTGAGGGTGGTTACTGTGATTATAGCTAGCATTTTTGTAGTTCTTTAAGATTAGCAAAGCATGGGGCAGCTAGGTGGCACAGTGGATAGAACATTAGCCCTTGAAGTCAGGAGCACCTGAGTTCAAATGTGGTCTCAGACACTTTACACTTCTTAGTCATGTGTCCCTGGGCAAGTCACTTAACATCAATGGCCTAAGGGGAAAAAAAAAATATATATATATATATATATATATATATATATATATATATATATATATATATATATATATATATATATATATATATATATATATATATATATATATATATATATATATATATATATATATATTTGCAAAACACTTTAAAATATTGGCTCATTTTATCTGTATGACAGCCCTGGGAGATTTTACAGATGAGGAAATGAAAACAGATACACACAGGTTAAATCATTTTCTGTTAAGTATATGAGCCAGAATTTAAATTCCAATCTTCCTGTCTTTAGATCCTATTTATCAACTAGTTGCCTCTTTTGAGATTTCTAAATGTCCTCCTGGTTCTGGATTCTGTGGTTGAAAAGTATGAAGGCAAGGTACAGACTAGTTGCCATGAAGTTATTCTGAAGCAGGAGGCTTTTTATCTTCCCAAAGATATTTTCTAATGTTTGATCCTAAAAGCAAACAAGCATAAAACTAGCCTTTTCTTTTCTTGTTTGTTAGGATAGTTGAACTTAATTGAAATAATATCATGATTTCTTTCAGTGATATTTCAGTGAAACTTAAAAGTGTTAAATCCAAATAAAATGATAATAAAGATGAAAATTTTAGTTCCTGGAATTCTCTTGTTTTACTTGATACCTAAAAATGTTATTTTATAAATGATAAATTTGGAAGCCATTTTTCATTTTCTGTGAAGCCACCTGGCCATGAGTAAAAAATGACTTAATTTATTTTGTTGCTACATTGGGTTTGCATAAGAGTTCTTTTTCAAAAGATATAAAACCATGATTATACTCCTTGTGCTTATTTCTGGAATCCAATTTTCAAAACATGCAGGAGAAAAGCTTATAAGTGCAAACGTGTGGGACAAATGCTGTTTTAAACATTTTTAATACTTTTTGTCATGAAATATAGCTGATATACCATTTTTAAAACTGTTTAAAAATTCCTATAGCTTGTTTATTCCTGGCACATCAAATTTAATCTGGTATATGCAATCAATGACTATTTGGTAATAGCAATCACAGTGGAATAGATTAATACGTTACATGCCCTGATTCTATTATCCTATTCATTTGTGACTTTCAGGCATATGGCTGCTATCAAAAGTCTTCACAATCACAGTTTTAGGGAAATTCTGGTATGTACATGCTTATGTTATCCTGATGTTGTTTCTCTCTGTGCTATATTTCAGGCATTACTTGAATCTATGGTAGATGCTGCTGAAGATCTTTGCCCCAATGTGATGAAAAAGGCCAACATCCGACAAGACCTGATTCATGCCAGCACTGAAAAGATTTCCATTCCACGCAGCTTTGTTAAAAATGTCCTATTAGAGCAGTCTGGAATTGATATTCTTAACAAAATTAGGTTTGTTGAAAATTCTCATAATTTGAATGTACAATTTTTCATTTCTCTATGTGCAGTGAACAAGAAGATATTTCTTTATCTGTCTCATTGAATTTGTATTTATATATGTATGGTACATATTCATACATACTTTCATACACATGCACATAAGAAAATATTTCACTGTTCATTGTATATCTAACACATACACATATATATGTATGTATGCGTGTAGATATACACATATAGTTCTCAGATGAGAATATACATATTATTACCAAAAAATATGTAAGTACTGTATATTTCCCAAAGAGGAAAATAATATAAATTCCTATATCACTTGTACATTTGCCATTATTTGCTCTTTTGAATTTTGGTTTTAACATGTGTGTTCCCTATTTACTGTGTATGATATTTTAATATTTTACCTTCATAAATCATTAGCCTGAAGAATACCAATCAATTTTTCATCAGATATTGAAATCCTAGATGTAAATGTGCATTTTGTCACTGTATAGAGAAACCCATTACAATTTTACTGTGGCCTCTTGGCTCTTTCAGTACAGGCATATTATTAAGTGACTTTGTGAGGTTACATTTATGCTAATATGACCTTTTTGGGAATTTACACGTTTCCCTTTGGAAGTTTAGTGGCTTGTTTTAAAAGCAGTTGTCACGAAGAAGTTTCCATTTAGTATCTGCAATCACCACCAACCTTCTTCAAATTGTTTACTAAGATACTGGTGAGTCTGATCTGATCCACATTAATTCTTAGTAATTTTTGTTAAGGAGGTAGTGGTCAATGAAAAACAGGTTGCTTTAAACCCAATAATTTACATGATGTTTAGTCATTAATTCACTACCAACCCTTTATAAAAACAAAACAATATATGAAATGTTGACCCAATTGAGTTGTAACAGAAACTTTATTAGCTCCATTATATAATGTTTTCAGATTCTTAGGCTTACCAAATTTGGGAAGCAGGATGATATAGTGGAATGAAATTTCTCTGAAGTCAGGGGACCACAGTTCAATTCTCATCTCTCAGGCTTACTTCCTCCATGACCTTGGATATAGTCACATTTGGGACTCAATTTCTTCATCTGTAATATGTGTTGGACTAGATGGACTTTGAGATCCCTTCCAACTATCAGTCTTTGACTTGAATCCAGTTTTCATTTTGTGTATCAAACTACTACACACATATACACATGTACTTACATACACACACACATTTCACATATTGTTTCCTTGATCCATTTTCTATAAAAGTTAAGGCTAGCTGAGACAAATAAATGATAAATTGAGTGTCCAGCCTAGTAGAAGAATAATTCCTGAGGCATATATACAGAAGCTATTTCTTACAGAGACTTTCCTTTTTAGCACTGTTATTTGAAGGCTATAAGCCAACAAATTTTTTTTTTTTTTACCTCAGTAAAAAAAAATGAAAAGCTTTCTTTTTTTTTATGTGGATTATCCCCATGTGGTGAGGAAAAAAATAGCAAAAGGCATGACAAATATAAAGAATTTAGGGAGGATACTTAATGCATTCTTTGTTTTTTAATTTAATTTTTAGTCTGGGAAAGTGTAATACAAAACATCAATGAGTTAATGGCTTTCAGTTCTCTCTCTTTGACTACCAAAGTACTTTCAAGGCCTAAGTGTCTTTGTTTACATTATTGCCCTTGGGTGAGAGGAGATTTTTGCCTGATAAGCATGGTTTTGTCCCATTTTAGTTTTATAATATGATACTATTATTATTATTTCAGTATCTCCTTTGCCTTGCTAGGAAGACTGAAACCCTATTGATTTCAGGAGCGGGCAGAATTTATTCAGTGGTGTTGGGGTTTGGGGCCACCACATGGGTTCACATCTGTGAATGTATAGGATCATTCACAACTGAAAACACTCATGGATGTATATTCTTCATAAAGGCCAAATTGTGAAACTGCTACCTAAATTATCAGCCATCTAATGGGAATTAGAGGGATTAAGCTTCCTTGTTACTGAAACACACAAGCCATGCTCTGATGCTTCTGAGCCTTTCTCCAGAGGACAGAAAACAAGAGTCACTGAAATAGAACATTAGTCTTTTCACTGAACATCTTAGGCATGGGATGCAAAAGTTGATGTCTACAACTAGCACAAAAAAGGACCTATCTCCCCCAAGCATCTCTTTTTAAAGAGAACTCTGGTCCAGAGAGTTGAAATGATTTGTCCTAGTTCATACAACAAGATAGTAGTAAAGGTAGAAGGAGAATACTCAGTTCTAGACTAAGACTCTCTGGAAATGCCCCTGAACCCAGGTGTACAAGATGGACAAGATTATTTTGTAAAACTGAGCAAAATAGAGGCCAGGAAGGAGTGTGGGTATTAAGGTAATAACCGAGGCTTAACAAAACCAGACTAGACTTTCTTAATTTATTCCAGACCTGGTTTGTTTTCATTCTTGTCAATGGATGAATTGTTCCTTGGCAAATTGAACATATGGTCCCTATTATGTTTGCTTTTAGCCAGATGTTTTTTATTTCTAACATTAGATCTTGAGTTTTAAAATTGCAAAGGCAGGTTGAAATTGGTAAAGAAATGCTATTACCTTTGTGTTTACTGCAGTATTTAAAGATTATTTTTGGAAGTCCCTACCTCTGCTCATACATTCTTATATTCCATTTTTAGAGATGGTAACTGGGTCACTGATGATCATATCAGCCCACAATCAAAACTGGTAGGGAGTTCCCTTGTACAAATTAAAATGCTTCTATATATCCTTCCTTTCCTTTTTTACACAGTGAAGTAAAGCTGACAGTGGCCTCTTTCCTCTCTGACCGAATCGTAGATGAAATCTTGGATGCCCTTTCACATTGCCATCATAAACTGGTGAGTGTTGGTAGACTTCTGAGATTAAAATATAACTGGGCTATAAATGTTTATAAAATAATCTTACATTACTTTCTTTATAGCTTTGCAGATACACTTTTTTCTTCTCCTTCATAATACTGCTAAGTCATGTTATCCAGTTTATGAATTGCAGTCTCAAGTCATACTCTACCCAGTTTTTTAATTATCCAGGCTTTTACTTTCTTCCTTCTACTTGCATTCTGAGTCTAGTACACCATGGGGAGGGAAAAGAGGAAATCAGATCAAATCTAGAGTTACTTCTATTTGTTAGTAACTTGGGAAAAAATATTGGCAGGGGAGGACCAAAGCTAGAAATCAGCCTAGTCATCTTAACTTCAGTAGGTTGTGCTAATCTTGCTCTACACATGAATACTTAAGAATAAGCTACACTTTAAAGAAAGAATAAAATAAAATATTTAGATGTGAAAATAAAATGCCTAAGGTAAAACAAGCATATTCAAAGGAAAGAAAGCTACTGATTTCTGAGTGGGACATTAGGAAATGTGACAAAGTAGAAATTTAAATTTCATTTATATAATTATTAGAATTCATAGCAAACTAAAGGATTTTGTTTCCAATATTAAGACATATGAGAAATATCCCAGAAATTTTGAGTCACTGTTTTAGAAAACCCCCTGAGGCAAAGTAGAAGGTTTTATAACTATGGTTGTAGCCTGACACTTGACTAGTAGAGATAATATAATGAATGGAAACCTTCCATACAAATTATGAACTACAAGAAAAGTTTCTTCCAGTCAAGTAATTTCAACTGTGTACATAAGAGTTGATTATAAATCAACAGTTTAGCCATGGAATAGTGTAACTGTTGGGTGATAAGAAAGGGTCAGGCTATAGGATTTTATATAAGACCCTAAAGAATACTAATCTTAAAACTCCAAGGCATCTATATCACATTTGTTTTCTAGTGGAAAAAAAAAAAAAAAAAGAGTCAAAATGAGGGTACAGATCAAACTACCATAAATAACAATTTTTACTATTTGACCTTTCAAGTTGAATCTATTCTCCATAAGCAAAGCATAAACAAGCAACACTCTTATTGCAAGCAGGTTTTAAGCTGGCATGACCCTTCCAGAGCACACTTTAAAATTTATTTATGACACAAATCTAATATCCACAAAACATACAGATGAAAAAATGTCACTGGATATTGTAGACTGTGGCATCTAAATGTATGACTATACTTTTTACTTTTCATGTTGATTTTTGGTAGTTTGTCTTTTTTCATGTGTTTGTTTTGGCATTGGATAGAGTTATAACCACTGAAGAAATGTTGACCTTTCCACATAGTTCAGAAACATTTTTTTTTCTTTTTCCCTCATAGAAAAATGATTATTTGGAAATATTTTCACTTTCTTGAGTTTCAGTTTAATGTCAGTACTTCTGGATTTGGAGGATAATTGGGAAGAGCATAATTACTGAAATAAAGAAAAGTCATTTTAAACTGAAACTTCATTGTTGAATAAAATTTGAAAAGCTGTGAAATTCTCTTTATCTTATCCTGAAGTACCCAAAGAATGGTTTGAAATTGCTTTCTTCTTCTTTTACCTTAAAATGTCATAGAATATAATAATCTTAATTTTATTCTGAAAATCACCTCAGTACTGGTGTATATTTCTTATCCCAACATCTTCCACAACCTGTTATTTGATTGCACATTTAGCAATTTGAACCAAAACAGAACATTGGCAATTCATGGTGTGTATCTCCAAATTACATTTGGAGAATTAATTAAAACCAACAAATAGTTTGTGAATCGACAATAATTAAAACAAGAGTTGCTTGTGAATTTCTTCCCCTTTTCAGATCTTGCTTTATGTGTCTATTTCTTTTTACTTCACTCAACACAAACTTTTTCACTATTCAATATGTATAAATAAGTTGCCTTGCAACCGATTCCTAATAAAATAATTGAAAAGAGAAAAGTATTTGTTTTCTTCCCATGGGAGATATATGGATGGCAAAAGGAAAATTTTACCTGTCTTTAGTATAGGAATATTTTATTCAAAGCCACCTGCCAACCTTGCTCTCCATTGCGCCATCTGGTGGAAGATAGCCACAAGTATGCCAACAGTCAAATTTTCCTGCTCCTCATCTTTCAGCCTCACCCTGTGCATATTTGACATGTTTTCCTCTTGCCCTAGGCTGACCATTTTACCAGGAGAGGCAAACTCCTTCCACATCAAGAGTCCTTAGAGATTGAATTGGCTGAGGAGAAGCCAGTTAAACGCTCCATCATCACTGTGGAGGAATTGACTGAGATAGAGCGTTTAGAAGACTTAGATACTTGTATGGTAAGATAGCATCCTTTTAATATTTTTGCCCCATCTGTTCGGTTCTTTTTATTGGTTTAGAATTTCATCTTTGCAAAAGCAGGAAAAAATAGCTATGGGAAAAGTCTAGCTTGTTTCCATGATATATATGTTCCTAAATGAAAATTTTAAATGAATAGATATGAAAACAATTGCCATGACAAGTCTTTCTTAGCTCTAATGTTCCTTCCCCAGAATCATTTCTCTTCTTTGAAATTTTGCAATTCATATTCACCCTCTGGTATGGTCCATTGTATTATTGTACAATTGTCTAAGTATGTTTTTTGAAGGTAGATTGTTAATATCATTGTGTTTGTCATGGTCTCCTAATACTTTGCATGTTCACTTAAATTCAATGATTACATGTCTAGCTATATACCTAGAGAATATGAGTGTGTATGTGTGTATATATGTGTACATGCACACATATATACACACATATTCACAGACACAATATGGGTTAGCATATTCTTTTTATTTTTTTAACTTAAAAAAATCTTATGTTAGCAGCATCATTTATTTAGCCATGAAGACTAATGAAGTTAATTTTTGTGTATATAGGTAATCTAGAACTGATCTTCAATATATGGAGAGATAAGACAGATAATTCTATATGTACAAATAAGTATTGATAGGTGTGCAAAGAATTAAGCAAAAGAGCAGGTTATTTTAAAGGAGTTGTTTGAATTGTAATTGTTATAAATGGCTTATTGGAGTGCTCCCTCCTCTGACCAAAGGCTTATTGGAGTGCTCCCTCCTCTAACCAAAGCTAGACATAGTCATGGGTGTGGGCAGGGAGGTGATGGGGGTGTGGGTGTAGGGGTAAATAGGAACACAAAGATTTTGCCTTTGATGTTTATATTTAGGAAGTGATATATCTTACTGCATCAATTGACTTAGTCTCTCAGAACCTAAAACATAATGGCAAACAGCAGCTCTTCCAGACTCTTATCCTGCCCTCCCCCCAAAAAAATGCAATGAAGAAGGAAGAATTTAAATAGAAACCATAAATAAGCTATATAACACTGTATGTTCTCTCCTGCAATTGCACTTAGACTTCTAAATCTTGGAAAAATTGGAGGAAGGTTTGTGAGCTGGCCAATATTTTGTTGAATAAAATAGTTGTGGGTTTTTGTTGTTGTTTATTTTAAGACTAAGTGAAAGACTACTTAGCTTTCATGAGGAAACCAATCTAAGTACAGGTTACAGAAACCACTTTAAAACAGGTTCTGTTTAATTTGGCTTTACAAGTTGAAGAAAAAAAGGCCTGTTTCTCTTTATAAAATGGAGAGATTAAAAAATGCAGATTGAGACACATCAAGAATAAATTATCTTTTCCCAAAATGTAGCTACTTCTGTTTTGTCAGAGAACACATTGGGATGAGACAGAATAATTGTATGTTGTTTGAATTATAGAAGGTAATGGAGGGAAGAAGAGCCTCCTTCCCCTCCCCTAGAAACTTTCTTAAGACTATAAAGGTGATATCAGATTGCTTGCTGTATTGGGGAGAAGAGAGTAAAGGGAGGGAGGAAGAAAAAAATTGGTTATCAAAATTTTACAAAAATAAAATTTAAAAACTATATGTGCAATTGGAAAAAATAAAACATATTGTTAAGTAAACAAAAAGTTAAGTAAATCAATACAACTTTAAAAAACTATAAAGTTGTAGAATAGTTACTGATTTGCATTGATTTAGGAAATATTTTCATCAAGAATTCTGTACACTTACAAAGTGAGAGAAGAGAAAAAAGAAAGGCTGGAGAGAAGGAAAGATACAAAGCACATGAGAGAAATGGCATAAAAATATGGAAAGTATAAAAATATTTGTAAATAAGTGTTTATCATGATTAAGTTAAAAAATGTACTCAGGAAACTTTTTTCCTTGCTTTTAACCTTTATTCTAATTTAAAATGTTAGTTATATAACTAGGAAGAGGAAATTGAGGATTCAGTGATACCTTCCTCCACAATTATTTCATTTTTCTGTGGAAAATAGAGTCTCAGATTTATTCTATCCCTAAGATAGACCCTGGGTCAAATTTCATCACTGATTAGTGAACTAACATCCTCTCTCCCCCTCAGTTGAATTCCCACTAATAGCCACTCTCAGAATGAACACCCACTTACTCAGGAACCAGACATAAGGCAATGCCTATAACCTAAGTTTCTAAGTTCTGGTAAAGAACACATTCAACAGAAGATGCAAATTAAGTATCAAATAATCTGGGGTTGGGCATACTCTCTGATCCTACAATAATGTCATTCTTTCCAAAGGCAGCCCAGGATACAAGTATTTCTGCCCTGATACTAAGCTAGTAAACAATTCATCAGTTTTTTTATTTCTTACTATGTGGTGGACTATAGTCAGCATTTCTATCTAGTCCATAGGTAAAGTTCCTATTATTAGTAAAACTGTTCAATTACAAAAGTGTTCTATTAGATATAGCATAGATAAATGATTACTTTATAGAGGAGATGTTACTTCATTAAATTGTGAGCTCATATAGGCAAAGATATTTTCATTCATTTGTTCATTTATTCCAAACTTAACAAACACCAAATAAAATTTGCATTTACAAAACAAAACAAAAAAAGAATTTTACTTAAAAACTTCAAATCTCTATTATGTACAAATGCTTTTTCAATTTTTCTAAGTCAGTGTATCTTAATGTTGTTGTTTATCCTTTGTTCTAGAAGAGGACCATAGCATAAGGGAGGTGATTTCATGACATGAAAGTTAATTAGATTTAAGTGAGGGAAGGATATGCAAGGTCCCTCCAGAGCCATCTGGGTCTGGTGGCCAAATATAGAACAGGAAGACTGGAAATGGCCCTGGATATAATGGGAGATCTTAGTCTTCAAGAAAATTGAAAAGTTATATTGAATGAGATCTAATAAAAAGAAGGAAAGCAAACCTGGAAACAGAGAGACTGGGATTTAAGTGCAAATATTTGAATCTTTATACACACATACACACACACACACACACACAAACACACACACTTAACTTAGGTGAACAAAAGGGTCATGTGGATCTGAACCAGTGCCTTAAAGATCTGAGATCTTTCCTCCATTTCATGCCCAGTGTCTACATCTGGCATTACTTCTTCAGTCATTATAACAAATGTGAGCATTATTAAGCAACTGTTGCTTGCTCAGGACTGCCATAGGCACTGTGGGAAGTAAAAAAGAAGTAATTCACATTGTAAAAGTGACTGCAGCACTTAGATGAAATTTCATCTGGAAATTCCCAGTCCCATGTTCCCAAAGATACAATAACAAGGTAAGTGGAAATGCACATTTAATGTGCTTTCTACTAATAAATTCACACCAATTTCTGATATTATTATTTAACAGTGCCAAAGACTTTGGATGAAGAATTATTAAACATAATTATTAATGTGCTAAGCATTGTTCTATGTAGTATTCTGTTTTGCTTTCTGGAGGTCTTTGGGCCAGCCTTTGTTTCAGCAGAGTAATTACCATAAGAAACCAGGTGATAATGTCCAGAAGTCTTTATTGTCTCCTTCACAATCTGTCTCCTTGACTGGGGCTCTGTTAGCTTTATGGAGGCCCTTCAGACCAGCCACTACAGTGGTGGGAGATGGAGTGAATGTCTCTCCTTGGCTCCAAGACCTTGAGCTCCAGCCTCCAGTCCTCTGTTTTCTTCTAGTCTTGTCTAGGTCTGACTCTGACCTCTTAAATACTCTATTACAATTAAAACCATTCATCATTCTGAGTATAAGCCAATCATTATATCACTAGGGAACTATTATTTGTTGTAAGATTAATTCAATCATACTGAATTAGAGATCTATTAATCACCATGCTAAACTAGGTCCTCCAGAGCCATCGGAGTCTGGTGGCCAAATATAGAACAGGAAGACTGGAAATGGCCCTGAATATAATGGGAGATCTTAGTCTTCAAGAAAATTGAAAAGTTACATTGAATGCGATCTAGTGTCTAGGTAACCATTGTCTTATCAGTTCCACTGAGTTAACATCTTGTAAGAATCTTTGTATCAAGTACAGAGTTTGGACCCATTACAATTCTAAAAGCGGAGGATACGATGTATCCTTTTATCCTTAGCATACAAAGTCAGAAGTTCCTACTTTCAAGGAACTTTCATTCTAATTAGAAAGACAATGGGTGCATATATAAGCATGCACATAATAGCAAAATGAATATATAATAATTTTAGAAGAAAGTGTACTAGCAACTGGGGAAATTGGCAAAGGCTAGGAAGGTGTCACTTGAGTTGAGACTTTAGATCATGAATCTAAGCACCTCTTTCCTGAATCATTGCAGCTTTCTCTCTACTTAGATACCTATTTTTCTGTTTTCCCCATTACTCTTATATTTTCAAACATGTGTTTCCTTGAATAGTTAATAACAGGACCTGTTACATGGTTTAGCAGGACAGTTCAGCAGTGTGGGAGAATTTTCAAGACAGCTTTTAGATTGTCTTCTTGGCAACAGAGCTAAAAATCTATATGACTGATTAATTTGCAAGAAACAAAATTCAATCAACAACTCTTTAACTTGTTGCTTGACTACATGAACTCTGAAGAATGTTGGAAGTGATTGATTAGTCAGATGGAGCATGTGTTAGCTAGGGCATTATTGATTTGAGAGCTTTTTATCTGCTTTGACTTTACATTAAATTGTTACTCCCCTAATTAAGAGCTCTATATAGTTGTTTCCGCAAAAATAAATTGTCTAAAGAACTATTTAGAAATCAAAATATTGAGTCCCATGTGTGAGCCACTTTTATGTTTACAAACAACTTTTTTCACAATAAACCTATGATGTAAACATTTATTATGTGCCAAGTATTCCAAATTTCCAAATGGTGAAGTAAGGCTCATAGTTAAATAACCTGTCCTTGTATCATACAGTTAGTAAGTATAGGGATTGAAATTCAGGTTTCCTGACTTCAAGTAAAATAATGTTTCTTTCCATTATACTATCTGTAAAAATTTGTGGCAAATAAAAAGAATTTTCAGAACTTAAGATCATCTGGGCAAAATATTAACAAAATTTCTATAGTTTGCAGATGCATATAAATAATACACTTACTAGTTACTGATTCCTAAAAACAAAATAATGAATTATTTGAAATAATTTATGTAAATTATGCCCAATATGCTAGTGTTGCCACATAGATTTTAAAAATTAATTTGCAAATAATTTATGATAACCCTATTTATCTTTACAATAGAACATAGTGCATACCCACTATCTAGTGTAAATTTATCAGATTGATATCTAATTGTGTGCATACCATTAGATCATGAGTCCTCGAGAGCAAGGAAAATTTTTTCCTTTCTTTGTGCATATGACTTGATATGTAATGCATTTAATAAGTATTTGTATAATGTAATAATGTAATAATTTGTTATACTGTAATAATTTAAGCACTTAATAAGTATTTGTTGACTAGATATGCATCTATAGCATGCATATGTGTATACATATTTGAAAGGGAGATAGGAGATATAAAAGATTTGTATTTGAGTAAGGATAATATACATATATATGTATAGTATTCTTTTAAAATTATTCATCAGTATATCAGAAGCTTGATACCATTTGTTAGGATTCTTACAAGGTTAATTAAGATTTATTTTAATTTTTGCTACAAATGATATTTGAGCACTTTTTTTCAGTGAACATTCAGTGAATCTAAATTTCATTTTATTGTTTGATTTTTTTTATTAATGATATATTTATGTATTTTTTATCTTTTCAGAATACATGCCTTACACATTATGAGGGAAAGTGGAACTATATAAGATCATTATTTTCTTTTTTTTTTTAAAGCTGTTTTATTCATAATTTTCCATATAATTGTCTTTTCCAATATGATTCCCTTATTCTCAATAAACACTGAACAAAAATGCAGTCAAGCAATAAAAATAAGTATATTAGTTATTTCTAACAACATATACTTTAAAATTCTGTAATTGTAGGGCAGCATATGGAACATTATCATGTTTATGAAAAGAAAGAGAAATACTTTATCAATTCTCTGGAGTCCAGATTGTTTAGTGATCAATTAATCTGAATTTTTATGCCCTTTAAACTGTTTTCCTATTTACTGGGGTCTTCATATATTATTGTTCTCTAATTTGTGCTTACAAATCATTTCTTAACATCCATATCAGTTCTTATAAGTCTTCTCATTCATCTTTTTCATTCATTATTATTATTTTAAGGTAAAGATGTTACTTTAAAATAATAATCCATTCATATAATACATTTTATTCAGTCATCATTTTATGTAGAACATGCTAAATATCTAGTTGCCTTCCATCGCCACCAAAAAAATAATTTTTAAAAACACTTTGGTCAAATCTTGAATCTCTCTGGTTCATGGAAGCTTAAGGATCACAAGAGTATTGTTCAAAAAAAAAACTGATGGTTTTTCACACATGAATATTTCATAACTCATCTGAATATATTAATTTTATTTTTTAAATTTAAAATTACTGTATTTTTGTGACCCTGATGTTTGTGTTTTGCTTGTACTTCACTAGTGATGACATAGTTGATAACTTGTTTTCTTTAGAACAGTCATCAGGCTTGAGTTATGAAATTATTTCATGCCAAGTGGGTAAAGCAATACAAATTCAAAAAAATTTAGTTCCCAATTTTTTGCCTTTCCTTCCAATTATAATAAATTTCACATTCATTTTTGACTAATATCACATAGTAGTGCATAAATAATACACATATGTGTTACTGGTTCCTAAAACTAAAATAATGAATTATTTGAACTAATTTATGCAAATTATGCCCAAAATGCTAGTGTTGCAACATAGATTTTAAAAATAAATTTGCAAATCATTTATGATAACCCTATTTATCTTTACAATAGAACATAATGCATACCCTCTATCCATGTAAATTTGTCAGATAGATAGAAAGTTGTATGCATACCATTAGATCATGAATCCTTGAGAGCAAAGAAAAATTTTCCCTTTCTTTGTGCACACAACTTGATATGTAATAAGCTCTTAATAAATATTTGTTGACTAGACTTGACTTTATATACCACAATGATTTCAACTTATTAGAGACACTTTAGAAATAATCTAACTCTACCAAATTTATTTCAATAAAGGATAATATTAAAGCAAGATTCAGAAAGGGGCACAATCTTGGAATTACAGTATAATTTCTGAATTAAAAAAAAAAACAGGTATAATGCAAGGATTTGTAACCTAAGGTGTGTGACCTTGGTGGATTTTTTTTTTCATATTTATATTTGTTCAACTGTGATTTCAGTATAATTGGTTTCCTTTGTAATTCTTTGCAGCTAGGTGGTACAGTGAATAGAACACGAGGTTTATCATCTTCTTGAGTTCTAATCCAGTCTGAAGTACTTACTAATGACCCCTAACAAGTCACTTAACCCTATTTGCCTCAGTTTCTTTATCTGTAAAATAAGTTGGAGAAGGAAATGGTAAATTACATTCTTTGCCAAGAATAAACCAAATGAGGTCATGAAGAGTCAGATAGGACTAAAACTGTTGAACAACAAAATTGTAGTTCAGTGTTATTTTTTGCATTTAAAAACATAATTCTGAGAAGAAATTAATAGATTTTCCTAGACTGCCAAAAAAGGTCCATAACACAAAAATGGCTAAGAATCCCTGGTAAAGTATATACATACTAATCTCGTTAGACTTTCTAGAAATATACTTGAAGAAGCATATGGAAAATCTGTAATCCCTATGATTTCCTACTTTGTGTCTCATAACCAAGACACTGCTTAATCAATCATATTTACAGTAGAATATTGTATTTAACCCTTCAGTCAATAAAGGCAATTAAGTCCCTACTATGTGCCAGTCATTGGACAAAGTGCCAAGGAATTAAAAAAAAGAGAGAGACCTAACAACAGTGCCTGCCTTCAAGAAACTCACAATCTAGGGAGGAGAGAATAAGCAAACACTTATTTACTAAGGGGCTACATAGGGAGTGAAAGGGAAAGGGAAAAAGCATTTATAATACCTACTATGTGCCAAACACTGTGAAAGCACTTTATAAATATTATCTTATTTTGTCCCCACAATAACCCTGTGCTATCATTAATTAATTATTATTTATTTATCAGTTATTATGTATTATAATTATTTAATTATTAATGCTATCATTAATTAGATGCTATTATCTCCATTTTATTGTTGAGGAAACTGAAGCTAAGTTACTTGTCCACAGTTACACAGCTCTGTGTGTGTGTGTGTGTGTGTGTGTGTGTGTGTGTGTGTGTGTGTGTATTACGTATTTTTGGAGGCAAAAATAGTAATGTATATAATGTGTGCATATGTGTACATATTTATATGTATATGCATATACCCATGCTCCAACACAGAATAAATTGAAAATAATTAAGAGGGATTGAGAAAAGCCTGTAGAAGGTTGAATTATATTTGGAACTTGAAGGAAGCCAGAAGATGGAATTGAAGAGAGCTTTCTAGGAATTGGGGACAGCCAGAGAAAAAAACTTGGAGTTGAGAGATGGAGCGCTTCAATTATGGAACAGCTTAGAGGCCACTGGGTTTGCAAGTTACATGAAGGATTTTTTTGGCTAAGCAGATTTTATATTTGATTTTGGAGATATTAGGGATAAGATTAATAAACTGAAGTTTATTGAATAGAGCAGTAACATAGTTGGACCTTTGCTTTAGGAGAATCATTTTGGAGGCTGAATGGAGAATAGACTAAAATGGAGGGAGACTTTTGATATATCAGAGCTTTTGCTGTAGTCCACTTGTGAGAGGATGAGGGTCTATACTAAGGTGGTTATGGTACCAGAGAAAAGAAGGGAGCATGCATATTTGAGAGATATTGCAAAGGTATAGCCAACAAGCCTTGGCAACAGATAGGATTTAGGGGCATGAGAGATAATAAAGAATCAAGAATGACAGCCAGAGTTTAATCTTGGAAGATTGAGAGACTAGTGATATCCTTAACTTTAACAGGTAAGTTTAGAAGAAAAGACAATTTAGAAGGGAAAGAAAATGAGTTCAGTTTTGGACATGTTGAATTTAAGATGTCTTCATATGTTGTGAAGAATTTATTTTGCATTGAAAAAAAGGTATTATATAAATGTTAGTTGGGTTTTAATCTTAGGTAACTAGGAAGAATGGAGGATAGAACACTGGATCTGAAATCAGGAAAACTTGAATTCAAATGCTACCTCAGATACAAGACCCTTAACCTCTGTCTACCTCAGTTTCCTAAACTGTAAAGTGGGGATAGAAATAGCACTTGCCCTCCCAGAGGTATTATGATAATCAAAAGAGATATGTTTATAAAGTGCTTAGTATAATGTCTAGCATATAGTAGGCACTATAAATGTTAGGTGTCATTATTTATCCTGTTCCCTCTGCAAGACATAAATGAAATGACCTCTCTCTATCACTTTTTATTTCTATGACAGACCCACATTCAGTGTTCACAGCTGCCAGTGGGACAGTCCCACTTGGATGGCCCTCCAGCACCTCAACTTAAAACTGTTTGCCTTTCATGCTCAATTCTGATCTTCTTGCTTGACCAATAGTACCTAAATTCTCCCAAGCTCAAAACCAGTTACCCACTACCTCCTCATTCTTTCTCACACTGCTCTCCAGTGAGTTATCGAGTCCTATTGATTTTTCCTTCCAGTTGTTTCTCATCCATCTCTTTCTTTCCATTCCCTTTGCATTTATCCAATCTAGCTCTTTTATTATTTAACATCTTTTGTGTCTTCTTTATTTGTTTTCTTTTGCTTCAGTTCTCTTCTCTACTCCAGTCCTATCTACACATTTACTGCCACCAGATTTAATCTCAAGCATTATTCTCTACATGTCATTCTCTTGATTAAAATTCCTAATAGGTCCCTGTTGCCCACCCAATCCAAACTCCTTAACCTGGTACTCACAATCTAACTCAATTTATTTTTCCATGCTTCCATTACCTCTTGGTTCTTCCATCACTCCACAGAAACCAATCCAACATTCTAATATAATTCATTACTTACCAAATAAACCATAGTTTTCCATTTACTTATTCTATGTTCCCTCTTTCTAAAAAGCCCTTTGTTCTCCCTTCTCCCATCCATATCTGTTAGTCCTACACAACCTTCAAAGCCCAGATAAAAAATTATCTTTTCCAAGAAATCTTTCCTGATTCTCAAACTTCCCTTCCTCAAAATGGTTTCTGTGTCTTCTGAAATGCCTTATTTCTCTTATGACACTTTTTTCTAATTATTTTTGTACATATCTATCCTGTAATGTATGAAATCTTTGTGTTACAAAGACCTTGTACAACTTTAAATTTACCAAAGTTATAATACTATGTCTTTGCACATAGAAGATATTTTGAGTGAAATTTTCTAAAACTAATACCTAAGATTATCTGGTGTCACATCTTTCTAGATTTTAAAATGTAGGTTTCCATCCATGGCTAGTGCTACAGCTTCTAACTCCCATTCAATGTTTATAAAAACTTTTCTCCTACAGAATGACTGGCAAACCCAAAAATGCTCACTTGAAAATGAAAATAATACATCAGAATAATTGGTTGTTAATCTTAGAATTTTCCAGAGATATGTATTATATAGAAAATCCTTTTATGTCAGATCCACCAAATTTCAAATAATTTCAACCTGAGTATTCAGAGTGGCCTCTATTATGGTTTTTAATGTCGTTATTACTACAAAATCACATTTTAATCTTTGCAATACTCATTTCTCATAGCAATCCTGTGGGATAGGTAGTATGAATGTGATTATCCACATTTTATAAATATGAAGAGTTTGAGATGATTATTAGTGATTATTGTCATTGGCATTTAAACCAACTATTCTGACTTCAAGTCCAGTATTTTTCATAAATGATTTTCATTTTTTCATACTAAAGAATCTCTGTTTTCAAAATGGAATGACATATTTTGAAACAAAGACCAGGCATTTTATTTAAAGTTTATAAAATTATCTCTATAGTGTTTTCCTTTCATCTGACCTTGGGCAAGATGGTAATTAGGAATATTGAAATGGAAATTTTTCTATATAGTTTGTGATCAGGAATGCTTGGTATGGAAATGTTTTTCATTTTCAAATTTGGTTTAATTTCTCTGTCTCCAGAAATTAATAAATATCTGGTAAGTTCAGGGGAACTTGTTGTTTACTTCCATCTTAGCCTCTGTTTTTTCAATGGAGTTTGTTTAATAAGGAAGAGAATGAGATGAAGCTTTTAGACTACTCTAAGAAGTTATCCATAATCTACACATTCTTTCATTTGGGACTCTATGAGAGTAATGAAAAATTTTACATAATAGATTTACAGTTTATGCAATCATATGTAATCCTACTATGTTATGGAAATGCTTGTTTTATTTCTTAGTTCAGAATAAAATAAAATTTTTTACTTTTTTAAAGTAAATGTAAAGAAATGCAAGATAAGTAGTTACAGTATCTATCCTTGAACAAATATACAGGATATGAGAACATCTCCAAATTATATCATTAATTTTGTTTCTGTTTGGTATTTTGACAGTCTGTATTTCTAAAACAGTAAACAGTGGTGTTAGTAGACAGAAAGTTACCCTTGGAGCCAAGAATATCTGGGTACAAGTCCTGCTACTATCACCTACTGAATATGATGACTTAGTGTTCTCTCTCTTCCCTTAGGCCATCTCTACAAATTTCTCTGATTCCTGTGTAGTTGTCCCTAGGAAACAGAGATGGAATAGATGAATATAATATGATCACATTAGTGTTTCAAGCAATTCTTTAAGACCTTTTACATATAATCTGTAGATATATAACAATGGAGAAAATTTCTACACCACAAGGCCCTACCCTGATGCAATGTCAAGTCTAGACCAAAAAAAGCAAAACAAAATAGCTATTCAGATCATAGCAATCTTTTTCACAAGCCTTCTATTATTATCATCCAATAGTTGTTGATCATTCAAGTGTAAAATACTAATAAATGATTGAAAGAATGAATGATAAACATTTATTAAGCATTTGCTAAGTTCTAGAAAAATTTGAGCAACTAAGACTATCTCTGCCTCCAAGGAGCTTATGTTTTAATGGAAGACAACACATAAAGGGAAGCTAAAATAGTGGGAGAGTAGAGATCAGTCAGTAAATGCTTTAAAAAAAAATGCTTGTTTACTATGTCACAAGAACTATACTAAGTACAAATCAGTCAAAGAAGACAGGAACTTAATGAGGGAGTCTTTGGGAGGTGATAACATGCAAACAATTTTTTAAAACGAAGTGTATACATTCCAGATTATCTACAGAGAGAAGGTGGTAGAAATAGACTAGATAAGGAGAAAGCTCACTTAGCAGAACCCAGGGCCTAAGCTCAGAAAAGGATAAGGATAAGCTTAAATTAGTGTCTCCTCTTAATGATAGGATGAAGTTTAAAAGTCAGTACTAAGTGACTCTAAGCTTTGTTCCAAAATAATCCTTTATTTTTTCTTTCTCTTCTTCCCCAGGCCATCTCCACATAGTGTCTCTGATTCCTGTGTAGTTTTCCATAGGAAACAATGAGATGGAATAGATGAGGATAACTTCCTCTTGACCATTAGAAGTCCTTTGCTCTTTGAAATCTTTAGCTTCCTCTTAAAGCCAAGATATGAGTAACTTTGAAGGTGCTATTGCCCATATGGATTCTAAAACTGGAAGAAAAAAATATATAAGGGGGGAAAAAAGGAACTAAGGGCTTTTGATCTGTTGAAAAGGTAAAAGTTTATTTGAGTGTTGCCATGGTTACTTCATCTTGTTAAGAGGAATCTTCACTGTCACACCAGGGCTAGAACCAGTAGAAAGGTTCCCTGCTTTGCTTTATAATGATCCATTAGGTACATAATTATGTCTGAAGTACTTTTCATTATGCTGAATCAATCTTCCATTGAGGAGAAAGACAAATCTAAAATGTAGAGCTTAAAAAAAAAAGGCTAACATCTGTGATAGTTAATCCCTGACTGCTTGTTTCAGTACATGAAGAGATCTTTTATTCCAGCTTATCACCATCAATATTTGTTGAATGTCCAGTATGTGTAAGGCGCTATGCCGTAGCTAAAAATGTGCTTAAAACCAGATCCTTTTCTGAGTCCAGATTTCAACAGGCAGAAAAAAGCATAAGCATATTAAGACTTAAATCTTAAATATTGCAGAGAAAGGCACATTAGAAAGCAGAGATTTGAGAATTCCCCCCAAAATTATGATACAACCCTATTTCACGATTTTCCCAGGAATTGGTCTTGTGCACCAGGTCAACACTCGAGTCATATCCAGAGTGTAGAGCATGAATTCAGATATTCTGATGGCCTGTGATGTAGCCTTGCCATATCTTTCATTGATGGTTTGAGTCTTTGAAGTCCTTGGTTTCCCCATCCATCAAAATCACAAGGACAGTGGGGGCGAAGGGGAATGAGGAATGGGGAGAAGACTGGTGAATTTTACATTGAAATCCTAAATATAAGGAAAGGAATTCCCTATATTTAAATGAATATTTTCCAAGATACTGTGTTTCTGATTATTAAAAACAAAACAAACAACCTAATAGCTAATTTGCCTTGAGCCAGTGAAATTTTTACTTCATTCTTGCAAACCTCCTTTGTTTTTGTTTTGTTTTCTTTTTATGTATTTTTGGCTTTCCTGTCTTCTTTGTGTTTCTGAATGGTGAGTCTTTCTCTTCTGAAAACTGCTGTTGCTTTTTCTTCCTTCCATTCATGTGCTTTTTTTTTTTCTTTCTCTTTGCTGCATGGAGACTCTCTGCTGTACAAGTGTAAGTATTTTGTTTGGTAGCCTTGCAGTTTCTCGCCCCACTTGTTTACATTCTTGTGCTCTGTTTGCTTCTGCTCTGCCTTGCTAGTCTCCCCAGAGACTGGATCGTCATCTATCCGCAGTTTCGGAATGAAATAGGCAGCAATTTAGAGACAAGATTGGATTTTACAAGAAAGTTCAACGAGCATAACGGCTGATGAATTTAAAATATCCCTAGTCATATGCCTAAAAGCAAGCAGAGAATGTTGGTGAAAGAGGTATAAACAAAATGTCACTCAGGTTTAAAAAGAAGCATTCAGGTTTTTATGTCACAAAGTATCAATTTTTGTTTAAATTTACTGCTTTTCTTTATATTTCTTTTTGTACTATCATAGCAAACCCAAGTTTGTGGAAAGTTGGCATTGTGATTAATTTCCTGCATTAGAAATACTTTTATATATCTTTTCCCTACCTGATAATGATCTTTAAATATTCTAAGAAGAATTTGTTTTTGTTTTTGTTTTTGTTTTTTTTTTTTAAGGTTTCAGGTGAGAAAGTCTTTTTTTTTTCATTGTGTGGAATGGAAGTGTTTACATAGAGTTTAGGGGATAGAAACTTGAAGTAGGCAGTATTTTAAATAGCTCTGAGTATTTTCAGCCTTTCCAACAGTATATGAATGAAAAGTAAAGGCTGAAAACTTGGTATAACAGAAATAAGCTCTGGGTTTGAATGTTGGATTTCTACATGTTATAATTCATTTTAAAAATAACTATTAATGTATATTAAACTATAGGTAAAGTGATTTAAATTCAGTTAGAAAAATTAGATGAAACAAATAACAGTACTCATCAATTTACAGTGAAAGGCCCCACCATTTGGGCCAGACTTATCTTTGAATAGGGAATTTCCCTATTTGGTTTCCTAATGGTGATGGAGGATACGCAGTCGCAGGTTGACATGAAAGGTTGAGAATAAAATCTTTGTATTTGCCCTACTAAAGGTGTATTTTTTTTAAAAATTGACATAATCCTTAGTGCTTCATAAGGATTTCTAGAATAACTGTTGCTTTCATATATGAAATATAAGTAAAAAAAAGCTTTGGAAGCAAAGGTTCTTAAGGTCCAGAATTTTAATTGCCACTGAGTGGTGCTGTATTTTTTTATGAGAAGTCCATATGAGAATAATATCTGTGGAGTTTACATGACTGCTCCCTTTCATATACATAGGATCAATTTGTAGCCTACTCATCATGGTTCCAGAACAGAAGCTTTATTATAAACAAGGACCAATGAGGATGAACAGATTCAAAGAACAATTATATATAATCAACTTTGACTCTTAGGTTGGGGAAGTGAATAAGTAATGACTGGAAAGATTATAAAAGTCAAAATTTCATCCCAGATATAACTCATCTGCAAAGCTAAACTCATCAGAATGAAATGGCAACTCAAGAACAGCATTAGAGATTTGATCCTGAAAAACTATCTTTGTCAGTACCCACATTTCCTATTTATACTTCTTTACCAGCATTTTTATGGCTACCAACTTTGCATAGTTGGTTATAGTGGAACCACTTTAGAAACTAACATTTTCTAAAATTTTTCAGAAAGGGTAAGAAAAAATAAATCCCATATGGGAAAAATATGTGAAAAACGATATCTTATTTACCAATGTCAGACATAAGATTCTATAATAATGTATAAAGAAGTTTTTAAAAATGTAGTAATTTGGGGGCCAATTCTTCTAAGAAAATGCTGACCTATATACATAAATTTATCTATGGAAATGTTAATCTATTTACAAATGTGCAATTGTCTCTGACAAACTGAACAAAAAAAAAATAGTAAAAGTTCTTTAAAATCCATTGAAATGTCACCATGCTTTGAAGGATACAGATTTGATGTTGTTACCAGCACCTGTAAGAAGCACAATGAAGCAAAATAATGAGATCTATTTTCAAGAATTTAACTTTGACAAATTAGGAAGATAAAAGTGGCCAAAGTATGTACAACTTGAGCAAGAATTTTTTCTTTTTTTTTTTTTTAAATCAGATCATTTATCCTAAGGATATTGAATAACCTTAAAGATTTATTTGAAATTGGGTAGGATTAACAGATCTGTACACAAATGGGGCAATTTCTGTATTTGCCACATAAGGTATGCTTTATGTAAATATGCATTATGCAAATCCAACTTTACGAAATTTGCAACTCAAGAAAAATTGCAACAACTCCTTATGCAAACCATATTTAAAGGTAAATAAAGTACCTTGAAGGAACATGGATATTTACTGCAAGTTGTTGATTTGCACAAAGAATCCTGCAGAATTTCATAATGTGCAAGGGTCTGAAGAGACTTCTAGTACATATATTAAAGCAACAAAGAAGATCCCAGAAATCCTGCAAAAAAATAAGAACTGAAGGTACCTACCAGAGCAGATCTTTAATGTAGACAAATTGACCTATTTTATCAAAGAATACCATCTTGAACCTACTTCTTGAAAGAAGAAAAAACTATGCCAGAGCATAGAGTTTTGAAAAGTCTCCCAGACTTGCAAATTAAAATTTGTTTTTGTGCACCACTCAGAAAATCCAAGGCATTGAAAGGAATCAGCCAGGCCATACTACCAGCGTATTCTTTCCAGTAACCCTAAAGCATGGATAACCCTTATCTTTGAATTTTAGTTTATGCACTGCTTCATTCCTGTTGTTCTGGAGAAGTTTTATAATGATAATGAGAGTCCTTTCAATATTCTATTTATTTTGAATAATGTCTCAGATCATCCTCTCCATTGGAATGATTTTAATGAAAATGTAAAAGTGTTCTACCTTTCTCCTTACACTGTCTCATTATTAAACCTAAGGATCATGGAGTGATTGCAGATTTCAAGGTATATTGTTTACATACTACATTTGCCTAGGCAATTTCAGCTTTTGATCCCGAGAAATTTTCGGAAGATCTATAATATTTATCATGTAATGTGGAATATTGCTAAAGCATGGAAGATGTAATAGAAAATGTATGAAGAGAGTTTGGCGGTAAATGTGCCTGTAGTTCAGTCCTGTGGATTTGACTAAGATAAAGCTTTGGAAGAAATTAAAAATACATTTATAAAATCAGTACAAGAATTGGAGCTAGAAGTTTGTGAGTATGATGTAGAAGAGTTTCTTGATGAAGAACTGTCAAATCAAGTTCTAGTTCTGCTGTTGGCTTAAGAGATTGCAGAAAGAAGAAAAGAAAACTTCAGAACCTGAGGTGGAAACAAAAAAGTTACCAACCAAATGATTGACAGAAGCACTTCATCATTTCTATGAATTTTGTTCTTGCATTGAAAAAGATGAAAGATGTTTCAAGAATTTTTAAAGTTCAAAGACTAGTTGACAATATTATTTGCTATTGTCAGATATACAAGGAAAAAAATAGAGCACTGTCTAAATATCTCTTGATAGTATCATAAAAATGTTTCATTGCCAATTACTAGTGATAAAGGCTCAAGTACAATAAGTGGGGAAGGAGTGAAATGCTGTACATTTATATTAATTTTACAATACTGTGAATACTTAATATGTCTGCATTTTAGTACACTTTATGACCTCCATAATGATATTATTTTGGGTATGAGGCTAACGGAATGGACAGATTCACATTTTATAAAAATTGCTTTGTCAGAGATAAAGAAAGAATTGTCTGTATGATGAAAAGTACATGAAGTTTCATGTTTCTTTCTGTGGATTATTTTTTTTTTTCCCTGTGGATTATTTTTATGAGCTCATTATCCTTTTGTCAGGGACAGGTCCTTCTCCCATATGCTAATCTTGAGGACCTTTCCTAGTTATTCTGTCTTTTTCTACTACCATCACGCCTTCCCCCAAACCACAGCAACAACAGTAACAAGTGAAAAAAAAAGCGGCATCAGAAACCTCTCCTCCCTTGAATTAAAACCTGAATTTTGTTGATAGAGTCTGGTTTTTTTTCAGTGACCATCCTTACTCATTCTTGACTCTCTCAAGAAGTGGTCAGTGAGCAATTATGTGTACTCTGCTTACTTCCATTCAATGGCAAGAATTTCTATTGGGAGAAACAACCATAGATGCTTTAAATAATTGGCACTAGAAAGACAATTATTTACATTGGCTATTATACCTCGAAGCAGGAATACTACATAAAGTTCATTTCAAGACATTTATCTCGTGAATGAGTTTTTGCTGAAGACAAACTGCTTGGGAGAGATATTTATTGTAAAGAATACCTATTGGGCTACCAGTCTCTGAAATCTAATTCTAGCTTGTATTTATGCTGAGCCATATTTGTAGGGAAGTAGGAACTACAATCAAAATGGTTGCCTCTCATGGCCAATCTTAAGGTAATGAAACTATTACAGAATCACAGAAGGTTTTCCTTTATGAATATTTTAACTTGGTATCATATCAACATATTTTAACAGAATAGCAATTAAGACATCCAGGCTTACTATGTATTGTCTATCAGATTTACCAATTTAGATCTAAAAATGATCATTTCTCTCTCTTTTCCTACCTTACTTCCAGATAAATATTAGCAACAAGATGCACTTTAAACAAAATTGCTATGTTTTTGAAACTATAAAGCCCTCTGTTCATTGGGTGCCAGCTTACTCAATAAAAGTATCATTTAATAAGGAGAGTTTTATTTTTACTGGATTTTTGGAATATAAGTTCTGCCATGAAATTGAAGTTCACAAACTGAATTATTTCTTTCAACATTAAATCAACTTTTCTTATTTCTCAAAATAATTTGTTGGGTTTTTTTTTTAATCCTAAAATTCATAAGTATATCTGTAAAGGTACAGTTAGAGATAAGAACACTAGAATCAATATCTCTTTTCTGGCCCTATCTCTAACACTTAGCTATGTGATTTAGGGCAAAATAGTTTCAGTGTAGGACTCAATATTGCCTTTTATAGAATGAGAGATATTGGTCTCAGAGAGAGATGATGGTCTCAGAGGTTCCTTCCAGTTTTAAATTTTAATGATTCTAAATACCACTGAAGATGATGATAATAATGATGAATCCTCACACTTTTCTAGCACCTTGGAGAGTTTAAGCAGCTTGTTCTCTACTATGCTTTTGATGGGACTAACTAGGTAGCTTTTTATGACTAAGAGTTAACAGTGTGTTAAGAACCCAGTGCTAAAATTTATCAGTTAAAGAGAAAATTGCCTGAAGAAAAAGGGATCTTGTTTTTATGGTCTATGATAAAAAGACCAGGCATTATGGCAATATATTGAGCATGACAGAACATATAAACTATGCAATTCCAGAAGAGTTTCATTTGATTATAACTAAAGAAAAATGCAAAAAAATAAAAAATAAATAAAGGCAGAATTCAGAAAGGTTTAATCTTACATAGTTTCTGTATAATGAAAGAGTTAAATAAATTGCATGATCTCTGAGGTACCTTTCAGTTCAGGATGTGTGATTCTGTAATTGAGCTAAATTTATTCATTTGTTCCCATGATAAACAATTACTAAATGGCTTTGTCTTGAATTCCTAGCAGTTGATTTCTTTTGCCTTTAATTTTGCACATTATGATAATCTTGTACATAAGTTGGAATGAAAATTATGTAACTTGCTAATATTGTTTAAATGACCAGTTATGGTTATTAAATATCAGCATGAATGTAGTTTTTGAGGGAAAAAAATTATACAAATGTGAAATGTTATTGTTCATGAATATGGAATAATTTAATTGAAACAAAGTTATTCAACCATTCTCAGAACAAACAAAATAGACTTTCTAGCTAGACTAAAACTTACCAGTATTTCTAAAGTGGTGGGATAATTTTCCTGTGATTACTAATTGCTTTCTTTTCTTTGCTTGCTAGATGACTCCTAAATCTAAAAGGAAAAGTATTCATAGTCGAATGCTCCGACCTGTTTCCAGGGCCTTTGGTAAGTTAATACATCTGTATTTTTATCATACCATAGCAATACCTGCTTCTTATTCATACATCTCTTAGACCCAAGCTGTCCAAGCTACCTTTTATAGACAGAAATATGCTCTTCCTCAAGACACTTCTTATATGTCCTTATTTTATAGATGAGAGAGTGATTTGTTTAGTAATAAATTGCAAGGTTTTAACTGGCATGTTATCAACAAAAGGATGCTCCTTATGTCAACATAACCTATCACGTTGCCTTGAACACATTTGGTGCTTAATAAATGATTACTAAATATTTTGAAAATGAATCAAAAGTCCTTCATGTCTTGTTGTTGTTCATTTATTTCAGTCATATCTGACTTTTTATGACCCCATTTGGGAATTTTTTTTTAGCAAAGATACTGGAATGGTTAGCCGTTTCCTTCTCTAATTCATTTTACGGATGAGGAACAAATGGGGTTAAGGGATTTGCTTGGGATCACTCAAATAGTGTCTGAGGCCACATTTACATTCAAAAAGATAAGTCTTCCCCATGTCAGACTTGGCACTGGGTCCACATTGTCATATGTGATTTTCACTCTTTTGTTGCTTCCTTTAAAAGAAATGGAGTTTGATCTTGATAAGGCACTAGAAGAAGTTCCAATTCACATAGAGGACCCACCTTTCCCATCCATCAGACAGGAGAAAAGGGCTTCAGGATTCATCTCAGAGCTGCCATCTGAGGAAGGGAAGAAGCTGGAGCATTTCACCAAGTTAAGGCCAAAACGGAACAAAAAACAGCAACCTACCCAAACAGCGGTAAGTACCTCTGCATAACTGGTGAGGTAGCATTGCTGCTGCTTCTTTTTGTTTTTTCCTTCATCCCTGACATGTGATATCAATAAGATATTTCACAAAGAGTTAAAATGTAGGCTTTAGGTAGCATAGAGAAGCAATGACCAAAGGTGAGATTCACAGCAAATTAACATTGGAACGCTTTAAAAGACACCTTTTAAAAACTTGCTAGCAGCTTAGAGCAAGAAAAGTGCCTAAGAATAAGGTGAATCTCTGGAAACACCAAACTCATGCATAAATTTGCCCTTTCATTATCAGGAGTGAAAAGATTTGCTAAATATTGAAGAACAAGTCATTTATGTTTCACTTTATAATTTTAGAAAAGATATATGGGGAGGCAAAAAAATCCCACTTCCCCATTCATATCTGACCATGACCCTCTTAGTCTGGCTCTGCTTTCTACATTGAAGAGCTTCTTAATTTGAGGCCTGTGAACTTATTTAAAAATATATATCTTAACAGCTATTTCAGTATCATTATTTTCCTTTGTAATAGTATACATTTTGTATAGACTTTGCCAGACTGCCAGAGGGATCTATAACACAAAAAATATTTAGAATACTTGATTTAGAAGTGGAAAAAACCCTATATCACTTCAGGTTATTAGTATAGCCTATAAATAAATATTAATTGACAGGATCTTCAACCTACCTCATCCTTTCCCATCTTAACCAGGTATGCTACTGAAAGACATGGTGTGGGAGGAGGAGGAAATGCTTTTAAAATTAGTTTAATTTATTTGACAGCATCTCTTTGGGAAACTCTTAAGACTCTTTTTAAAGGACAACTTGAAGTGAGCTATCATCACTCATAGTAAAAAGATAATTATCAACATTAAAATATGTTTCCAAATGATTAAGGTTTTTTTTTTTTTTGTTTTTTTTTTGTCTCCCTCCCTCTGAAATGACTTTTGGCTCACAGAAAGATTGGTAATTAGGCTATAGAATGTAGGTTCTGTGTAGTTGATTCTGTTGTTCTGTTCTAGAGTAAATTGTGGCAGTTTCTTGGATGAGAAACACTTTGGAAATATTCTGAAAGATCATGTGGCATTGATTAAAATTCCCCTTTTTTATCACAATTGGCTATCCCCTCTCTCCTATTCATCTCAATTAATGTGTCTATGCAGGTTACTCCCAAATAGATATGCCTGATCTTGTCTTCTTTCTTGTTTAATAGTCCTACATTACCAACTTTCTGTTGAACATCTTCTCACTGTTCAGAAAGGATCTTAAAGTGTCTAAAACAAAACTTTTTACTTTCCCCCCTGCCTTTTCTTTAAACTTCTGTGTTTCATTGGAAGGCTCTATTACCTATCCCCAGGTTTACAGCCTTAGTTGTCATTGAGGTTTTTGTTTCTATCAATCTATGCATTCAATCTCATCAGTTCTACTTCTATGTCTCTCAAATACCTCCTCTTCTCTCTACTCACATAATCATAGTTATAGTTCTTTTCCCTTTTCACCTTATCTATAAAAAGCTCCTATTGAATTACTGAATTCCATATTCTTTGCTCTCCGAACTAATCTTGCTCTAACTGCCAAAATAATCTTTCCAAGATACAAATATGACTAGGTCATTCAAATACCAGAAAGCTCTCAGTCACTTCCCATTGCCAAGCATTTAAAGTTTCATACAGCCTGGATGTAACCTTTCCAGTCTTATCTCACATTATTTCCATTCATACTCTGTTTTAGCCAAACTTGAATTCCAGCTATTCTCTGAATCTGTCTCCTACTTGCTATGAATTTACATAAGCCATCCCCATCCCTGAAATACATTCTCTTTTCATTTCTGCCATTTAGAATCCTTCTGTTCAAGTATCCCCTTCCCATTTGTTAATGCTCTCCCTCTTCAAATCACTATGTACTTCATCTGTGTACATGTGCTATTTTCCCCAGTTGAATGAAAATTCCTTAAGAGCAGGGATTTTCATTTAGAGACCTAACAAATGTTTGCCTAATGGAATTGACTTGCATTGGAAATAGGAAAGGAAATAAGCATTTATTAAGCCCCTACTGTGTGTCAGGCAGTATCTTATTTGCTAAATGAGAATTGTCTCAAAACTATGAACTTCCATAAAACACACACACACACACACACACACACACACACACACACACACACACACACCCTTAATCATTCTGAAGTCTACCATTCCCATAAACTGTACTTTTATATCTGCCTTCTCTTTCAATACTAAATTCTTAGAGTAATGTGTATTCATTCAGTGTCTCAGAAAATTACTTCATCACATTCAGCTTTCTCCCTCGTCAGTCTCTTGCCATCTAGTTAGAATACATTTTTTTTTGACGCAAGCACTATTTTTTTAATTTAAATTTTCTTTTAATTTTGAATTCCCAGTTCCCTCATTCATTATATTGAATATATTGCATGAAGTCATGCAAAACATTTTCATGTTAGCTATATTACAAAAAAAGTAAAGAAAATGAAAAAAAGAAACATTCTTCACTCTATACTCAGAGTTCATTAGTTCTCTCTCTAAAGATGGATACAATTTTTCATCATGATACCTTGGAAATGATTGTGGATCTTTGTATTGGTTAGAGGAACTAAGTCTTTCACAATTCATTATCATTTCAATATTGCTGTTGTGTAAATTTTTCTAGTTTTGCTCACTTCACTTTGCATCTACTCATATAAGAGTTTTCCTGAAGTCATCCCCTTTTGACTTTGAAAATATTCTTTCTTTGAAAAGTCATATCTTTTTTTTTTTTTTTTTATCTATTCACCTTCATCTTTCTAAAGCATTCTGAAACAGCATAATAAAGTTGGAAGTAAGACTTCGAGTCAAGAAAGTTGGGTTAAATCCTAGCATGTGTTTAATGAAACTATGACAACAGACCAATCAATTTATCTCTATCTCTCTCTCTCTCTCTCTCTCTCTCTCTCTCTCTCTCTCTTTTTTTTTTTTTTTTTTTTTTGCTGAGGCAATTGGGGTTAAGTGACTTGCCCAGGGTCACACAGCTAGGAAAAGTTAAGTGTCTGCAGTCAGATTTGAACTCAAGTCCTCCTGATTTCAAGGCTGATGCTCTATCTACTGTGCCACCTAGCCGCCCCCAATCACTTTATATCAAAACTCAGTTTTCTTATTTGCAAAATGGAGAAAATACTGTTTATCTCATAGAGCCATTGTGAAGTAACCATAATGGAAATTTTAAAACATGATATAAATGTGGGGCAGCCAGATGTTGTAGTAGATAGAGCACTAGATATGAAGTTAGGAAGACCTGTATTTAAATCCATGCTCAGATACTTAGTCCAACACAGGAAGATGAATCTTCCTGATTCCAGGCCTGATACTTCACTGAGCATTTTCATTTAATAGATGCTGAGTAAACATTTGTTAAACTACTTTAAAATTATCCACTTAGATTTATAAAAGCTAGCTTTTTGGAAACTGTTTCTTCCTCTTATATGTCATGCTTTTTGGCAGTACTGGTAAGCTGCCACCATATGGATATTCTTGCCCCAATAAACAGAATTATCATAACTATCATTGTGGCTGGCCAACCTTGGTATAGCCCAGCAAATTTATAAGAGGTAAGATAAAGTGGGATATTAGGATATGTTATCTACCTCTCCAATGACCTTTCATGGTTATTTTATCTTTTATGGTAATGTCAGAATGCATTTCTTTTTATGAGAAAAAAAAAGTCTTCCTTAAAGAAAAAAAGTTTCCTCTTCCCTATTAGAGAATGAGTCAGTGCAGGACAAAAGAAAGAGCACTGGAATAAAAAATCAGAGATCTATCTGGGCTCTAGTCTTAACTACAAATCATGAGCAATTGTATTAGCAAACATTGAAACTCTGTGAACTTCAATACACTTATTTTTGAAATGAGGAAGCTGAACTGGATGATCTCTGAGATTATTTCTGTTTCTAATTTATATAAATGACTCCTAAATAAAAGACAAGAGATTTTTATATCACTGTGCTCTTCTAGCTGGGAAGATGTTAAACCCTTTAGAACCTTTTTTTGGTAAGTGTGATTGTTCTTTTACTAAGGGGAAAAAGTAGAGATTGAGTGTGTAGGTATTTTTCTTCTCTGGATGGGCTTGCTTTTGGAAAAGAGATATCAGACAGTAAACAATAATGTATTAAGTTTTTACTGTATGTCATTTCTAAATTCACATTTTTCTTATGAAAACAATTGTAAAAAAATCTTGTTTTTTATAATTAAATGAAAAACACGTAATTTTTTGATTAATATCTTTGCTTCATTAACATGTAATTTTTCAGATTATATCTGCTGTATGAAAAATTATCCTTTCTTTTTTGCAACATGGCATCATAGAACCACAAAATTTTGTAGCTGAATGGGAACCTTAGAGATCATTATCTCTTTGTTTCATGTTGTTCTTTGTTTTGGGTTGTCAGTTTACTTTCTAGTGATTCATGAATGTGCAGTGAAATACTTATAGGTGTCTAGATGAATTAAGTGAATTATTGTTTAAAACAACATAATTGATCTTGTCCCTAAAATTATGAACATTGTTCTTTGTTGAGTCCTCATCCAGATCACACTCTAAATATCTCACAGGGTTCTGTACAAAGCACTCTTTTCTTCTCCCTTTATAGTCACTTTATCAGCTCCCATGAATTTAACTACCATCTCAATGCTATTGATTCTTAAATCTATTCTGGCCTAACCTCTCTGCTAAGCTCCCATCTCAGATCTCCAAGTGCCCTTCAGACATCTCCAACTGGATGTCCAGTAGACATCTTTGAACTCAACATGTACAAAACCAGATTTATTATCTGTTACCTTAAGATCAAACTTCCAGAGTCATTCCCTCTCATGTAGCCTAGGTGCCATCTTTGACTCTTTACTACCTCTCATGCCCCATATCCAAAGTTGGTAGATTTCACCTTTGTGATATCTGTTGCATATTGCCAGAATACTACTATTCTGGTACTATTCTGGTGCTATTCCTCATAACCCAACATCTCAACTGTCATAATAACTGCTAATTAGGTTGTCTCAAATCTTTCCTCTTCACTCTAATTTATCCTCCATTTGACACTAATATGATTTTCCTACAGAACAAGTATATTATCCCACTCATCAGTAATTCCATGTCACTTCCAAAATTGTCTGTTTGGCATTCAAAGTCCTTCATATACTAGCCTAACTGCCTTATCTATCTAGTCTTAAGAAGACTATTTTGTTACCTTACCTTCTTATCTTACTTCATTCTACCATATTCCCTTCCATATGTTCTTTGTTCCAATAACACTGACCTTCTAGTTCTAAAACCTTATCTCTTAGTCCTAGGCATTTTTTCTGGCTATTCTTCATGTTTAGAATGTTCTCTATCCTTATCTCCACCTACTAACTGCCTATAAATCTTCTACTGGGAGATTTTTTGAATTACTCTTAATTATAGTGCATTTCTTCACTTAATTACTTTCTATTCCTAGTTTATACATTTTTGTTTTCCTTATGTCTGCCTCATTATTGGGAGTTTCTTGAAGACAGGATCTGTAATTTATTTGTAAATAAACTCCATGAAACATAATACATGCTTATTAATAAATGTTTATTGGCTGAAAGACTTAACTGATTGAGCCTGCTTCTCTGCAGTTCAAGACTTTTTTGTTAGTCAGGGTGTGGGAAGAAGGGAGGGAAAAAAATTGAGACAAGATTTTGAAAGGGTAAAAGTTAAAAACTATACATATGCTTTGAAAATAAAAAGCTTTAATAATAAATTTTAAAAGACTTATTTGTTAGCCAATGAGTGCAAAACCCCTTACCAAAAAACATTGAGGCAATTTTCCCTTGACTTTTAATGTATAATAGATATAACATTTTGCCAGATATTAGCAAAATTTGACTATTTGTCTTTGTACCCACTACAACTAAGGAACGCATATTTCCCTTAGGATTCTCAGCTTATTTGTATGACACAGTCATATAGCATATTGCCAGTGACCCCAGTAAAGTTAATAGTGAGCAGAATTTGGTGTGTATATTGTCTGTATGGAGAAAGAGCTCGGCACATGATTTTTTCATGGTCTGTCATCTTTTGGTCTTGAGCTAATGATCGGTCTCAAAAGAATCCATTTTTATTTTTCCTTTTTATTTTTTCAGGTATGTGCTGCTACCCCTGCCCCTCATGATGGAGAACAGAATGGCCTTATGGGTAGAGTGGATGAAGGTGTAGATGAATTTTTTACCAAGAAAGTAACTAAAATGGATTCTAAGTGAGTTTCTAGTAATTTTTTTTTAAAAGAATAACTTCAATTACTAATACTTATAGTTAAATTTGATGTATTCTAAGAGCAAATTAGAATATGTTCATTTCTTAGTCAGTGTTTGACAGTAGCTTGGAATAACAAACCTAGGCTACAGAACTTATCAGCATGTAATTTTTTTTAACAAGTCTTTTTTATCATAATGCAAGAAATCTATTAGACTGAGCAAGAAACCTCCAGAATTAGGTCTGGATTTCTCCAAATTAGGAAACTGTTACCTAACCATATTGATTGAGGGAAGTTAAGGGATGAGGATGTGTAAAGAAGGAAGAAGTTGGAACTCTTGCCTCATGCCAGCAGTGAAAATATGTGTTCAAAGCAAGAGGTTAATGTTTGCATAGAATATTGAACTTGATATTTCCAACTGTTGAATGATAAGAAGACTTAGAGCTAGGAACACAAACATTTTAGTTTTAGAAAGCAGTAATTGTGACTCAAAGCCTAGTTGAATGCCTTGTAAATGTTAAGCATTTAGTCAATGTTGAATTGGACTGAGATTTTTTAAGGGGGTGTGAGGGGTAAGGAGTTAATCCAAATCTTTCTTAAAGATGATTACTTGTAGATTGAGAGGTCTAATCTCAAAGATTCTTCACATCGTGCTAAAATACTATATTAAAGCTGACTCAGCAGCTTTAATAAAAACCATCACAAAATTGCTACTTGCCTGAAGCCTAAGGCCCATGCAATTGCTTGTCTATGATAAACATTTTCAAATAGGCAGAAATAACCCAGTGTCACAATTAGCCACAACGTTCCTATAATTAAGGCAGGGTTGTGGGGTTTTTTCATAGATAATTTAATAGTATAGCTACTTATTAACAGTAATAACTTGAAATATTCAGTCTATTTGATGTAGATTTTCCAAATAAGTGTAGATTTATTTGATAGTCCACACATACATACAAATATGTGCATGTGTGTGTTGTGTGGTGTGGTATGGTACACACATTCATGAAGCTATACAATTCACTTTTTTGGTGTTTTGTGGTTTTTGTGGGATTTTTTTGTTTTTGTTTTTGTTTTTTACTATGATGCATTCCTTATCTTTGGGACATCAAATTCAGAAATGAAATTTAAGCAAGAGAATATGAACAGACCTCAACAAGAGGTTCATGTAGAAATATCACATTTCCATATGCATAATAGATCACAATAGTGCCCTAATAAACTCTAGTAATCAATGATTAGTTTCTCATGTTACTATGTCTTAGAATTATACTTTCCAATAAGAGAATCATCTATTTATTTATTTATTTATTTTTGCTGTCTAAGCAACTTGGGATTTTATCTACATAATCTAGATTTCTCATTGGGCATTTGCATTTCTGTAAAATGACATTATCTTTAACAGAGACATTTCTGGTCTTCTGCTCTGGGTCATGGTTTTTGTGCTGCCTTTTTCACTTTTATCTCCTCCACTAGTCTCAAGTAAAAGATTTATAAATGCATTAACAAAATAAAAATACATCTTCTACATAATCAGACTATTTCAGGAAAATCCTGTTATTGAATTAATCCATGGAAATACAGTATATCACACAGAGCTTGAAAATATGCTTAGTAATTACCAAATGAAGATAAAATTGAACTTCCAACCAAATGATTATTCATTAAATTATTTTATGCAGAATGGGGATATTTTCAGTTTGATACTTAAAATAAGGCTAGCCTTGAGAGAAAAAACACTGTGAAGCAAGCAAAGTATGTCTTTTGTACCCTTTAAGTCCTCAATAGTGCCTTTCCCCTTTTTTAGTGGCATTCTTGACTGCTACCTTGCAAAAATTGATTTTTTTCCCCAAAGAAACATGTGTACTTGTGAATTCAACATTCACCAATACCAGGGGAGGAGGAGACTCCTTTTAGGAAAAGAGAAATCAATTTGTAAATCAAGTTTCAAGAAGATATAGACCAAAGACTTGGGGAGAAGGAAACCTCTGTCTGTCTGAAACTCCTAAATCTTTTCTTCCCTCCCCTCCCTTCCTCTCCCCTCTCCTCCTCTCCTTTCCCTTCCTCTCCCTTTCCCTCTCATTTCCTTTCTTCCTGCCTCTATGTGTTCCCCACTGCCAGTCTCTGCTAATGCCTCAAAATGATCATGGGCTACATACACCAAAGTCCTTCCCTATTTAGCTGCATTTGTAAAAACATGAACTTGGGTCCATCCTTCCCTACCAAACAGCTCCCTTGATGGGTTTTGTTGCTATAGAAGGACTGTGTTGGTAGTACCTTGCTATTCATAGTATGTGGTAACTTTCATATTCTCTACTTAAGGCTGTACTACTATATATTAGAATATCCAATATCCTAGAAACTAATATTGTTCTTTTCATTCAAATAAGCCAAGAATATTTTGAACTGAATATTTTCTCTAACCTTTCATAATTAGTAATGGTGGAGAAGTATCTGTAGGCCATAGATTTAAGTCAAGGTAAGAATAACTTCAGCTAATAGGCCTTAGGGCTTACATTAAAGAGCTGTAAGAAATGTATCCCCCTTTCTTCCAATGTCTTAGGTTTTCTTAAGATTTCTAGATAATTCCCACATCAATCGTCTTTGCTTAAAGGTTCCATGTTTTCCCCATTCCCATTAATGTATTTTTATAGTCACAAGTTAGAACCACTAAACTTCCCCATGACTCAGCCATAGATAAAGACCATGTGTTCATTTGCCATCCCTGTTCATCAGATGTTTTGTCATTTAGCTTATATAGCTTCCATCTATCCTTCTTGTCTATAGTAGCCATAGTACCTCCCACCCCCCCCCCCAAAAAAAAATGACTATAAGAAAAAGCTCTAGGTGAAAGCCATACTTCCCACTAAGGATATTTTCTGGATCAAAGAATGGGCTGAGTTATTGCAAGAGAATGTTGCTGGTATATGTCACAGTGAAAGGAGTTGCTAGTATCAGAAATACTGTTCTAATGTTAGGTTGGTGTACAGTGTCTACCTTTTAGATGAAGGTGTGTACATTATTGAAAGATCATAGAATCACTAACTTTTAGAGCTTAAAAGAACCTCCATGGCCAGCTGATCCAAACCAGAGCCAAAAAGAATTCCCAGTATGATATATTTAATAAGAGGTCATTCAACCTCTACTTAAAACTACCCAGGAAAGAAAACTTTCCCTCTCTCAAAACAGCTCATTCCATTTTTGGACAATTCTAATTGTTAGAAAGTTTTTCCTTGACTAGTAACTTTCTCACTCTCATATCTACTTTAAATAACTGTCACTGAAACTCTGGATCCTCTGGTGCTATGAGGAAGGACTAGGAATGTGACTCGCTGTTGGATTATCATGGCAAAGATGGAGCACTGAGCATTGAGCATTGCTAAGAGAGACAAATAAGCATGATTGGAGGTAGAGCGCTCCTCACACTGAAATACAACTATGTAAAGAGAAGGAAACATATAGACATCCCATACTTGCTGCTGAAATTTTAATTCTTAATAGTTTAGGTTGAGATTTGTGGCTGCAAAGTTAGTATGATCAAGATTAACTTATCCATTATCAGATATCCATATTTAGGCCTTCACAACATGAACATCTGTCTACAAATTGCTATGTCTGAGAAGAGATGTAATAGGGAAGACCTCAAGAAAATCATGAATATTGGATCTAGAATTATTTGAGGTAAAGAGAAAATACTATTCATTCTCAGGGACAGTTAATGCAAAGTTCAGGTGCTTTGCTCCCTTAAGATTATGCCTCTTTGCCTACAGCTTTGACTATTAGCCCATTCCTCCTTAATCACAAAGTTCTTCATTAGTGAGCTAATAGAAGTATGCAGAAGGCATTGAGGGTGCAGCACCCATGGTGATAATGTCTATGTCATTCCCTGCCACAAATTACCTTTGTGGATCCAAACATTTCAAGATAGAGGTTGAAGTGAACTGGTTCTTCAAGTCATTAAATATAACTGTGCTAGATTGCAAAGACAAAAAGTAGCTCATGTTCTCAAGGAGTTTATATTCTGCCGAGGATTTAGCTATTAGATCTCAAGGTTCACAAATACCTGGACTATGAGAAAGGATGTTAGGAAATGTTCAGGTCTGAAAATGAGTGAAAATGGAGAAATCACTATCTTCTCATGCAGGGGGTCAGGTAATCCAGACCATGTATAGCCAAAGTAGAATTCCATACCTGAAGCAGTCATAATAATTCACAAGCTATATTAGATTTCTTCCTCATTCCCATCACCTCTCCCCCAGTGTTCTTGCCAGAAGACTGGATGGTCTGCCATTACTTTACCCATGAATAAAAGCAGAACTTGATTGTCACATGCAGCCAGATCAGTATGGGCAGGTCAGTAACTATTTCTTTTCTGGCTACTAAGATAGGCATTTCAATAAGTCTTATAAAATTTTATTTGCTGGGGCAAGAGTATTAGACGTTAAATCTCTGGACTAAGGCACAGAAAGAAGTGGCATATTTCTTATTACGTGCCTCTGCTGAAACTAGTGAATTTAACAAAAATTATCAGTTGTTGGGAGGTGGAACTAAGATGGCAGAAAAAAGTCAGAAACTCACCCAACTTCTCCCTCAAATGGTTCCAAATTCCCTTAAATAGTGGCTCTAAACAAATTTTAGAGTGTCAGAACATCCTTCAAAATGGACTAGAACATTTTCCAGCCAAAAAGAATTGAGACAGTCAGCAAGAAAAGTTTGTGACGCTAGGATGGGAGTCCAGTGCAGTTTTGGACCGAGATTGACCCCAGCCAAACCTCTGAATCAGCAGTAGTGCTAAAGGCTTCTGGACCTCTTAGCCCTCAGGAACACCAGGGAGGACTTGGAAGGGTCTGTGGCAACAGGGTACAGTCCTAGTGTAGTCTCAATCCGAGGACCTGAATATCAGCAAAGCAGAACTCTGTTGCTTCAGCACATTACATCTTACAGCTACAGTGGGGCAGAAACACTCCTAATAGCTCCAGGACAGAAAAGAGAGCTTCCTAGAAGGATTTCTGAAAACAGGTGCACAAAACCCCTGAAGCTTGGGACAATGCATCCTTGATTCTAGAAATAGGGCCCCGCTTTAACAAAGAGTTTAAAACTGCTAAGTCATAGGCTGGGAAAATGAGCAGACAACAGAAAAATATTGCTGAGCATTGAAAGTTAGGAATGCAAGGAAGATTAAAACATACTTTCAAAAAATGATAATAAAGTCAAAACTCCTATATCCAAAACCTCCAAGAAAAATAAAAATTGGGCTCAGGCCATGGAAGAACTCAAAAGGATTTTAATAATCAAGTAAAAGAGATAAAGGAAAAATTAGGAAAAGAATTGAGAGTAGTGCAAAAGGAAATGCAAAAAGCTATAAAAAGAATAATTCTTTAAAAAGCAAAATTGGCCAATTAGGAAAGGCGATACAAAAGCTCACTGAGGAAAATAATTCCTTTAAAAATAGAATTGGAGGCAGTTAGGTGGTGCAGTGGATAGAGTACCAGCCCTGAAGTTAGGGGGACCTGAGTTCAAATCAGAACTCAGACACTTAACACTTCCTGGCTGTATGACTCTGGGCAAGTCACTTAACCCCAATTGCCTCAACCCCCACCTAAAAAAAATAGATAGCTTTATGAGAAATCAAGATATAATAAAGCAAAATTTGAAAAATGAAAAAAAATTAGGAAAAAATGAATTATCTCATTGGAAAAACAACTGACCTGGAAAATAGATCTAGGAGAGATAATTTTAAAATTATTGGTCTACCTGAAAATCATGATTAAAAAAAGCCTGGTCATCATCTTTCAAGTTTATCAATGAAAATTTTCCTAATATTCTAGAACCAGAACTATTCTAAAATAGAAATTTAAAAAAAATCCTCCATTCATCTCCTGAAAGAAATTCCCAAATGAAAACTCCTAGGAATATTATAGCAAAATTCTGAAATAAAGGATTTTCAAACATTTATAATGAAAAGACCAAAGCTGAATGGAAATTTTGAGTTTCAAATATAGGACTCTGCAAAAACATAAGAAAGTAAGTAGAAAAGTAAAATCATAATGGACTTAATAAGGTTTATCTTTTTACATCCCTACATGGGAGGATGATACTTGTAATTCAGAACTTTCTCATTATTATGGCAATTAGAAGAAGTGTTTTACAGACAGAGGGCACAGATATGAAGGGATAATATCTTTTTTTTTTAATGATGAAATTAAGGAGTGAGAGAAAATGTATTGGAAGAAAGGGAAAGAGGGAAGTGGAATGGTGAAAATTATTTGCCATAAGAAAAGGGGTGAGCAAAAGCTTCTACAGTGAAGGGGAAGAGGGTATAGAAACCTATTATACCCTGCAGGGAAATAAAAGGAAAATGGTATTTGGGAAGGGATGGAGAGTGATAAAAGAAAGGACATAAAGGGAGTGGTCAGTACCAAAACACTTTTGAGTAGAGACAGGATGAAAGGAAACAATAAATGGAAGAAAATACAGTTAGTGAATGGAATTTTTTTTATTATAGCTTTTTATTTACCAGATATATGCATTGGTAATTTTTCAGCATTGACAACTGCAAAACCTTTTGTTCCAATTTTTCCCCTCTTTCCCCCCACCCCCTCCCCTAGATGGCAGGTTGACCATTACATGTTAAATATGTTAAAGTATAAGTTAAATACTATATATATACCCATATAGTTATTTTGCTGTACAAAAAGAATCTGACTTTGAAATAGGAAATCAAAAATGCAGGCAGACAAAAATAAAGGGATTGATTGAGAATTCTGTGTAGTGGTTCATAGTCATCTCCCAGAGTTCTTTCGCTGAGTGTAACTGGTTCAGTTCATTACTGCTCTATTGGAACTAATTTGGTTCATCTTATTGTTGAAAATGGCCACATCCATCAGAATTGATCATCATATAGTATTGTTGTTGAAGTGTACAATGATCTCCTGGTCCTGCTCATTTTACTCAGCATCAGTTCATGTAAGTCTCTCCAGGCTTCTCTGAACTCATCCTGTTGGTCATTTCTTACAGAACAATAATATTCCATAATATCCACATACCATAACTTATTCAGCCATTTTCCAATTGAAAATTGATGGGCATCCACTACAAAGAGGGCTGCCACAAACATTCCTGCACATATAGGTCCCTTTCCCTTCTTTATATCTCTTTGGAATATAAGCCCAGAAGAAACACTGCTGGATCAAAGGGTATGCACAGTTTGATAACTTTTTGAGCATAGTTCCAAATCACTTTTCAGAATGGTTGGATCCATTCATAGTTCCACCAGCAATATATCTGTGTCCCAATTTTCCCCCATTCCCTCCAGCATCCACATTATCTTTCCCTGTCATCCTAGCCAATCTGAGAGGTGTGTAGTGGTATCTCACAGTTGTCTTAATTTGCATTTTTCTGATTAATTATGACTTGGAGCATCTTTTCATATGGCTAGAAATAGTTTCAAGGAAATACAGTTAATAATAGTAATTTTAAAAAGAATTTTGAAACAAGTTTCTCTGATTAAGCTTTATTTCTCAAACTGAGGGAACTGAGTCAAATTTATAAAAAAAAATATGCCCCAATTGATAACTGATTAAAAGATACATAATCTGTCCCCAAAGGACCATAAATCCATGCATATCCTTTGACCTAACAACACTACTACTTGGCATGAATATCAAAAGAAATTGGGGGGGAAGAAGGGAAATGTTTTAGATGTACAAAAGATATTGATAGCAGCTCTCTTCTCAGGGAAAAATTTTTGGGAATCAAGAGGATGCTCATCAATTTGGGAATGACTCAATATAACTGTGGTGTGTGTATATGATAGAATATTATTTTTCTATGGGAAATGATGAGCAGGATGTTCTCAGGAAGGGAAAAAAAAACCTGGAAAGTCTCCATGAACTCAAGCAAAGTGAAATGTACTGTATACAAAGTAATAACAATATTCTGGGATGACCAACTGTGAATGATTTTGCTCTTCTCAGTTCAATCATCCATGACTACTCTGAAGGACTTATTTTTTTATTTTTATTTAGAATTTTTTCCCACAGTATATATGCATGAGTAATTTTTTTTATAATATTATCCCTTGTATTCATTTTTCCAAATTATCCCCCCCTCCCTCCACTCCCTCCCCCCAATGACAGGCAATCCCATACATTTTACATGTGTTACAATATAACCTAGATACAATATATGTGTGTAAATACCATTTTCTTGTTGCACATTAATTATTAGATTCCGAAGGTATAAGTAACCTGGGTAGATAGACAGTAGTGCTAACAATTTACATTCACTTCCCAGTGTTCCTTCTCTGGGTGTAGTTATTTCTGTCCATCATTGATCAACTGGAAGTGAGTTGGATCTTCTTTATGTTGAAGATATCCACTTCCATCAGAATACCTCTTCATACAGCATTGAAGTGTACAGCGATCTTCTGGTTCTGTTCATTTCACTCAGCATCTGAAGGACTTATGATGAAACATCCTATCCATATTCAGAAAAAGAACTCATTGTATCTAAATATGGATTGAAACATTCTCTTTTTCTCTCTTTTTTTTAAACTTAATTTTTCTTGAGGTTTTCTATTTTCATTAGGATGGAGATCTATTTTTTCCCCCACAACTTGACTTTTATGGAAATATTTGCATAATTTCACAAATTTTTTTTTTTTTTTATTGTGAGTGGGGATAGGGGACAAAACCTAGAATTCAAAAATTTTAGAAACGAATGTAAAAAAAAGTTATTTTGAATATAACTGGGTAAATATCAAATAAATACATTTTTAAAAAGAAAGTTATCAGTTCTCCTTAAAAGCTTAAAGGAGCCTTTCTATATTGCTTAAATGAGACTAGATTTTGTGAAAAGGACAACCAGTGTCCTTGGCAATAAAACCATTATGGTCATTTTTATCTAAATCAATATATGTCCAAGGTGAATCAAGTTCATGAATGGTTTCAATCAGATTGGGAATAGTCTGAGGTCTTTTACTCATTTCAAAAAAATGTATAAATTATTCTCAGTGCTGTAAAGGACTAGATCAGCTGATTTCAATGATTAACTGAGGTAAGAGTTGATTTCCTGCTGAATGTACCGCTATTTCCATAGATTTTTGTTCAGGTATGTTGCTACTCAGAAAGGTCTCTGGGTCTCCAACTGGTGATTGTTGGGGGGAGGGAAAGGTAGATTTTATAGTCTGTGTGATTCTGTCGCTGTTAATTGCAATCATCTTGGAGAATTAGTATAGGATTAGAAGAATTGCCAGAGCTGAAGGGGGTCCAAGGTGAGGCCCAGGAATTCTTTTCCTGTGTAATGATGGTGATAAATAATATAACTCTTCTTCATTATCCCTGATAGTACAAGTATCATTGCAGATGAGTAAACTAAAGTTCAAAGGAGCTAATGCCCAGGATCACAGATATATTGAGTAGCAGAATATTGAGACAGCAGAACTGTCCTTATATTTAATCTTTTTAGTGCTTTTTGTAGAATACTGTGAAATTCAAGTCAGCAATTCAGAAACTGTGATTTTTTTTTTAAATTCCAAACTGTAAAAGATAAAGTTACCAGGTGAAGAAGTAGAAATTCAAAGTCAAAAAAAGAGTCAATGATACCAAAATGGGAGAGGGAGAGAGGGAGGACAGGGATTAAAATAAAAAGAGGGTCATTCAGGAATTTAAAATTCTGAGAGAACAAAAGAAAGGTTAAGAGGCAATTGGCAACTAGGACAGCTTTGAATATTCTTTAAATATAAATTCAATAATGTTGAAATTGTCCTGTGCTTAAAAGGAATATGATCATGATGGACAGAAACAGCTATACCCAGAGAAGGAACACTGGGAAAGGAGTGTAAAATGTGTGCACTATTGTCTTTCTACCCAGGTTACTTATACCTTCGGAATCCAGTTCTTACCATGCAACAAGAAATTTGGTTTTACACACATATATTGTGTCTAGGATATACTGTAACACATTTATTATATATGGGATTGCCTGTCATCTAGGGGAAGGAGTAGAGGGAGGGAGAGGAAAATTTGGAAAAATGAATACAAGGATAATGTTGTAAAAAAAAAAAATTACCCATGCATATGTATTATCAAAAAAATTATAATTATAAAATTAATTTTAAAAAGGAATATGATCTATATGTAATACCAATTTATAGTTTCAGATATATTTCTTTTTAACAGTTCTTTTTTTTTTTTTCATGTGGAAATGTTCATCTGATTTGGTATTTGAGTTCAGATTTTTTTTAATGAATACCAAAATACATGACTTATTGGCTCAGTTCAAACACTGATTTTCTTGGCTGGTTTAATCCCTTAATGCATCTGTGCCTCAATTTAATGATCTGAAGGATGAAGATCCTGACTCCCTATTCCTTGATTGTGCCAATCCAAATCCTCCTTTTTAAAATCTTCAATAAGATGCTATGACACCAGGAGCTTCAATGTCATTGTTTTGTATTGTGCTTCTTTGGTTTTATTGTTCCAACAAAGCAGCATGGAATTAATATTTTATTTTGGATTTGTAGGAGATCAACCACAAAAGGTTTAGATTCCCATGAGTCAAGTGAAGGAGGAGGGGATGAAAAGAAAAAACGGGATTCTCGGAAAAGTGGCTTTCTCAATTTAATCAAGCCACGATCCAAATCTGAGCGTCCACAAACTGTCCTGGTCACAGAGGAGCCTTCATCTCCAAAAGGGGTAGTGAAAAGCCCTGCTGTGGACATATCCAAGAAGGATGTAAAGTCCACAGAACAGAATGGAAGCACAGAACGGACAGAAGAGTTAAAAACACCAGACTCACTTGAGGATAATCAAGTGGAGGAAATTGGAAAGCTAGAACGGAGTGATAGCAAGAGCAGCCCCCAAGGAGGGCGAAGATATGGAGTTCAGGTGATGGGTAGTGGCCTGCTAGCAGAAATGAAAGCCAAGCAGGAAAGGAGAGCGGCTTCTGCACAAAAGGTAAGGGAAAGAGGATACCTTTTCAACTTGCTTGATTTTCTTTAAGTAGAATATTGAAGGTGGAGTTGGAAAAGTACAGAAATATTAAGTACAAATACATAAACTAAAGAGCTTTATGGAACCTTTCTACAGTAGAATGACTATTCTATATTTTGAATAGCAAGCTTTTTAAAAATAATTCAGAAGTAATGAGCAGAAAAATCCCAATGGTTCACAAGTATGGTCCTAGTAGATCTGTGGGATGTTAAACATAGGCATTTTCACAAGGGAATGTGTTTTCTCTGCAGTGTGAAAATCATATTCTTTAGAGACAAGCTTAAGTTCTGAAAAAAGAATCTTATACATGTCAATTAGACTTTATGAGGATCTCAGATGGGACTTTAATGGTAATTGGAATTGGGGTGTAATGTAAGAAATGATTGAAACCAGGCAATTATAAATATCAAGGATAAGAATCTGCTTTTCAGCCATTTTGTAATTTCCTTTCTGTCTTAAACGCAAACATTGTTTAGTATGCTCTAGATTTCAAAAACCAAAAAAGACAAAATAAAAGGCAAGGTAATTTGGTACTGGAATTAATTAAATGCCTGTCCAATGAATTTTTACTGTGTCTTTTAATGGGGAAGAGCAAATGTTGTTTTCTCATAATTCTCATGTTGACCAGAAGAATCTCAGAATAAAATCTACAAGTACTAAAGTGTTCCAAAAAACTAGGTTAAAACAATAATTATTTCATTTGTCTATGGAAATTTTTTTAGGAAGTAGAAAGAGAAGATGATGTTCTGATTTTTTCCTCTGATTACTAAAAGTATTGAGCTCCTTTTTGGTTGCTGAAATGACTCAATCCAGTGTTGGAGGTCTTGAATTTTATATTACCAATGTCACAGACTTGAATTTTTTTGTTTATTTGTTTGGGTTTTTTGGTTTGTTTAAGGGCACAGGAAGGAGTGGTTTCTGCCAAAGAAGACATTCCTTCTACTTTAATTTAAAACAGACCTTCTTAAGCTTTTTCTACTTATGACCCCTTTTTTGCCCCAGAATTTTTTACACAATCTGGGGTATATAGGTATATAAAATAAGTATACAAATCAAACATTTTCTGATAATAAGTTATAATTTTGTGACATTCTCCTAATTCAATTACATGGAGTCATAGACCATAGTTTAAAAAGCTTTGATTTAAAATAGCAGAGTAAAATAAATGTTAGTATTGTCTACTAACAAAACTTATCAGAAAACCTGGCTTTGTATTTCAGATCTACCATTGAATGAAATGTGCTTTATACAAATTTATGCTATTGTTATAAACTGGTATAGCTCAGCAGACAGTTCAACTATAGTCACTATCAAATAGCCACCAAGTATTCTAAGTGGTGGTGCATTCTGCAGACAATAACAGGGATGATAACCACGTGTCTCCAGGTTGATCAGAATTCTGAACAAATACTCTATTGAATGCATGTGTATCCTGGGTCAGATAGCAAAGATGCTGCCTGAATTCTCATCTATTCTCATGAATTTCTTTAAAATAAGACGACATTTACTGTTTTCACTCACAAACAGCTCCTGTTTCATCACAGCCGCTAATGATGAACAGCTGCACTTTGGATGGGAAAATGGCAAATGTTGGTTTTGTTTTTATATGGTTTCTGATGTGTAAATTGCCTTAAAGCTACAAAATAAATTTGAATTGGTGTTTGCGTTTGCATAAGGTTCATACTAATGATCTTTTGGCTCCATCTAGTGTTTGTCAAACAATATTTAAGAGTTGGATGAACAGATATTAAGCCATATCTATTCATAATTAAGAAAAATCTACATTCTTAATAACTAAGGAAATCTATATTAGCATATTCACCAACAACTTAAACCACAAATATTTCTAAATCTTTTTAATATTATTGTTGTGATATTAAATTAAAGACATTAGAAATTTAAAGTTTTTAGGCATATTAATGAAAAAAATAAGATTTTCATTCTCCTCTTCCATAAATATTTAATTAGGTATTATTCATACTTAAGATGTATGTCTGAAAAATTAGGAAATTTTGTAGAGAACTGCACTTGTCAGTTAATTATTAATTTGATGTGCGAATTTTCAGATGCCCAGCTACACATCTAGTTTTTATGTTCACAACACGTATACTGTGTAAAGTACAAGCTATCATAAACAGAACAATCTGATTCAGGGATAAATACATTCATTAACAAGATTGAATTGTCTCTACTCTTCTAAGAATCAATCCTTATTATTTTAATAATCATAATTCTACTTGAAAAAAGCCAGAAACAAAAACAGTAGATAATCTTTCCAAGACCAATGTTTATATGTTTTTTTTTATGTCAGTTACCTATGATCCTACATGAGGACCTATGGAAATAATAAGCTTATAGTTTATAACCTAAAACATGAGGACATCAGCATTAGGAACCAAGAGTTAAGCTTGTCTTCTGGCTTACTTCTATTCCTGTTTACTCCATGGCTTCCTGGAAGTTTTAGAATTTCAGATTTGAAAGGTCCTCAAGATCATCTAAACCTGTCATCTGAACAAAATTTTCCTCTACAACATAACTGACCAAGGATTCATCTGATTTCTACTTTAATGAACTACTGCTTCCTGAGTCCACCCATTCTACTCTCAACAAACTCTGGTTGTTGGGAAGATTTTTGCATAAAACCTAAATTAGCCTCTTTGAAATGTCATCTTACTCTTCTTTTTCTTGTCCCTGAAGCCACATAGATTGATTGGTTCTAATCACTCTTTCAAATGACAGTTCTAATATGTGAAGACAACTAGCTTTTATATTTCCCTAAAGTCTTTACTCTTGCACATTACACATCCAGCTTTCTTCAAACAATCCTCATATAGACTGATCTCCAAACTCTTTGACATCTTGGTTGCCCTGCTGTCAATAGTGTCCAGCTTATTGATGTCTTTCCTAAAATGCAGAGGAATTGCATGCTATTGAAACTGAATACTACAATCCCTAAAGAGATTTATTCTAGATGTAAGGATACCACTTAGCTGCTTTTAATATGTTTCTTTTTTCTGAGCTACTTCCACTGGGATTGAACCACATGCCTAGTTCTATTGCACTGCCTATGTATTATTTCCTATGTGTATCAATTGAAAGAATATTATAAAACCTTCACTACTAAATGAAAAGACAAGTAGCATAATAAAAGCATAATAGATAAAAGCCTGCTTCTGATGCATGCTGACTATGTCACCCTGGATAAATCATTTAATCTTTCAGTTCTCTCGGAAACACTTTAAGATTAGAGAATTTCTTCTTTCAGAAATCCACTGTGCCAATGAAGTAATAAATCCATTCTCTATTACCACTAAAATTAGGGTTTGCTTTGGGTCTAAGTGACCTCCATTATATTTGGGAATCCAGTGGCAGTGGCAATTTGATAATAAGTATATAAATTAATCAGGTACAACTTACTCCAAAGAAAATTAGCTTGCTCTTCAAATAAAAATTAATCCTTTGCTTACAAATAGAACTGAGAGCTAGAAATTAGTAAAAACCACATATCTTTTAGGGTCTTGGGAAGGACTTCTTCATGATGTACTTACATTGTCAGGATGAGCCATGTGAAGGCTGAATCTACTGACATCTTTGGATGAGCTTTTCAAAGCCTCTATAAGCATCAATCACATGAGAACAATCAGGGATTGTTCTTAACCTAACTCTTTTCCTCATTTTTGCTGTCAACATCACAACCCCTTCTATGGCTGCTTCTGATACTGCTGCCACTTCTTGCAATCTGGGTTAGTGTCCACCCCAGGATTATAGACCTTGCCTCTCAACCTCCTAAATTGTCTTAGGCTAGAAAAATATCTCTTCCTGACCTTTAATTGGCTGTGCAGCTCAAAAATTCGATTTGAGCCATTATTCTAAAGTTTGTTGAAGGAAATGTTGGGAGAGTTCAATTGTGTGGCTTCCTCTGTTCCATCATTGCCTTTCTGCCAAAGCCCACTTTACTTCCTGTCATTATCAGATGTGAGGTTTTTGGGGAGGTAGAAAGTATATAGATTTATCAATTGCTGTTATCACCAAGGATCCCAAACCCCACATATTCTGAACTTGTATGAGAGAAAGTATGGTGTAATAAATAGAAATTTGGCCTCAGAATTAGAAAGATCTGAGTTTGAGTGCTGCTTCTGATATATATTAGGCAAATCATTTCACTTCTCAGTGCACTCAATCAACTTAAAAGTCTTAAGTTGCAGAACAATTGATGATTTGCATTGGAAGAGGGTGTTTCTTCATCAGAAGTTCCTGACACTGGTAAAATTTCAAATCTAGTCCAAATTTTTTTTTCCCTATAGATTTTGCATCTTACTCTTTGTTTTCACAGGAATATTACCTGTGAGGGCACTTTTGAGAGCCAGAGCGGGGACAGGTTTGTAAGAGACTTTCAAAAAGGCAGAGAGAAATTTGGCAAGATTCTACTGTATATTTGTTTTCTGTTCTGTGACAAGTTGCTAAAAAAGATTGTTTTATTGTTGTGGTGGGTTTTTTTTTTTTTTAACTTCATTAAATAATTCTATTGGGTGGGGGTGGGGACTTCTTATATTTTTCTAGAAGCATGGAAATGATGCCTCTTCCCAGGATGTTTCTGCTACTGCTTTGGGTAACACAGAACGATCAGATGGCAGTGGAGCAGGTAAATTATGCCTAATTTCTTTTTCTTATTAGGAAAAATCCTTACCCTGATCTGTCAAGGTAAAAACTTGAAAGAAGAGATGCTAATGGTCAAAAAAGCAGGACATAAGTCTCTGGGTGCTTATATTCCATTTTGTAGCATCACAGAAAAAAAATAAAAAAAGCTCTTGCAATGAGTTTTGCTCTTTTTGCCTCTTTGATGATACAGGGAAGATACTTCTTTCTAAATGTTACCTTCTTACCAGATTTTTGAGAAGTAGATTTTCTTTTACTTAAATACATTTGCCCAATTCTTATGTCCTTTGAGTTTCTTAAATGAAGTAATAATATACTTAAGATAGAAAGCATTTGCATATTATTCATATCAGAAATTCAATATTTCTATGATAATGCTAATGCTCAGTATGCCTACATCAATCAGTCCAACATTTTCTTAAGTACCTATTATGTCCCAGGTACTATGTGAGCACTAGACATACAAAGGCAAAAATGAAATTGTGCCTGCCCTCATAGAGCTTATATCCTATTGGGAGCAAGGAATACAAGTGTTAGAATGTAGCTGAATTGGAGTTTTGTGAAATAATATTTCTAATCTAAAATGTTGTGAAGTCTTTACTTCCAAAAGTGTGAGTCATTCACTGAAAGATTACCATTATTCTATTCCCCCATTGCTTTATTCACCCCAAATTTCATGAACAGGCCTACTAATATAGTTAATACTTTTATTCATAATTTTAGTATGAAGTATTTTATTACCATAGGACAACAAAAAATTAATTTAAAATCTAATATGCAGTATATGTGATTTTAACTGTATAATTATTAGAGAACCTGTTAATTGACTGAATTGATGTATGTGAAATAGTATTGCCAGGAAGTCAATTACTTTTTTGTAAAGTTTTTTAGCTAGATTTTTCCAAGAATAATCTAATATAAAATAATATTCTGGATTTAAAATGATACCAGATTATTTGTATTAATGGACCAAATTTCTTATGGTGATTGTTGAAAATATCACTTCTCAGTTTAATAAATAAGTGTGTGTGTGTGTGTGTGTGTGTGTGTGTGTGTGTGTGTGTGTGTAGAAAACATTACTTGATTTCAGTACTTGACTTTACTCACTGCAACCAGTTATTCTAGAATTTTATGTAGCATATATCTGTTTTCTTTCCAGTACCTAAGCTGCATCCAGGTCTTCCAGAAAACCGTTTTGCTGCAAATAAAGGTGACTCCGTTACAGGAACACCAGAGAAAAACACCAAAATAGACCCCAAGATGGAAGTTGGTATAAGACCTCGGAGCTCTTCCAATACACCTACCAGTCCCAAACCCCTCCTTCAATCTCCTAAACCTGCTTTGGCAGCACGACCCACAGTCCCACAGAAACCAAGAACTGCCTCTCGTCCTGGTAAGGGACTTTTATTGATAGTGAATCAAAATGTGATAGTTATTGGTGATTCTTATAAGCAAGAGAAACCGGAACTGCTGAAAAATATAGACAGCATGGTACAGTGGAAAGGGCATAAAACTTGAAATCTGAGAAGTTGGATGTCAAATCTTAGTTCTGCCATTTAATATGGGCAAGTGTTCAATTGGTCACATTTTCATTATCAGTAAAATAAGACCTCTTGAATCCTATCTAGCTTTAAATCTGTGAACCACATAGGTAATAAACATCAGAGGTAGGAAGGGACTTGAGAGAGTTAAGTTGGTCTCTTCACTTTATACTAAATCTGATTTTGATTTATTGTCTAGAAGGGTAATGGTTAAACATGGCTCATAGATAATGTGTCCAATAAGAGAAATCATTTGAATCATATTAGAAGCCCTCGAAAGTAAAAAGAATTCATAAAATTGTATAGCTTTGTATAACATTGAACTAGTTCTTGCATTTTGGATGACTAACATCTGTCATCATAACATACATGCAAACACTTGGAATAAAGTGTTTGTGGCCATGCAATACAAGAACAGAAAGAATAATTTGTTTTTGTCTTAATCTCAGATCAGTGAACACTCCATATCCAGTCTATACAAGTCAAGTATCATAAAACCATGATAGTAAAAAAAAATTCAGGACACATTCGTTAGAAGAAAGGAATCAAGCATTTATTACCTACCAGTTGTGTGGCAGGTCCTTTATTAAATGCTTTACAAATATTATCTCATTTGATCCACATGAAGATCCTAGAAGATACTCCCGTTTTGTACTTGAGAAAACTGGGACAAAAATAAGTGGTTTGACTAGGATCACACAGCTAGTCAGTGTCTGTAAAGGGCTAAAACTCTGAATAGGTGCAGTGGAATCAGACCACCGAGCATTTAAGGCTGATTTTCTATCAGACAATACTCTATTAGCATATGCTTGGAAAATGGCCCTTCTCACTATTCTGTGCTGGCTCCATCTTTTGGTGTATACAGATGATTGTAGTAGGGATGAGGGGGTGGAGTAAGACAAGCCAGAGTCACTTTGGAGGAGGACAACGAGAAGAAGAGAGGTTGGTAGAGTCTGGTGAAGGTTTGTCGGTCTCCTTCACTTCTCCCCCTAAAGACCAAGGACTTTTGCTGATCCTGACTCTGGCTGATCCTGAGCTAACTCGGAATTCACAAGTGTCTGGTGCTGAATTTGAATTCAGGTCTAATTGACTTTAGGCTCCCACAACACCTACTTGCCTAAAAAACAATTTGGCTTATTCCCTTATCCTTCTCCTTTTCCTCTCCTCCTTCTTCCTTTACTACTCTGTATATCATGTGCCCCAACAAACAGATAGAACTTTCTACCCTACTGAACAAGCAGATTAAAAGTGTGATTGTGTGTGTGTGTGTGTGTGTGTGTGTGTGTGAGAGAGAGAGAGAGAGAGAGAGAGAGAGAGAGAGAGAGAGAGAGAGAGAGAGAGAGAGAGAGAGAGAGAGAGAGAGAGAGAGAGAGAGAGAGAGAGAGAGAGAGAGAGCTATGCAGGGGCTAACTTTTTATAAAAAATTATTATTATTCTCTATATTGTTTGCTATTTTGTTACTGAAATGAAATGTAAAATTTGCCCTAAGAACCAAAACAACAACAACAACAACAACAACAACAACAACAAAAACCTTCTGTTTTTTTATTTATAATATCAGACTATTATCTGACTCCTATTGAAAATTTTGATTTTTCTGTTTGTTTCCGTAGACGATATTCCAGATTCTCCAACTGGCCCTGGTTCCCCTAAAGTTGCTTTGCTTCCACCTGTTCTAAAGAAAGTTCCTTCTGATAAAGAGAGAGACGGCCAGAGTAGCCCCCAGCCTACAGCAAGATCATTTTCCCAAGAAGGTAAGATGGGCTCTTCTCTGGGTACACATTGCTCCATTTTTTTTCCTCTTAGATATATCGGGGGAGGGGGGGTGGATCATCCCTGGGAATAATTAAGCTGGTTTCGTATGGTTTGACTAAGTGGTAAGTTCCTTCAGTTCAATTTATGGTAATATTAAGTTTTGCAAGACCTTGCCAAGAAGTATGTGTTTTATTAATAAATTATTGGAATAACTTGAAGTTACATTATAGCTGGAGGGAAAAATTCTCTCTGACTGTTCACTGGATTCTGTTTTAGAGATTCCCCTTATGGGACCCATCAGGTATCACCTCTAAGTAAATAATCAAATGTTAGTGAATTATTTTGAAACAACCATCTGTAGGTTTCTGGACCCCATTATTTATTAGAAAAGCATTCATAGAATAATATCTAACACTTTTGGTTCAAAAGATAGCATTCACCCAGGAACTGAAGAGTCCCTTATTGCTTCAGATAATTCTCCCAGAACTGGTTGCAGAGCTCTTCTAAGTCTCAGAAACCACAACATTCAATTATGTGAATACTGTCAGGGGAAGCTCTTCTCCTTTTGCTACAACTGTTACATATATTTGCTAATATGTAAAAGTGTAGTGGATTGGTGGCTTGAATGTCATCAGTCAAAGCAAGAGGGATCATTGTAGTCTGTATAAATATTCTTTCTGTCTTCTCTTAAAGTGGGGTTTTGTATGTAAGAAGAGATTTAGTTTTCATGTTCCTTTGACTTTCCAGGATTTAACAAATCATTATGTAATGATTATTAGGCTAACATAAATGTTAAAAAATAAAGTGCTTCTGATCCCTGAAATGTGGTAAACAAATACACCAAAAAGAAAATAAAATGAAATCTCTGCCTTCCTGATCCATTCTGAACATTAGTCCATTAAAAGGGTCTGGCTTCTTTTGGATAGAGACATAAAAAGGAAGATTTGGCTGAAAATTTGGATCTGGAATTTGACAGGAAGCATCTAACTAACAATCTTCAAAAAAGAGCAATGAAAGCTATTTGCACCTTTTATTTAGTATGATTTGCAGGCCATGCAAAAGAAACTCTTACAGTGTTGGCAAGGTGACAACTACCTTGGCTACTTAACAGCATTTATAAAAAGCCTTTTCCCTTTCATTTGAGAAAAACAATGTTCTTTTCTCTTTCCTTTTTTCCTGCACTTTCTATACTTGCTTGCTCTAAAACTGTATGTGGCCAACTTTGAGAACTTCCAAAAGAATGAAAACCCTGGGGGGGAAGGGGCAGGGCAAAATGGCCCTTTGTTCTAGGATAATTAAAACTTTGAAGTGGGTAAAGTTGGAAGTTTAGTTTTTCTTTAATGACCAAGATTTTTTTAAAATAACTTCAGTAACCAAATGAGAGTCTACTCTCTCTCAAATGTCTGAATAAAAATGAAATATAGGATGCCATGACCATGGCCTTGCCTAGTTTGAAATGTTCTTGTTTCTTTTCCAGAAAAATGGGACATAGAATGAATTGCCTCTAATACATTTCAGGGGAGCTGGAGTAGGTATTTGGATCTTTTCCCAGCAGCTATTAGGATCAGGTGGTGCCCTTTTCAGGAGTATATAAAATCATGCTTTTGAGGCTAGATGGTGGAGAGTATGAAGGTCAGCTGTGCAATTCACTGTTTTCCACTCAGAATTCCAAAAAAGACAAGTCACAGTGATTCAGATTTCTTTGAGCTTGAGATATAATACATTGAGAAAAGATGTAGTTCAGAAACAAATTTTAAATATAGGCATATCAAAGGTAGTGAAACATTGATTTAAAGGTTTCACAAATGCTCATTATCAGATTTTCAGCTGGAGTTACCTGGGAAATAGAGTTGCTTGTGAATAAACACTGCCTCTTGCTTTAGAAAAAATTCCTAATCATTCTGTTTCAAATTTTTTTACGCTTTCTTCATGCCAATTACTCCCGTTTTCCTTGTTCTGTGCTTTCCTTTGGACTAGCATGCCCAACTAATTTCTGAAACAGGTAAATCACTGCAATTATTCCTGATTATTCCATAGTGAATGTGTTTTATTTCTTTTTTTAACCATTGCAGAACCAAAATGGAAATAGGATGCACTTTATAAGATTTTTGTTTTGTTTTGTAAAATACTTTTGGGGGCAATCTCAAAGCACACCTCATTTTGCACTACATTTCCATAATGTTGGCTGTTGAATTCTGTAAATAACAGCAGATATGCCCAGGATTGAAATTATCTGAATAGATAGCCTGTTTCCCTTGAATCATGATAAGTGGGGTGGATAAGATGATATTAAATTATTTTTGTAATATTAGCTTCCACACATGGATTTATTTGCCAATATTGACAAGGGGGTAAAATGAATCCCTTTTCCCCAGTAGAACAAACAGGAGATTATAACAAAAGAGATTCAGACCATGACAATGACAAGTTCACCAGTGGAGGAAAAAGATCTTCAAAACTGTACTCCACCACTGCGGAAGAGGAAGTGAATGCAGTTGGGCACAGGAAGTCACAGCCAACAAATGGTTAGAACCTTCAATTTTCATCTTTCATGGAATCAATGGTTAAGAACTGGCACTAAGATTTACATTTAATTGCAAGGCAGGTCATGGTGTTCCATTCAGGGGGGTGAGTTTGGGAAATTATTCAGATAACAGTAAGTATCCCTACTATAGAAGCAGATGCCATTTTAACATATGCCCCCTCAAAAAATGCTTAGGAAAGAAAATGAAAAAAAAAAATCTCATATTGATGTCAACTAGAGTGTTCACAGAGGAGTGAGCTTACTGTGAGAGAAGAATGACTTATTGCTTGGCATCCAGTCTGCCTTTCAGGTGTATTTTCTGTTTTATAAAAATCAAATCTTTCTGTTCTCATTCTTCTTGGCTGAGTTGTAACTACTGTGAAGTGACTGGACTGGAGCATAGGGCATTGAATTTAAAGTTCACTGATGGCACTTGTAGCATTCTGGCAGGCTGAAAATAGCAGGACCAAGGAATCTAGTTAATAAGAACAATTAATTAAAGTAGGAAGCTGCCAGCTGTGCTGGAATGATTTCTTCCACCTACCTCCATCTTCATGCAATGGCCTCTCCAGAAGCAAGTCTTACACCAAAGTCTTTGTGTCCTGTATGGAGACCATGTCTTCTACTCAGCGGAAGATGTGTTTTGTTCCCCATGTGCAAAATCTCCTCGTTAGGGCTTTACTCTAGGCAATTTTCTTTTGAAATATGTTCAAACAGTTTCACTATAAAAGTAAGCTTAAGTCGAAAGAATTTTAAAATTATAAGAGACCTTAGAAATGATCTCTTCTGACCCTTTTTACTTTATTGAAATCTATACAGGAAAATTACCTTGTCTGAATTCACATAAGTGAAGAGGCAGACTTTAAATCTGGCTCCTCTAAAGATAAATCTGGGTCTCTTTCTACAGACAATAGCTAGATGGCGCAGTGGATAGAGTAATCAATTTGGAGTCAAGAAGCCCTGGTTTCAAATCCTCCGTCAGACATCTATTAATGGTGTGACCCTGAGCAAGTAATTTAATTTGCCTCAGTTTCCTCATCTGTAAAATGAGGGTAGTAATTATACCTACTTCCTAGGGGTGTTGTGAGGAACTAATTGAGAAGCGCTTTGTAAATCTTAATGTGCTGTATAAATGCTATTAATACTACAGTGTAGCATAAACTTTTGAGAATAGTGGTACAATGAATTAAGCTTTTTAGAAGAAAGGGATGACATAAACCCAATAAGCAGTAATAGATCTCTTGGCCATATACATTAGTCCAGGTAGGAATTTTCACATTACTTAGTAAAATGGGGAGAAAAAGCTGCAATTACATTTTTTTCTTTTTCAACACATTGTTTGTTCTTTAAAGTGTCTTCAGTATAATTGTCCTAGAATATTCAGTGTAAATGAAAGTCATCAAAAGAAGGAAATATTTCCATGTAGTTTTCTTTATTGTATAACATTTTGAGAGAGATGAATAAATTTTTTTATAGTTGAGGGTCTGGGAAAGGAAATGTCCTTTCTCACTTGTTTCTATTTCTTATAAATATGGGTTAGAAAATTAATGGGTGCCCCTTTTAAAAGAGATTTTAATTTCCTATAGAAGAGAGAAAAATATATTCCTATGTTTGGTCATGTTTGAGATTTTTTCAGAGGATTCTAGATCATGAAATGAAACGAATCTTTGCCTTTCTTTACAAAGACCGTTTGGTTTTTACTAATAGGAACTTGAAATTTGGTGATCTCACAAGGTGTCAGATGGGACTACTACCCCACCACCATGTCTCTGATCTTTTTTTCTAGGATAATAATAGATTTGCAATGAACTTATTCACTACTGTACCTGATCTGCTACTATCTGACCTAAGTTGTCTGGTAGGAGTTAGAGAATCTGGACCCAAAAATAACTATGAAATAATCATATGGTAGTAGAAACTTCAACCTTTGACTTGTTGACATTATTTAATAAGCATTTATTAAGCATCCATGTGACATGTACTGAGATAATTACAAGGGATATAAAAGTAAAACAAAGATTACTGTGTCCTTGCAAAAACAGTTTCAAAACATCCAATAAGTCAAAAGTTAAAAAAGATCTTGCCCCTTCAAGAGGAAAAAGCAAGCCCTTCCCCCTTAATTCTTCTAATAGTGCCTGTTATTATTAAAGGTAGCCATTTCCTACAGAAGAAAACAAATGATTTAAATTATAATCTATCTGTCTTTAAGATTTTTTTTTAACCTTACTCTCTAAATCACCTAAGAGTCATAAAAGGACATCTAAGGACAAGTGGTTTTTCCTCAAATGGCAAAAATCCTATTTATGAAAAGTACCTATAGAATCAGTCTCTGTACAAATTGTAAGTAAATTCTGGACATTTGCATTGAAATGACTGAATTAGCTTTGTTTATGGACCTATTTATACTAAATGGACGATTCAGTTTCTGACAGTTACAATGTATATGATGAAATGAATGTACTCATAACCCTTTTTTACTTACATACTTTCTCCAAGGAAGTACCAAAGTACTTTGTAAAATGGAAAAGTAGCAACTCATCTTCCAAAGGATCAACATTCCAAAAGTCATCTAGTAATGTTTAGAGTAAGACTAATCTAGAGTCAAGGAACAATGTGCTAGAAGTAGGGAAAATGTTCTCAGTAAAGTATCATGCACCCTTTGGCATGCTCATTGATTTAAACACATTTAGTTGCTTTGAAAAATAGTCACTTTGAAACTCTTTAAATTGAATTCTTTAAAGCTAGTAGTCTCTACTAAATTCCAGATCATCCTTGAAACTTCATTCTCCCACATCCCCAACCTATATAAACAAGACAGTAAGAAGTTTTTTTTCTAAATTCCACAGCTTTTGCGTCCTCCCATTCCCTTGCCCCCTCCAGCACCCACCTGTCACACCCAGTTTTTCTAGGCACACAACTATCACCTTAATTCAGATTCTCCAGTTGGATTAATGTAGTAGCTTCCTAATTGACCTCCCTGTCCCAGGGCTCACCCTTCTCAAATCTATCTTCCACATTTATGCCAGAGTGATATTTCCAATGAATAGTCTGACCATGACCTCTGTAGGAGCTTCCTATTATCTCTTGTATTAAATGCAAATTACTGTGGCATTTAAAGCCCTTCACAGCTTGCTTCCAAACTGGGTTTCAGACCTATATTATACGTTATTTCCCTTCATGCACTCTTTGGTCTAACTAAACTCACTTCCTTTCCTTTCTTCACATGTTCTATCCCATGTCCTTTTGCTATGTTTTTTCACATGTCTATTCTACTCTTTCTCTTCTCTTCCATCTCTTAGAAACCTTAGCTTTCTTCAACGTGCCATTTCCTATACAAGGTCTTTCTAGCTGCTCATGCATCCCTTCTTATAAAATTTTATTATTGTCTATATCGTTAAGATCTGGCTCAGTACCTAGAACATAATAGACATTTAATAAAGTCTTACTTGATTGGTTCTAACATGGAGATATCTCTGGGATGTTAAGGCTATGTCAGAAGTCAAAATGCATCAAACTTCAAGTATGGGCCCAGTCTTAGGCTATATATCATTTGCTCCAAGTTTAGTGTAGTGTTAGAAGTTAGACAGGCCACTTAATTCTCCTCCCCTATCTGTCCTGTGAACAACATATTAAGGCAAGCTAGTAAAATTTCATTAAGGCAAGCTAGTAAAATATGGGGTGATTAACAATATACAGTGAAGAGAGTACTCATACTCAAATGAAATTAGGAATATTTAAAATGTTGAAGCTTAAGACCACTTGAAATTGGGTCACCATGTAGAAGCTGACCTTTTAGCAGTTTACTTGCCATGGCATCATCAAGCATTAGCATACTTCATTTTATAAGCACCAGAAAGGTGGTGATTTTGTTTAAAGAATGGCAATTATATTTCTGCATGAATGACTTTAATTTGTTAGTGCCAGTTCCTACCACCTGTCTAAACCTTTGAGAACTGAATAGCATTCTGCTTTCTGAAAAGAGTTTTGATGTTCATTTTACAATTAATGAATAGCATTTAACAAGTCTTTTAAGCTGAGCTGCAGATTGTCCCTCTAATAATTCTTTCAGCAGCTTTATTTATACAAAACAATTTTCTTATTCCCTTCAGACTTGAACAATGTTTATGAAACATACAGAAGCTATTGTTTTCAAAGCATGCTGCATATTGTTTTTTGTTTTTTTTTTCCCATGATTATTTCTCTATTTTAATTAAGTCTGGCTATTTTAATGTTTATTTGACAGGTATTTGTATGCTAGAATATTTTATCTTCATTTATTGAAAATATTTCTAACTACAGCTTTGGTATCCTATCATTTTCTCTTTCCTCTTAATTATAAGCTATAATTTTTCATTATATGTTATACTATTTTGTTTAGAAAATAGTTGTTTTTGCATATAGTATAAATAGATATTTGGAGAGGAAAAGGGAAAACAAAAGACATCTGATGTTGAGGCTTTGTTTTATATCATCTGTCCCATCCCAGTAATCAAACTTGCATTCTACAAATAGCTACTGTTATTTGGGATCTGACATTGAATTGCCCTGCCGTATTGCATTTCTCTCACAAGGGCAAATTCCATTTCTCTCCTATGTTACCCCCAAGAGAAATGTAATAGCGTATTGCCACTTTGGCTCATTCTAGGAGGGGTGAGCAAACAGTTGGTGAATGTTCCCTTTAGGTCATGATAGATTTAGTTTTTTAGGATATTAGTATATTGTTGTAATTTAATGGAGGGGAAAACAAAAAGTTTGATCTAAGGTAACTCAAGGAAAAAAATCTCATCGTTCCTTGTGGAAATCTGTTATAACAGTGGTAAAGTTGGCCATCAACTTATATATAAAATCAAATCATTTTGGAAAATGAAAAATTCCATTTTTGAGCGTCTGCATTTGAGGTCTTGATGATATAGATGTGATTTGAATATAAATAGGTTATTTAAGTGTTGAATACCATACACAGTCACCTAGTTTGCTTATCCATTATTTATAAATGTCTTTTTTTTCCTCTCAGTGCACTTGGGGCACACATAAAGTTCATAAACCAGAATAGTAACCTTATATAGGAGGATTTATATCAGGGAGGTTTAGTGTCAAAAATCTGAATTTAAAAAAAAAAAAAAAAACTAAAATTAGGTTAAGTCAGGTTAACTGGGCAGGTATCATCTAGAAACTAATAAAAGATATGATGTTTAGTTTGATTTTTAAATATTTAGCTTGAGTTTTAATATAGGGCATTTTTACTTCAGGTACATATAATTAGTAATACCATCTGCTAACCACAGGCCTGCTGTGTGATCTTTAATAAATACATAACTCATCTGTAATTAGCATATTAGATGTATGCAAATGGATATTGCTAAAATTCTTGAAAATAGTATCTTCCCTTAGGAACAATTACTCTAAAGGCTTGTTTATAATATTAATTTGGCATAGTGAATTAACCTAAGAATCAGGAGCCCTGATTGTAGATCCTGCTTTTCTAATGCTTGACTATATGATCTCAGATAAATCATTTGTCCTTTCCCAACCTCCATTTTCCTACCTTTAAAATGGGGATAATAATACTTTCTATGCCTACTTCACAAAGTTCTTGTAAGAGAAGAAGATGGAGCTGCAAAAAAAGTTGAAAGTAATATAGACAAGGTATTATTAGCAAACCCTTTCTTCATAACTAATATCAACGAAAACCAGCCTAGAATTGGCCAAATGATTACTATTTCAGAATTAATAGAAGGATCTGAACTACTGAAATCTTATACTTACGATAAATGTTGAAATGTAATACTGTTGTCCAAAGCTTATAGCCAATCTCTTGGAAGCATATATGCAAAATAAATTTTGACATTTATATACTGTATTTGGTTTACATCCTAAAACATGCAAATATGTTTTTATTCTCCCATCCCCAAAAGTGATATAATTGACTAAGCATGAAAATAAGCCCTTTTGAATGAAAACAATAGAATAATTATAATGGTAATGGTAGCCATTTTTATGGTAGGGAAAAGAAAGAAAAAAGGAAAGCAATTTACATGATAACTTTAAAGTTGTACATAACAGACTTGCAGTTTTGTGTACAATCATCTTTCTTTTTATTATATCGTATTTACAAATGCTTGTTTTATTCCACAAATTAAAAATAAAAGTGTAGTAAGAGAGAGAAAGTAATAGAATACAAACTTATTACAATCAGAGAACAGTCTTTTGTATTTATGTGCCTCAAGCTTGCTACATAACAAACAAACGTTTGTTGGTTGATTGATAACAAAGAATTTTTAAGCCAGAATTAGTTTTTATCAGGAAGATCATTGTGTTGAAGAGGATCTTCTGTGAAGCATTTTAGAAAGATGAATACTTTTATTTTAAAGGGTAATATCTCATTAATCTCTGGCTCAGTTATTTTTAGCTGTATGAATTTCATTGTTCAAAATAAATAAATATGGGCCATTTTACATGACATGGGTTGAATACAAGAATCTTCCTGAAGCCAAAAAGTTGAATAAAATGAAAAATTAAAACAAGATAATACCAATATATCTGCTTTAGAAGATCAGGGAAAATGAGTCTATTAAATTGGTTTTGTCCCTGCATCCTGCAATTAAAGTTTATTAAGAGGTAACAAATTCAAGAGAGACAGCTAACTCCTGTACTTTAAACTTTAATAAAGCAATCATAGCTAACATCCCTGGTGACAGCATTTATTTATGGCTGGATTATTATAATGATTCTTAAAGATGAAGGTCAGGAATATTCATCTACTGGCATCAAGTAGCAGGAGAGGATTTTAGAAGTGCAAAGCCCCTGGAAGATTTTTTTAATGCAATCCAACCCTATCACTTAATAGAAGAAGATACAAAGAGAAAAATCAAGTGATATCCCAGATCTTATCAATAATAATAATAAAATAATAGCAAGAAGAACTTGAATATCTTTAATAAGATCTACAAAGTGCTTTCCACACCATACTTTGTGAATTAGCTATTACAAGTAGTAATGTATCTTCACCTTATAGATGAGGTAGAATGAGAGTTTAGCTTTAAAACCAGATCTACTGGATCCAGTTATCTCTCTACTATATTAGCAGCTTAAGAAATAAAACTTTGGACATTGCCATTATATTAATTTAATGTCTAAGAACAATTTGAAGAATATATAATGTCTAGAGCTATAAACAACTTCTAAATGACATTGATCACCCTCAGACAGATATCATATTCATTGCTTTTTCTTCTTAATATATTTTGTAAGTGCAGAGTAGGAATCAAAAGGCAACTTTTCTTTTTAAGGATCCAAAATCTGTGATCAAAGTTGTGACCTAAAAGTAGCCATCATTCTGAAAAGATAAATATCTCACTTTTGAGAAGTTGGAACTCAGAGAACTTTAACATACTTCAAGTCTTACTTCATATCATTAGCTAAAATTTTTAAATTTCCTTGGCTAGAGATCAGAACCTGGAGATGACCACAACCTTGGCAAAGGAAGTCACGATATTGTTGTTTGGATCTTAGGCTATTAGGGTTAATGAGTCCTCATTTCCTGAACACTTTTTTTTTTATTAGGTTAACAACTAAAATAGCCAAATGGAATTTGTGAGCCTAATACTCATGGAGCCAGCCAAATAAGAGCTTCAAATGCATTTTGAAGGCTTTTCTGGAAAGAGATGCCCAGGACTTTTGGGAAACCCGTGAATTGCTAAACTAAATGAGGCAGTTTCATTTTTCATTCAAAGCATACAAAATCCATACTTATTATTTTTAGCTAAATGTCTATATAACAGTCATTGTAAATAACCTTTAACTGCCTTTAATAACATATAATGTAGTACAGAATTTAAATCACTTTCCCCAGGCAATGGAAACTGTAGTGCATTTTTCTTTTCTCCCTTTTTTTTTTTTGCAAAGACTATTTTGTCTCTTGCAGAACCTCTGTCTTTGCCAATAACCAGAGCAAGAATTGATAGCAATAACATTTCTGTAAAAAGAGTGATTTTAGTATACTTGCTGGTATCAATTAATTTTTTATAAGTCCTATCCCCTAGAGAGCAAAACTGAAAGGTCAAATAATTGGTAGAATGTCAATCAGTATGTCTGACAGGGCCATGAAGACACTGCCAGAAGACTTCTCTGTACTTCATTTAGCATCCATTACCAAAAGCCAGAATAAGTCCTAAATCATCAACTATAGACCTAAAATAAGATATGAATATCCTTTCAGAAAGTTTTAAAGGAAACTTTTACCCATTTCTTTCTGCCAGAAAATAGTTACAGTTCAATTAAACATTTATGGAGTGTCCACTGTATGCAATGCCCTGAAGGTGATGAAACAGTAAACAAATGAGGATAGTTTATCTTTGTATTGTACTTTAAGAATTATACAGCACTTTCCTCATAACACCTGTGTGAGGTAGTTAGCACAAATTGAGTTACCCCCCATTTTGCAGACATAGAAATTGGGGTTCTGAGATGAAGTGACTTGCCCACAATAAATGTCAGAGCTTGGATTCAAAGTCATGTCTCTTGAAGCTTTGCCCTAACACTCAATAAGACAATCTCTTTCTTCAAATACCTTTCAGTATGATGGAAGAGGAAAGACTAGATCAATTTTAGAAATATCTTCTACCTTTTAAAATGTCACTGCTGTCTTTGATAACATCTCCCAGAGGACCTGAACAGTTTCTCTGAGGGCTTCAACATGAGGGAGAAACCCAATGAAACCCCAGTAAATGTGTGGTCTAAATACATACACACATTTGTTAATAGAGGGTTTAATATTTTTTCCTGTCTTCAGCCTTTTAAATAAATAAAGTAATAAAACTCTTTACTGATAAATTGCAACCATCTGTCCCAAACTCTTCACCTTCTGGTGCCCCCTTCTTCTACCCTGGTTGGCTAGCCATGCTAAATCACTGTCATCTCCATGTAGCAAACTCTGTATAAAGTTCTTCCTTGTTTGCTGCAGTTTCATGGAAGATCCAAGGACACCAGTCACCTGAACACCAAGAACAAAGGCCAAGGTCCTCTAGCAGAGATGGATACCAAGGCAGCAAGTCCAGCGATTCTGGAGAAGATGCAGAAAAAGACTTTATTTTTGTTTAAAGGGATATGCCTTGCAAACAACTGACTGTACAAGGTACTTTTGTAGCCTTGGGTACTGTTTTCTGTTGGTGCATTTGGTTTTCTTTCTTTTCTTTTTTTGTGAATAGGAAACAAATTTTTTATTAATGGTATTCAAAGCACATTAGTTTGGTCTTTCCTTTTCTTAATGATGCATTTGATTCTCAAACATTCCTTTATATGCCTTCACTAAAAGCCAGCATTCTGCTCATGTTTCCTACTGGAATTTCTCTGAAGCAGCTATAAAGAGTGCCCTGCCTATGGGTTTGGGGAAGGCAAAGAAAAGTAACTGGAAACCATCTCACACAAATCCACTGTGCAACAGGTTGTGTGTAGTACTGCTGAATGTAAATGTGTCAAATCTGCACGCGTCCAACAAAGAAATATATACTTGCTGTATAATTGCACATTGTAATTATAGTCACAGAGCACACTAATAAATAATTTGTACAAATTATATATATTAGATTCTTGGGTCTGGGTTTTACATTCTCCCAGAGAGAATGCCTTTCTTCTTGTTGAACTGTACAGAAAAACAACAACCCTCAATTGGTTACATTCATATTGTCAACAAGCACAACTAAGGGCGGAATAGAACCGTGACTCTACTAAATCCTTAGATTAATGTATATAGTTGATTGGAATGAGGCAATCAAGATTTTATGAATATTGGTGTTTGGGAGGTTGTTTTCAGTTCTGTCTGCATATTAGCTCTTAATGTGTGATTTAAGAGAGATATAATTAGACATCTGTAAAAAAAAAAAAGCACTCTTTTGGGGGCATATTTCAGAGATATTCATTTACATTACAAGTTGAATTTTATTCATATGTATATTTGTACCAATAAAATGATTTTGCAAGTGGAATATTGGCCTTCTCCCATATCTTCTTAAGATGGGCTTGGTTATTGGTGAAGTCATTTCATTCTTTCTTTCTGGGAAAAAAAAATTTGGAATAATCACAATTGTGACACACCACAAGGGGAGCTATTACATTCAGAACAAATAATTACTCACTATTACAGCTGCCTACCATATCCAATGTAAGGGTAAAAAAAATTTACATAAGGATGAAGAATCAAATACTTATCAGTGCTTTACACCTGGCTGCATGACAAACAGATTTCCATATATTTTGAGGCCTGAAGAAAAGCTAAAGGCTCAGTCTGATTTCTTTTGTTGTTCTGAAGCTCCTCATGGGGGGGAACTGAGTACTAGGGTCAATCACTCCATGGATGCAGATGAAACTCAAGATGTGTAATATGGAAAATTTGGAGGGGCCAAGACATCCCCATTTCTTAGACAAGCCATTCTTGCCTAATAAGTTGGAAAAATTTGAAATTAAATTGAGTGATTCATGCCTACTTATATTTAGCTATACCCTTGGCAAGCTGGGCTAATTAAAGTTATATCCCATGATATGCTCAAATAAATTACCTAATGCAGTCTCTAACATTTTAACTAATAAATGCTTAAAGAGGGCAGCTAGGTGGCACTGTGGATAGAGCAGCAGCCCTGAAGTCAGAAGGACCAGAGTTCAAATATGCCTTCAGATATTTAACACTTCCTAGCTATGTGACCCTGGACAATTCACTTAACCCCAATTGCCTCAGCAATAAATAAATGCTTAAAGAAAAAACCATAAAACTCAATAATATAGGTCTTTCTGAAGCAGTGTTTTATAAAACCTTAGTTTCATGTAATATGAACAGGAATTCTAAGAGAAATTTATAGATGAGTTTTTTGCTTTCTAGGATATTAAAATATAAAACCATATATATACTATTTGTGCACCAATTCTTGGCATGTAAATGTATTCTCTAAAAATTCTTTATTTCTCCTAAGCATAATTTAGAACTTTGGACCAATATAGATAGTTTTAGCCAATGAAGTTCAATCTTAAAAATGAGATATTTGAATTTCAAAGAATTTTTTTTTAAAGGTCATAAAAGTAGCTTGTGCCTAGCTAGTCAAGACCTCTGGCTCTAAATATAGTATTATTCTCAAAGTAGAGAATCTGTAATTAATACAGAGGGTCAGAACCATGTTCTCAACCTTTGTTGTGAACAAACATGAGAAAACTTGAGTCATTTTGCAAAGGATATAGGTTAAATGTTAGGGGTAGAGAAGGCAAGGAGAATTCTTTCAGGAAATGGCTTTTCTGCCACAACAGAAATTTTGCTACAAAAAGAATCTTTAAAAGTTCTTTTTCTTTTTTTCTTTCTTAGTTTTAACAAATAATAATGATGGTGATGGTAGCTACCATTTATGTAGTCCTTTAAGGTCTTTGGTTCTGTACGTATATAATCTCATTTGATCTTCATGGCCCTGAAATAGGTGCTGTTACTATTATTGCCATTTCCAGATGGGAAAACTGAGTCTGAAGGCATAGGCTATCATTCCAAAGATTTACAAATGAATTCAGATGAAAAGGGGAATGGTCTAAGTGATCTCTGAGTCACTTCCTATTCTATGGAATTTTGTCTGACTAGAGCCTCCAAATCACTCCACTGGTATGGGATATACAGAGAAGTGAAGACAACTTGGGGAGAACCAAACACAATAAAACAATGGGATTAGAATATATGCAGAGTAGATCAAAACTGGGTGTCACCAGAAAGCCTGCAAAGAATGAATAGATATGTGTAAATGCTTGTTGATTGATGGTTAGCTATGTCCTGCCTGTGCGACCAGAGTCAGAAAGAACAAGATCTGTAATTTCATTGGTATAAGGAATTCCTAGATGGGTGAACTCTTCCTCTAAATATAGACAGGTCTGCACCTCCTCTGCAACCCAGCCTTAAAAGAATTGTCTAGAGCATTTACCAGAGGTCAAACTACCACTAAATATCAAGGGCAGAACTTGACTCCAGGTCTTCCTAGCTTTGAGGGCTGTTTTCTATTCACTACTACATCACTCTTCAGAGTGAGATGGTCCAAGCTAAAACTTTCAGCATCAATTGAGAAGCACAGATTTTGGCATCATAGTCTTGAAGTGGAAACTGGAAGCCAGAAAATCCTAACATACCCTGGGAGTCACATTTTTTCATCCCTAGCAATCCTGTTTTGATAATCCAAACATCAATTCTTCTCTGCCCTGGAGCTCTTAGGAGGGTCCCTGTCTCACTCTAGCTGTAAGATCTGATGTGCTAAAGCAACTGAGGCTGCTTTGTTGATGCGTGGCTGGTGTTGGGATTGAGATCTGGGCTGGGGATAGGGCTGCATTGGAACAGCCTCTGCTGGGTCTGCGCATCCAAATTCCACCCCGTTGCCACAGACCCTCTCTGCTAACTTTCCAAGTCCTCCCTCATGTCTTTGGGCTTTAGAGGTTCAGAAGCCTCCCGCTTCTGCTAATTTAGAGTTCTCACCTCACTGAAGCTGGGGTCCAAGTCAAGGCTGGGCCTGGATGGGATTATGTGCTGGGCTTCCACACTGATTCCACAGACTTTTTCTGCTGACCTTCTAAGTTGCCTACACTGGAAAATGTTCTCTCTCTTTTTTGGGTGTTGTGATGTTCTTAAATTCTGATGCTCTAAATTACTTAAAGAAATTTGGAGCAATTTGGGGGAGAGGTTGGATGAGTTCCTGTCTTGACTCCACCATCTTGGCTCTACTCCCCAAACATCATTTCTCTAGTACAAACGTGAGAAAGAAATAGCTTCCTAATTTGGTGTTTCTTAGACTAATATTAGTGTTACTTTGTGTTTACTGAATACATTGCCAGCTGGCCAGTAGCAGGATGAGAGGTTGCTACTTGTTTGAGAGAAACAAGCCAAAGATTAAAAATTGGATGTAGAACATTGACAGAGAAAGTAGTTTCTTACATGACTTATTCAGAGCTGACTCCAAAGAGATAATGAAAAAGTCACTGCTGTGGAGAAGGTAAGTATTTTGTGATTGTTTTAAAAGTATATACAATTGAAAAACTACATGTCTGAGAAAATGTTGTTACTGCCTAGGGAAAAACCTTGATACATATCCTGTGAAGGAAAGAAAGAGCTACATAAGAATAATAGAAGACAAAGATAGTGCTAAGAAGTTGTAAAGGAAGGTGCAGAAATTGCCCCTAATTCCTAGTTTGTAGAATCCCAGTGCTTGTTGAGTTATGTCCAACTCTTCATTACCCCATTTGGGGTTTTCTTGGCAAAGATAGTAGAGTAATTTGCCATTTCCATTTCTCTGTTTTAGCTCTTTCTGGTTTATGTATCAGCACTATATTTGTCATAAAAGGAGTTTAGTAGGGCTTTTTCACCTGTTTTCCTAAATAGTTTATATAGTATTGAAATTAATTCACTCATGGACCCATGTGGCTCTGGGGATGTTTCCTAGAGAATTCATTAATGACTTGTTTAATTTCTTTTTGTAAGGTAGAATTACTTACGATTTCTGTTTCCTGATCTGTAAAACTAGCTAATTTATATTTTTGTAAATATTCATCAGTTTTGCTTTGATTGTCAGATTTATTGGCATATAGTTGGACAAAATATTTTCTAATGATTGCTTTAAATTTTTTTTTTTTTTTTTGGTGGTGGTGGTGATTTCACTTTTCAATTTTGATACTGGGTGTTCAGTCAGTTTTCTTCTTTTTTTTTTTTTTTTTTTTTTTAATCAAATGAACAAATAGTTTATCTATTTTACTGGTGGTTGTTTTTTTTTTTCCCCTTAAAATCAGTTTCAAGATTTAATCATTAGTTCAATAGTTTCTCTATCTTCAGTCTTATTAATCTCACGTTTGAGTTTCAGAATTTCCATTTTGGTGCTCAATTAATGATTTTTAATTTGTTCTTTTATAAGTTTTTTTTTTTAAAGTTGTATGCCCAGTTTATTGATCTGTCCTTTTTTCCATATTGTTCACATTAGAATTAAGAGAAATAAATTTTCTTCTACAGACAACAATGCCGTGAGGTAAGTACTGGTATTATCCCCATTTTACAGTTAAGGAAACTGAAGCTGCAATAAATTAAATAGCTTGCCCAGGGTTATGCTACTAATAAGTATAAAGAGATATTTTCTTTCCAACTCCAATGCCCTTTGACTATTCGCTATAAATTTCCTCATATTTATTTGTCAATAATTAAGTTCCTAGTGATTATGTATTAATATGAAATGTGTACATGTACTTAGTTTCAAATCCATATAAGTTTTTCCCTTCTTTATATTTATTTCAATTACATTCATTTGCCATTTAGTTTGTTTAGCCATTTCTCAACTAAAGGCATCTACTTTTTACATAAATCTTACTATCATAAAAAATCCTGAAATGAAAGTATATAGAACCTTTCTGTCTTTGACCTTGAGGTAGATATGGGGCTATACACACACACACACACACACACACACACATATATATATATATATATATATATGGAGGATATGCTTAGCAGTGGGATTGCCTAACAAAGGATGTAAATATTATAATCACTTATTTCTATTATGATTCCAAGTTGCTTTTTTAGAATGGCTGTATCAATTTACAGCTCCATTAACAATGTATTAATATACCTCTCTTTTCACTGCCTCTTCAACACTATTTGCATCTTTTGTCATCTTTGCCAATTTGCTGGATGTGAATTTTGATGATCTGAATTTCTCTTTGATGTAGTTGTTAATAGTGTGGAATTCTTTTGAGGGGAACTATTCTTATCCTTTTACCACTTATTCATTGGAAAATATTCTTTTGTCTTCTATATCTGTTAATTCCCTTTATATATCTGACACTTAAAGAGATAATTGATTTTTCACATCTCTTTAAGACAAGCTTGTGTCTTAAAGCATTTTCAAAAGAATTACAAACTATAAATAACCATATATAGCATATTTTCTAAATCACTAATATCAAGAGAAATTCATGTTAAAAAAAAACTTTTTAGTTTCATTTTATAAGTAGACAAAGGTAACAAAATATGGAAAAAGTCAATGTTGGAGGGACTTTGACAAGATATAGTGATACATTGTTGGTGGAGCTAAGGAGTTCATCCATTCTGGAAATTAGTTTGGAATTATGTTAAGCAAGATGCCTAAATTTGTCACGCCCTTGAGCCTTAGCAATCCCACTTCTGGACATAGACCCCCACAGAACTCAAAGGAGAAACAAAGGCTGAAAATGTACAAAAAGTTCACAGAAATATTCTTTGTAGAAACTACTGAAAACAAAATGCAATAAAGAAAGGAAGAATGCAGAGAAACATGAGATTTGTATGAATTGATATAAAATAAAATAAGCAAAATCAAGAGAACACAAGTACAATAATATAAATTAAAAGATCACCTCAAAAAAAAAGTTCAACTGAGAAATAGAAAAATCAATAAAGGTCCTAGAGGATGATTAATGAAACATACCTTTCTCTCAGAGCAGAAACACAGGACTGTGATTACAAAATAAAATATATTGTTAAATTAGTTCTTTACCAAAAAGGATGATTCAACATGGAGAGAAGGGGCTTTCAAAATGACAGAGATGTAAAGAAAAAAGTTTCCAAAAATTTTTAAAATTATAGCCTCATCTACCTGCCCATCCAATTTATTGGGCCTCACTCCCATATTTCTAAACAAGAAGGTAAGCACTGTGTATTTAACCTGCTTAAGGAGAAATCCAGCACCTTTTTGAAGCAAAGTAGGAGCCAAATTCCTATACATATGCTACTTTAAGGATAACAAAAACCCTTTTCTAAAATCATCTTATGAGGTAGACAAGGCTCTTATTGTTTTCTCCATTTTATAGATGAAGAAACTAAGGCTCTGAAAGACAGTATGACTTAATAAGAGTGTCATGTGTCAGTGTTGAGACTCCCATGCAATTTTTTTGATTGCAAGACCACATTCTACTCTATATGCTACCTCAAAGGATGGTATAAGAATAACTCATTTCTATAGCACTTTTCTAAAGGAACTATAAAGGGGGGAAATGCCTTCCACTATTTTTTTTACTTTTAGTAGAATGATTTAATATATTATGGTACAAGGTAAGGGTGACCTGGTCCTTTCAGCATGCATAAAGAAATGTTTTCTCTCTTTCCCTATGAGCCTAGAGGGAGCTATCTTCTCTGTATTTCATTGCTTTAAAATCCCAATCTCCCATTGATTACTAGCTTAGGGATTGGCAGACTTGCCTAGTTATCTACACAGATGTTAGAGAGGAGTATTACTATAAATTTAGAGAAGGGAATATCTTGGTATAAGGAACTGAGGTTTTCAAAGGTGTAAACTTTTGGCTTTTACCATCACAGGGTTTGCACCATAGCCAAAAGTTTGTGTATTCTGCCTGTATCTTTGTTGCTCGGTACTATGATACTTTATCCTGTGATTTGGAATATTAGCATAATTGCCGAGGCTCAATGTTTAGCAGGTATTGAAAACTCGTAAGTTATATCTCAGACCTTCATAGATTCTGGTCAAATTTGATCTTGTTGCTTTCTAAAATATTCCTTGAGAGTGGAGTGAAACTTTTAAAAAATAATTTAAATAACCCAATACCAATTATTACAGGTGTGATTATAAAATAATGGGACCAACCCTAAGAATCATAGGATCATGAAAATGGATCAAAAGTCCTACTCCTTTATTTTACAGATGAGGAACCTGAGACCCAAGAAGAATTAGAATCCAGAAATCTCACATTTTGTACTTAACATGCATCATCAAAATTAGAAACAGTTCTCATCTGTATTTTTAAAATACACCTTTTCCAGATGAAATATATCAGTCAGAAAACATATTATATAGCAAGTGCCACAAACTATATAACAGTTTTCAAAGTGTGCTACAGTAACTACTAATATTCCCTGAGACCTTTTTAATTGGTCTGTAAGGCCAAAATTATTTTCATAATATTCATAATATAACATTTTTAAAATGTTATAAGAATAGAACTCACATAAAAAATTATTGAAGGGTAGGGGGAGTCCTTAGTAATTTTTAAAAGTGTAAAGGAATCCCAAGATCTTGTACTATTTTCCCAAAAGAATAGTAATGTTGATGTGGGTTAAGATTCCTTTCTAATTCCTAGCCCCCCATGAATCCCAATAGGAGATATCTGGGCTCTTCCAACTCCAATCAGATCTGAGCTAACTTGGGCTATCCCAGCCCCCACTCTAATGATCTGCTCAGGTTTCCCCAACCCCTACCCCCAGCACAAACAGTTCCTTATCTAAAAACCCATTGAATTTTATTCAAATTCTAACTCTGGCTGAAACCAGCCAGGAGCCAACCTGGGACTTCACCCACGGGACCCTTTCAAGATTACCAAAAGCTTCCCCCCATTATGAAAAGGGGCAAAACTGGAGTCCACTCTTTGCAAGAGCCCCAAACATGGCATCCTTACACCAGCTATGCCAAGGGTTTCTGCCCACACCGGTGCCAACCCCGGCCTTGGCATCTTTCTACCTTTAACCTTACTTCCTAACCCCAATTATTATTATTAATCTAGGTTATTGGGTCTGTAAATTCCTTTACAAAGAACTCTTGCACTGCTACTAGACCTCATTTAACTCTGTATCCTTGTGCCGAATCTAATAGAGCTCTCTATTTGACTCCCTGTACCCCAAACCTGCCACTAGACCTCAATTAACCCTAATTTCATTTAGGTGCCCCAATTCTAGATCTCATCAATGTCGGTAATAAAAAGCGATGGTTTTATATACACTATAAATCTTTTTAAGACCTAAAGTGGCAGGAAAGTAATCACCACATTTGAATTAATTTATATTAAATTTAACCTAAAATGAGCTGTCAATGCAGACTTCATCTCATACCACTTCTGCCCAATTTAGAACCTGCCATAAAATCAGGAAATGCCTATTAGAATCCTGAAACCAGAGAAAGCTGTGAAAGTACCACATGTTCATGTATTTCATCTGTTCCTTTACTAAAAAAAAAAAAAAAAAAAAAAAAAAACAGAATTGTACTTTTCACAAAACACTTAGAAACATGAATACTATAGGAATGAAACTACCAAATATCACTTGCTGTATCTTAGACTTACAAAATGAAATGAGAATTAAATTTTAGGGAAACCTGGAATTCATGTAGACTTATGATTCTTGTCTATCAATCATCGACAAGAACTTTTTAAGTGCTTATAATGTCCTACACTGATCACTGGGGATACAAAGAAGGCCAAATAGCTCCTGCCTTCAAGAAGTTTACATTCTTTTGGGGGAGACACATGCAAATAACTAGAAACATATACAGAATAGATGAAGGTAATCTGAAAAGGGAAGGCATTAGCAGCTGAGTCAGGAAAAATTTCTGTGGAAGGTGGGTGAAACTTAAACTGAGTTCTGAAAAAAGAGGGAGGAATTAAGGTACAGATAAAGAGGCAGAGCATTCCAGGGATGGGGGATAACCAGTGCGGAGATGAAAGATGAAATATTCAGTGATTTTTGAGGTCTCCATCCTAAAACCAAAGATTGTCAGTTTTACTTCTTTCTTAGGTGATTGTTAGTTCCAGGAACAATGTGAAAATTTAGTTTTTGATGGTTTTTCCATCATGCCAGTTACTGGAAATCATCTGGAGATTTTCTGAGATGTATATCATTTATGTGTTTAATTTAAGCAAATTCAACTATTTGGGGTTAGTAATGAATGGAATGAATAAATTAATAATTAAATAAATGAGTAGAGAAAAAGTAGAACAATTTCAACTGCCATTCTATTCAATGAGCATATGCTCAGAAATGCCTGTGAAATGGAAGTGATCATGAATTGGGAGTCATATATCTGCCCTCTCAGATCCCCATGTAAAACACCCACCTACTCCTAGGGAATAGAGGAAGTAAGGGAGGAGAGAAGTAACTACAGGGACATAGAGACAGAATACGCCATCTAATCAGACATGGTCTAAATATAAAAAGAGAAATTCTGTGCCTTCTGTCCACTGTCCCCTTGATTTTTTTCCCCTAAGGCATTTGGGGTTAAATGACTTGCCCAAGGTCACACAGCTAGGACGAGTTAAGTGTCTAAGACCAGATTTGAACTCAGGTCCTCCTGACTTCAGGGCTGGTGCTCTAAACTAGCTGCCCCCTCCCCCACCTTTGATTTTTAAAAGTAAAAAGAAGAGAAGATTCTGGAAAGATGGTGGAGGTCAGAAAATTCCAAGCTCTCCTGAATCCCCCCAACTCATCTGCAAACAAAACAAAATTATGTCTCAGGGTGAATGTAGACTGTTAAAAAACAAATAAAACTTGAAGCAGAACAGAACTCTCCTGGGACAACTGGACCTGAAGAAAGACCATAAGACGGAGATTAGATTGTGTGAAGTGTAAATACCTCCAGTCTAGTTATGCTGAAACCACAAGTGGAGGCCCTGGGGCTATCTGTGGTCCTAGCTTCAGCCCCAATCACAGGAACTTTAACCTCCTAGACAAAGTCAGAGGTTTGGGTCCAGAAAAACTGAGGGAAACTCTGCTGATAAATGCCAGGCCCAGCTGCGCTGCTGAGACCCTGTCCTGGGTAAAAGGAAACCAGCTTATTATGCCTGATGAGTGCAGAAGCAGTAGTCAGGACGCTGCTAGCTTCAGTTACTCATAGGAGGATGAAGTTTTTGGTTTGGGGTTCCATGATAAAGGGGAGAAGATATAGGAGGGATCTGTGTGTTGGGGGTAAAGGGAAAAGTTAAGTAATAGCAAGGTAAGCTAGCCAGAAAAAGTAAAGTAGAAGAGTTAGCAGGGATAGAAAAAAGAGATTATATCTGTGTGTACACACAGGTGTGTGTGTGTGTGTGTGTGTGTGTGTGTGTGTGTGTGTGTGTGTGTGTGTATGTGTGTGTGCACGGTAGATGAAGATGCACTGGTTTGTTTTTTTTTTTTTTACAAAGAAGATGACATTAATCTTTATGTCTTTTCTCTCTGATAGACTATAAATCTTAAAATAAATGTCCTGCAGGTACAGGACTGCTGGCAGGGCATGGGGTGACTAGCTGTTCAACAGAAGGTATTGCCAGGTGAGTTCCTGAGGCAGTCAGGAAGGTAGTGTGGGGATTATTTTTATGAGCCTGAGATGGGAAGGGGGAGTAATGGAGAAGAGAAAGTAAAATCCCTGTAGCCTGATCTAATTTCAGTGCCCCCTGTGATGTTGTGTGTGTGTGTGTGTGTGTGTGTGTGTGTGTGTGTGTGTGTGTGTGTGTTTTCTGTCTGAACCAATGTATTGACCACTAGTTAAAAATCCTATTTCTGTCTCTTTACCAGCAGTGTGAGCATCCGAATTTATAATGGATAATCACTCTCAATTAATGCAATCTCTATTGTGTGAAAAAAAATCACACTTAAAATTCAAGACAGATTCTCTGAAGGAATTTTGGTTATTTCTATTGAGTTTATATTTCAGTAAGCTATATGTATTATTCTTAAGCAAATAATCAAAACAATGATCATTTTTAATAAATCATATCCGTTACGATATGCTTTTTAAAAATCAAAAATCGAACAATAAGCCTCCTTACTCCCCGTGAATAGTAGTATTCTTATTTTTTTCTCTCCCAAATATTCTATAGTCTACTTTTATCTTTCTTCCCCATAGTGTTTTCATCTAATCAGCTTCTCCTGGACAGTAAAACAATTTGGCTTTCACATTTTCCCAGCTTCTTCAGAGAAGAAGAATGTATGCATTTCATTCACCAATCTACTTCAAATGTAGACAGCAGACTTGTCCATCCCACCTTTAGGCCAGTCGTCCCTTAGCTCCAAGATTATATTAGGACTAATCAAAGGTCTTAGGCTTTAGAGGAAAGAATGCTGATGCTCCAGGGACATTAAAATTGTTCTGCAGGAACCCTCACAGAATCTGTGTACTCCACTTCTGGGTGGAAAAAATTCAATAAAGTAGCAGGGTATCTACTAAGGAATAAACAATTATGGAGTTTGACGCTAAGAACCTGCAATCTTAAATCTCAAATATCTTTAGCAAGCAAAATGTGTAAAAATTCATTAGCAGGGAAAAAAAAGCTTAATAATCTCAGCCTTTGTATCAGTGACTGAAAGTTAAATCAAGCATTTCTCTAGCTGCCCATAGAGTAACCAGCACAGTAGGGAAAAAGGGAAAGTAGGGAAAAAAACCAGTAGGGGCCTTTCCCTCCTGGAGATTCTACTCAGTAACCTAGCATCATCTGAGACGGCGGAATCTGCTACATCTGGTCATTTTTATGTATTGGCTGGAAAGTGGAGGGAGCGGGAGGAGAAGGAGAAGAAAGAAGGGAGAGATGAAAGGCAGTAGAAAGAAGATGAGTCTAGAGATGAGGCAAGGGCCTATTTGTTCCCCATCCATCAGTTCAATGCATGTGTGGCTAAGGCAAATATCCATGTTGGCTAAAGATGGACATACCCTGACAGGTACTCCTAAACTTATTTGGTTTCCAGAACTAAAAACTTAGAAAAGGGGTTTGCTGACTTCCTGGTGGTGCCCTGATTCCAGCCCCCTTTACATATTGTGAAGTGTTCTGGAAACTAGCAGGAAGTCAGATAGTTTAAAGCAAGGAGCAGCCTGTTCCTTGGCTGAGCTTTGGGCTGCCTCCTGCAAAGCATTCAGAGAGGGAGGAAACAGCTGGCCGCTCTCCCCCTGCCAGGGATACTAAAAATTGATTTATGGGAAAAGGTACTATTTGTGCCCTGGAAAGTGATGAGAGTTGAGGGCTGACTGAAGCTTGCTAAGGATTAAAACTTTTGGTTTTCATTCTTAGTAAAAACCACAAAGTGCAGAATGCCCCCATTGTAAGAGTACCAGAAAGAAATCAGAGCTGGGCCTGTGGCCAGTCTCCTCTTTCAGAAAGACGATATTATATGCAATTAGTGCACTTGGAGCCTGAAGGCCCCAGAAGTCCAGCCCTAAGGGAGTTGGGGGCTTGCCCTACAGTCTGGGTGATGTCCTCTTACTTCCTCAGATCCTTGCCTCTGCATTAGTCCCAGAAACCTCAAATCAAACACACTGAGCAATAACTAATTACCTCTCTGCCTGACTCCTAATTACATATGAGAGCCAAGGTCTACAGAGCCCAGTGAAAAGGGACAGAGGCAACAGGATACTTACATTATCTAAATTCTATTCCTGAAAAATGAATAGGAAATAGCTCATTCCAAAAGATTAGAATTCCCTTCTGTTATCTTTCCCGATTCTGTTTCCTATTCTATAGCACGTTGGGGGATCCCTGAGGAATTCCTTTATAAGCAGTAAAAAAGAAACACAATATTAAGTAGTATATATTATAGGAAAATATCTTGGTCTCATGGCCAATGAATCAAGAAGACTTGGATTCCAGTACTGGGTTTGTGACCCTGGGTAAATCACTTAATCTCTCAGTGATCCAGAAAACTCCAAGACTAAATTTCAGAACAATGCTAACCTGAGTGGAGGGAGATTCTTCACTCTGAAGTTCTCTACATCAAGGAAAATATAGTTCCTGAACGACAAAAAAATAGTCAGGTTTTCAAGCCCTTAGCTTGATCACATTATGGTTCACACTCAAGGCCAATATAGAAATCACAAAAAGTATCAATTGCATTTTGGGAGGGGCAGTAGAAGGTGGGAAGTGGAAAGATAGGGAGAGTGTTTGAGGGAGTAAGATACCCATATTGAAGTCCTAGCTACATTTTCCTATCTCCTTTGGTAACACACCTGATCCTTCTTTTACTCTCACCTTTGATCTTTTTATTTACTAGATCGATCCTTATCCCATACAAACATGCTAAAATTTATCAGCTAAGTGATTAAAGGCTCACTCAAGACTAGCCAGCTTCTCTAGTAGGTTCTTATAGACCCAAATTGTATTTGGGGTGGAAGGAGAGGGGAGGCTATATAGGAAGGCCCATTTAACAACTATAGAAGTCTATCTGCTCTTAGAATTAGCCCATACTTTTCAGTTCCCCAATGTTTGAAGAAGGAACACCCACATCACCTTTGCCCTCCATCATTTCAGTACTTTGAAGGGTGGAGGCCCCAACCAACCAGAACTTCTTGTATTTCAGCAGTCTCTCAGGGAATTCATACCTCCTCCTTCCCTAATTCCTTTCATTGAGTCACTCATCTCACAAGTTGAAAACTCCCTTCCTCTTCTATGTCCCCATATCTTTTTTACCAGTGTTGCCCTCCTTCTCCTTTGATATCCTTTTTCTATTATTTAACAAGATTTTTTTCATCACAGATTGGTTCTTTTCTCAAATAGTTCCTTATCTTTCACTCACAGGAACCTGAATATGAGGACCACATTAAATTCCTGACCTCCCTCTCTAGTGATAATTGCCCCTTCTCCTATGACCCTTGACAAAGAATTGCCTTGCTCCTGCCAGATCCTCAGTCACTATGACAACCCCTCTTCCGTAAAGATTCATCTAAACATTTATGTAACCTGCGTTAGAGCCTTGTTTCTGAAATCTCCTTGCCTTTGTGTCACCCTTTCTTTTATTTTCCAGGAAATCCATATCTGGTTTATAGATATTTCATTCCAACCCTTGCCCTCATGTCTTCAATATTCCCATTGATGAATCCTCAAACACTTTGAACTACCATTTTGTCAATTTCCTCATCTCCCAAGACCTAAATCTTCACTCTTCCATGGGTATTCACAGGGATTTTTACCATTACTATTATTCATAATTGTCGTCTATGATTTTGAACTCCAAAATTTCTCTTTTTGATTATAATCTAATGTTCTTCCCTCTCATTTCTCATGTCACCATCTACATCTTTCGTCTTTTCTTGTTTTCCTAGGCTGTCACTTTGGTCCTGTCTTAAATTATATTTATTTGATAGTTAACCAATTAAAATAAATATTATCTTCAATCCTTGATTCTTCTCCAGCTATTGTTCTTATCTTATCATTTTTCAGCTAGATTACCCCACCATCCATCTAGTCTGAAAAATGCCAAGGGATTTAAAATAGCATATCATTATAATGACCAATGTACTACAAATTCATGTTATCTAATTTCAAGTTTGCTATCAGAACTACATGGAAAGCCTTTTATATATCTTTGAGTCACTGGTTTATCTGGGAGTAATTCAAATCACTCTTTTCTTCAATCCCAATGTCACCCTCAACCATTTTACTATTTTATTCTTATAATCAAGGCTTATTCATGATTCCTTCCCTACTTCAGGACAGCATCTTCACCAATCCTCAGCTGGGCTTTCTGGCCAAGTTTAACCCTTTCAATTCCTACCTCTTTTGGTAACACACCTGATTGTTTATTCCTTTTTTCACTCTTACCTTTGATCTCTTTTTATTTACTAGATCTATCCTTATCCCCTATAAATATGCTAAAATCTATCAGTTCTTTTTTAAAAACACATTCTCTTTTTTTTAAAATAATTTTATAATTATAGCATTTTTTGACAGTACATATGCATAAGTATTTTTTTTTTACAACATTATCCCTTGTACTCCCTTCTGTTCTGAATTTTTCCCCTCCATCCCTCCACCCCCTCCCCTAGATGGCAGGCATTCCCATACATATTAAATATCTTATAGTATATCCTAGGTACAATATATATGTGCAGAACCAAATTTTGTTGTTGTTGAAAAGGAAGAATTGTATTCGGAAGGTAAAAATAATCTGGGAAGAAAAACAAATAAACAAACAAAAATGCTCACAGTTTACACTCATTTCCCAGTGTTCCTTTTCTGGATGTAGCTGATTCTGTCCATCATTGGTCAATTGGAATTGGATTAGCTCTTCTCTATGTTGAAGATATCCACTTCCATAAGAATACATCCTCGTACAGTATCATTGTTGAAGTGTATAATGATCTCCTAGTTCTGCTCGTTTCACTCAGCATCAGTTGATGTAAGTCTCTCCAAGCTTCTCTGTTCCTCCTGTTGGTCATTTCTTACAGAACAATAATATTCCATAACATTCATATACCATAATTTACCCAACCATTCTCCAATTGATGGACATCCATTCATTTTCCAGTTTCTAGCCACTACCAAAAGGGCTGCCACAAACATTTTGGCACATACAGGTCCCTTTCCCTTCTTTAGTATTTCCTTGGGATATAAGCCCAGTAGTAGCACTGCTGGGTCAAAGGGTATGCACATTTTGATAACTTTTTGGGCATAGTTCCAGATTGCTCTCCAGAATGGTTGGATTCTTTCACAACTCCACCAACAATGCATCAGTGTCCCAGTTTTCCCACAGCCCCTCCAACATTCATCATTATTTGTTCCTATCATCTTAGCCAATCTGACAGGTGTGTAGTGGTATCTCAGAGTTGTCTTAATTTGCATTTTTCTGATCAATAGTGATTTAGAACACTCTTTCATATGAGTGAAAATAGTTTTAATTTCATCATCTGAAAATTGTCTCCTCATATCCTTTGACCATTTTTCAATTGGAGAATGACTTGATTTCTTATAAATTAAAGTCAATTCTCTGTATATTTTGGAGATGAGGCCTTTATTAGAACCTTTAACTGTAAAAATGTTTTCCCAATTTGTTACTTCCCTTCTAGTCTTGTTTGCATTAGTTTTGTTTGTGCAAAACCTTTTTAATTTGGTGTTGTTAGGATTACTAAGTGAGAACTCGGGTTGTCTGGATAGTGACAAGGTGAGAATTCAGGTTGGACAATTACAAGGTGAGAACTCAGGTTGACTTGATGGAAGGAGCAGGCTCGTTGGCTGAGGTGGTTCTTCCCAGAAGCCCTTGCATTATCCCACGCCCATTCTCTGGGAGAATAAAAGAGAGAACAGTGGGCCTGGAAAGTGAGTCTACATGGAGAAGGATAAGAGCTGGAGGAGATTCAAGGAGAAGACTTTGCATTACATCTGGCTTGACGGGGCTCTCTGCAGGAAGGGAAGTCACTTCTAAGGACAAGAGTTAACAGCAACTGCCTGGAGACAACGGTTCACTACAGGAAGAAGAATCTGTCGGAGAGATTTGAGTAGAAGACACAGCAGATCTCTTCCCAGAGAGTGATCCGGCAGCTTCTAGAGACGACAGCTCGCTACATTTGGCGCCCAACGTGGGGCAAGGACTTTTGCTTATCCTGACAAAAGGAGCTAGACCAGACCTTCGCAATTTGGCTCCCGAACAGGGACAGACACGGTTCTGATTCCAGTGGAAAAGCCTCCCATCCAGATCTCAGTCTCTCTGACCCAGAACCGTGAGTAACAAGGAAACTTTGTTAAAGATTAAGTGAGCATTCTAATAGATAAATAAGGAACTTAACTTGTTAAGGGCTAAACCAGGAATCTCTTATAGTGAAATGGGGCAAACACCTTCTGTTCAAGGAAAATGTTTAGAGAGCATCATCAAGGTTATGAAAAGCCAAGGATTGATTATAATTTTAGAGGAGATTACTGAACTTTTAAGAACTGTGAAGGTTATATGTCCTTTTTCTCTGGAAGAAGAATTGGATCCAGATGAATGGGAATTAGTAGGAAAGCAATTAGGTGAACACTACAATTCCAGGCCAAACTCAATTTCCAAAGATACAATTCATATATACAATGTAATCCAATTGGCTTTAAACAATGTTATTCTAAAGGAAGAGATGAAGGAGCAAAATGGGGAAGTGTCAACTAAACTAGGTGAAAAGGATGAATCAGATAACAATGAAGTTAAGTACAATTCTGAGCAACAGCAACAGGAGCACCTCCCATCTCCTCCCTCAATTAACCCTTCATGGGTGGAGCTAGAAGGAGGAGAGGAAGAGGCAGAAACGCAAACAGAATTGCCTGTGAAGCAGCCTAAGCCTATGACAAGATTAGAAAAAGCATTGGTTAAAGCTAAGAGAGAAGGACAGGATATAAGTGATTTTATACATGCATATCCTGTGATTGAAGAGATTGACTCTGTAGGTAAAAAAAGGAGAAGATATGCACCTTTAGATTTGAATAAAATTAAGGATTTGAAAAAAGGTTGTACCCTTTATGGGGCTACATCAGCTTATGTCAAAATGTTACTAGATGGTTTGTCTTATGAAGTCCTAACCCCGAATGATTGGAAATCCATAGCAAGGACATGTCTGGAACCTGGAGAAAATTTATTATGGCTTGCGGAATTTCATGAATTATGTAAAATTCAAGTCAGATGCAATTTGGAAATAGGAGTTAACACACAATTCACTTTTGAGCACTTAGCTGGTGAAGGTCGGTATGGAGAGAATTCAGAACAGACTGATTATACCATGACAATATATGAACAAATTGCTAAGGCTGCAATAAAAGCTTGGGGTGTCCTCCCTGGACAGAAAGATCGCGGAGAGGCTTTCACTAAAATACAGCAAGGTCCCAATGAACCTTTTGCAGATTTTTTGGGACGTTTGCAAACTGCTGTCAAAAGAACTATTGGAGAAAATGCAGCTACAGAAATAATGACCAGACATCTGGCTAAGGAAAATGCCAACGAGATTTGCAAAAGAATTATATGGGGATTAGACAAAGATGCTCCTTTAGAGGAGATCATAAGACGCTGTGCTACAGTGGGAACAAATGCTTTTTACACCCGGATGATGATGAACATGGAAAGACAGGGTCCCTCCTGGCAAGGGACTTCTAGAGAAACTCGGCGATGTTTTCAATGTGGAAAAATTGGGCATCTAAGAGCTCAGTGTAGGTATGGAGATACAGTGAGAAGACAGGGTGAGAGAAGACCTAAAACCCCATGTCCAAAATGCAACAGAGAACTCCATTGGGCATCAGAGTGTAAACTAATTCAGGGAAATGGGATGAGGGGCCCAGGTCCAGGGCCCCAGGCAAAAAAGACTTGGGGCATGATGGCAGCTGATGTTACACCCAAAGAGCCTTTAGAAGGTCAGGATTCTGATTTGATCAACCAGCAGAAAAGCAATCACATGGCAGAAAGGGATTACCTGATAAGTGAGCCAAAAGGCAATCAGATTGTAAAAATGGATTACACTTGGGGAGAATACAGGCCTTTTAAACCAACAGGGCTGTGTCCAGTGCAAACAACTCCAATGTAATTGCCAGATGATGAGAAGAGATTTAGAAAGTGGTAAATAGAAGAAAACCAGATAGGTTAACTGCCTGGGGGAGAGGGTTTGCTTGTATTTCTTCAGCAGGAAAAGGAATCAGATGGGTGCCAACGAGTCATATTCGCCTTGTCCATCAGAGAGAGACAGAAAAAGAGAAAAACCTCAAAATAAAGGAGAAGATCTAAGAAACATCTTACACCGAAAGAGCATGGCTAATAAAAAGACCATTAAAGAACTTTAAAACCAGCAGGAATCATTGGACTTCCTCACACAAGATGAGACTAATGGACAATGGACTTATGGACATTTATAAATTTTCAATTTATGATTATTTGATTATGTTATATACTTCTAGCATGTGTTATGTTACTGTGTTACTATGTGCTTATGTAATTTATGTAATTATCTGTAATACTTCCCATATTGATGGATTTATGTTTCAAGGTCATGACTGTCCTATGTTCTAAATCAAAAGAAAGGGGGAGATGTTAGGATTACTAAGTGAGAACTCGGGTTGTCTGGATAGTGACAAGGTGAGAATTCAGGTTGGACAATTACAAGGTGAGAACTCAGGTTGACTTGATGGAAGGAGCAGGCTCATTGGCTGAGGTGGTTCTTCCCAGAAGCCCTTGCATTATCCCACGCCCATTCTCTGGGAGAATAAAAGAGAGAACAGTGGGCCTGGAGAGTGAGTCTGCCTGGAGAAGGATAAGAGCTGGAGGAGATTCAGAGCCAGGATTCAAGGAGAAGACTCTGCATTGCATCAGGCTTGACGGGGCTCCCTGCAGGAAGGGAAGTCACTTCTCTGGACAAGAGTTAACAGCAACTGCCTGGAGACAACGGACCCATATAATTCTTTTGCAAAAACCCGAGTTCTCACTTAGTAATCCTAACAGGTATAATCAAAATTTTCTATTTTGTGATCAATAATGATCTCTAGTTCTCCTTTGGACACAAATTCCTTCCTCCTCCACAAGTCTGAGAGGTAAACTAGCCTCTAATTTATTTATGATCTCGTTCTTTATGCCTAAATCTTGAACCCATTTTGATCTTATCTTAGTATGTGGTATTAAATGTGGGTCCATGCCTAGTTTCTGCCATAAAAAACACATTCTCTTGATCCCACAATATCACTCTAGATACCTCCCTATTAATTTCCTTCCATGCATTGTCAAAATTCTAGTATCATTTATACTTAATGATTCTACTCCCTCACAATCCTCTCCTACACTTTTATCCAATCAAGTATTAATCTGTTGATTTTTATCCTCACAAGTTTTTTCTTATTTCTTTCTTTAATCTATTCATATAGATACCATTCCAGTTCAGAGTCTCATCACTTCTCACCTAGACTACTATAATTATCAAATTAAATTATTAACTGTTCTCGTGAAATCAATATTCTTATTATTTCCTGCCTCAGTACTTTTACCTAAAATTCCCCATGATGGAATAAATAAGACCCCAACAAAAAGATCCCAGGTTTTTGGTAGATGAATAAATCTTAGAGAGGAATAGTAACAGGAGAGTGCCTAAGTTACTGTCCAAGCTACTTCCAGAAGGAGAGGGGGGGGGGGGAAGAGAGAGAGAGAGAGAGAGATAACACTGATTGACAGGATTATCTCAAACTTAAATGGACTTTTTATTCTAAGAATAAGGTCTTTTGTTGTCCTTAAGTGAGCCTTTAGTTGTAGTAGACCCTTATTGAATTTCTTTTAGAATTCCTTGCATTGACAAAACTTTCATGACCCCACAGTTACTTTATCCAATCAGAAGGCCAAAATCATTATGTCAACCCCCAAAGTTATTTTCCTCCTATAAACTCCACTTCTTTGCTAACTTTAGGAATTTAGCCTGCTTTATGGCATTGCTAATTCATTAAGAATTTAGCTCTTTCTTTAAGAACATAGTCATCATCATTTCCTTAGTTAACTGCTAACTTCTTTTAGGATTAGCCCTCCTACTAATCACAATGACTGAATCCTTTTGCTTATTAACCATCACAATAGCTAGTTTATTAGAAACTTAGCCTGCCTTATGGCATCTTCCCCTGTAATTTGTTATGGTGAGAAAATAATCAGTTCCCCAGTGTCTTTTCCCTTATTAATGACTAAACTCCCCTTTGGATATTACCTTGCTGCCAGCAGCATAATAAAATCTTTATCTCTTGATTTGGAAATGGTCTAAGCCACAAATTCTTTCGAGACACCTCATGATACCAGCTGAAGCCCCACCGTATTTTGGGGTTCACCCATACTCCAACATTTGGTGGCCCATATGGAGAGAGCCCTGAAACCTCAATAAATTTGGAGGGAGTTCTGCAGTCCCATACCCCATCACCTCAATGTACTTATTGTCTCCATGGCTCAGAATTTTTTACTTCAAGGCTAACTTTAGGTGCCACCTCTTCTAAGAAGTGGTTTCTAATTTCCTCTTGCTTTCAGGTGTTATTTGTGTAAAATATGTTCTGTCCCTACCATCTCAGGGCCAGGCCTCAGATAGTTTTAGGGTGCACTCAGAGATTGGGTTCTTTCCTTTCTACTATCATTGGCTCAAAACACCACTATGCTTCACCCCACCACCAACCACCACCATTGTTAAGAACCAGTGACTAGCACTCCATGTCCATTTTGTCACTTAACATCAGGAAGCTTTTTTAAAGGGAAAGGATTAGTCCCACCAAATTCAAGTCCAAAGAGAGACATTGCAGCCAGATGAGTCCTTCTGTTGGACTGGCGCCCAGAAGTTTATTTTTGAAATTAATTCTTGTATTAATGATCACTTACCTGTGGGGCCCAGCCTGGATTCTGACTCCTGAATTCCTGTGGTTCACTTTTTTGACTTTTGAACTCTCAAGAGGCTTCACTCTCCTCAATTAGAATGGGAAAGAAAAAATGAAAAAAGTTAAGGATCAAGTTTCATTTCATGGGTGTGGTGAGGGAGAAGGAATGAAGGAGACCCATTCTTCATACCCTCCCTTTAGACATTATGTGAGTCATTGCCTGTAGGTGGTCTGCTCAAACTAATGTAAATTTTGATCACTGAAGCCTAGAAAGATATCTTGGGGTTGAGGGGCTAACTTTTTTTTTTTTTTTTTTTTTTGCTAAGGCATTTGCCCAGGGTCACACAGTCAGGAAGTGTTTAGTGTCTGAGGTCACACTTGAATTCAGGTCCTCTGGACTTCAGGACTGATGCTCTATCCACTGAGCTACCTAGCTTCCTAGTAAAGAATTCTCAATGCCACCAATGAAACCTTCTATATGATCCTAGAAGTAGGTAATTGGGAACTAATCATATTTTCTTTGGTTGCCCTCATGTTGGGAATTCTCTCCCTCCTCATCTCTATCCCTTCTTTAGTTTGCCTTTTTTCAGGTCTCAGTTAAAGTCCTACCTTCTATGAGAAGCCTTTCCTGATCCCCTTTAGTTCTGGTGCCTTCACTCTGTTGATTCTCTCCAGTTTATACTGTTTTATATTTTGTTTGTATATAATTGTTTGCATATTGTCTCCCCATTTTTCTGTGAGCTTTTTGAGCTTTACCTTTACCTTTCATTCCATTTCTAGGGCTTGGCACAGTGTCTAGCAGACAGGAAGCAATTAATAAATTTTTATGAGCTGACTGATTGACCCATACCTTTCCTGGTTCCACCCACTTGCTTGTACCTAATCCTCTAAGGATACTTCCCATCTACTCTGTATATATTTTATATGTCAGTATTGCCTTTTCCATTAGTCTATATATTACTTCTGGGCAGACACTGGTTTTATTTCTCCCCAGTATCTGGCACATAGTATTATTTAATAAATATTAGTTTGTCGATAAATTACAAAGCCCATACTTTATTCATGTCTGTGTGCTAGTCACCCCTGCCCATCTCTTCCCCAGGATCCCTCAAACTTGCATTCTTATTTACTTCCTCTAGAGAGGGGACAGAAACTGAGCTGAGCTGGCCTGATGCACTAGCTGCTTTAGTGATAAGAGGCAGAGGTCAAAGAAGTTGGAATTGGAAGGAAGGAATGGTTTCAAAATAGGAAAAACAAAATTAATGATGTGGCACATGGCTGACAAGAGTTTCATGGACAGGCAGCATGGTAAGGTGGGGGAAATAACCCAATTCAACCAATGCATTTAAAGTATCTATACCATGCAAGACAAAGATTCCATCCAGTTCAGAAGTTCAAGATTCAAAACCCAGATCTCCTATACTTTGCTGTGAGACTCTGGGAAAATCACAAAGCTCTCTGAGATTTGGTTTCCTCATCAATAAAATACAAAAATTGGGCTAGTTGATCCCTGAACTCTAAATAGAAATAACATATAATAAGCAAATTATCATATTAATATTAAATTAACTAATCAAAGTTAAATAATTAATGGTGATAACAATTATTAGAACTTATACAATTTCCCATAAATTTTGTCATTAGATTGTTACAAAAGCCAGTGAATTAAGGTGCTATTATTATAGAGATTTGGGCTGGATCTTTTATGTCAATAAATCTTCCTTCCAAAGGAAATTATTTTAAATATTGATTATTCTGAAAAATCTTTGCAAGGTAACCTAGTCCCTTTGTGCCTCAGGGGGAAAAAAGTATCATCCACTTTACACTCTGCCCCCCCAACTCTCTCACAAACACATTTTAAATTCGGGAGAAATAAGAAAAGAGATAAAGATAGCTTGGAAGAATGATCATGTTAATTAGATTGATTTTGCCTGGAAAAGGCAAGAGGAACAGCCTTCCATCTGGGTAAATCCAATTTCATTCATTGAACAGAGGCTTAAAGTGAACTCTCCAGTCACTTCTGAAAGGCAGATAAAGAAAGACCTCAGAGGATGAAACTTGTCTGAGCTCATTTCAATAGAAAGGGCCCACAGGTTAGTGCCAAAGGGACCAGTAAGGAGAGAAAATGTGTAGGAGAAATCATTGAATTGTAGAATTTCAGAGCTGAGGGGACTATAAAGAAAAGCTAGTCCAGGAGTTCATGAATCCCTTTGGCAGATTGGTAAAGTCTGTGGACCCCTTTTCAGAAAAATATTTCTAAATGCAAAAAATAAAATACATGTGCTTACAAAAGAAAGCAATTATTTTAAGAGCCATTTTATTTTCAAAATATATGCATAATTTTCACTATTCAGCCTTGAAAAAACCTTGTTCTCCATTTTTTTCCTCCTTCTCTTCTCCCCACCTCCTTCCCTAGTTGGCAAGTAATCCAATGTATGTTAAGCATGTGCAGTTCTTCTATACATATTTCCATAATTATGTTGCACAAGAAAAATCAGATCATAAAGGCAAAAAAAACATAAAAGAAAACAAAAAACAAGCAAACAACAATAAAAAGAATGAAAATACTATATATGTTGTGATCCACATTCAGATGCCACAGGTCTTTCTCTGGATGTAGATGGTTCTCTCCATCACAAGACCATTGGAACTGGCCTGAATTACCTCGTTGTTGATGAGAGCCACATCCATCAGAACTGATCATTGTATAATCTTGCTGTTGCCATGTACAATGTTCTCCTGGAAACTGGTTATTTTGAAATAAAGTTATCAAAATGTAAATAAAATTTTTAGAAGCTTACAACTTCACAGACCTTAGGTTAAGAACCTCTGATCTAGTCCAGCTTTTCATTGAAAGATGAGAAAATTGCAGCTTAGAGCTATACAATATAATAGAGCTGGACAGAAAACCTGCATTTCCTGACTCCCCAAAACAGAACATTTTTGACTTCACAGTGCAATAGTAAAAGTTAATTCAAAATGCTAATTATTTACACCTGTAATATGGTATATCATTAATCAAGAATATGGAGTACTTATTGAATAAAGGCCCATCTGTGTGAATATCTAGTTATATCTCTGAGACTTGGTTTCCTCATCAATTAAATATAGGGATTGGGCTAGATGATCCCTAAAGTCTAATAATAAAAACTAACATATCATAAGAAAATTATTATATCAACATTAATAATAACTAATCATAGTTAAATAACTAATAGCAATAACAAGTATTTATGCAGTTTGTGACATCTCTTATCATTTAAATTCTTCATCTGTATTAGTTTTGTCTCCCCAACTAGATCTTTATATCCTGTGAGAACAAAGACTACATCACAGGCTTTTTGTAGCCTCCTATAGGTTAATAAATACTTGAAGTATTTTTTAAGTCAATGCTTCAATTCAGATCAGGTTGCTGATATCATGAAAGTTATTGGTATTAACAGAAGAAAGACCTTCATATTTCCAATGATAAGAACATCTCAGCATCACCTAAATATCTTTAAATTTAAAAAGCAAAGTCCAGCAAGAAGAAGTATTAAATGCTAGGGCTTTAATGAGCTGAGCTGAGCAACACCTTGTGTTCTAATATGACAGTGCAATAGTAGGTTGGGCATTACTGGTACCAAGCTACTCTGTAGGGGGTAGAAGGAGGAGGGAGGGCACTGAAGTTGTAGTGAGGAAGATCTGGGTCCAAATCCTGTAAATCACTTAATCTCTCTGTGCTTCAGTTTTTTCATCTATAAAGTGAGGAAGTTAAGACTCAATGGCCCTTACAGATTAAAATCCTACTATTTTATCTTTTTGTTCTTCACAGGTCCTTTTCCTACTGGCCTATGCATTTATGATTTTAGGGTTCTAAATTCTGTGATTTTTTTTTTTTCATTTCATATACCAATCCTCTTTGAAAACATAGTGTTTTTTTTTTTAATTAAACCTTTTTATTTACAAAACATATGCATGGGTAATTTTTCAACATTGAGCCTTGCAAAGCCTTCTGTTTCAAATTGTCCCCTTCTTCCCCCTCCCCCCTCCCCTAGATGGCAGGTAGTCCAATACATGTTAAATATGTTAAAATATATGTTAAATCCAACATACGCATACATATTTATACAGTTATCTTGCTGCACAAGAAAAATTGGATCAAGAAGGGGAAAAAAAACTGAAAAAGAAAACAAGCAGACAACAAAAGAAAGATTGAGAATACTATGTTGGGGTTCATACTCAATTCCCATAGACCTCTATCTGGGTGCAGATGGTTCTCTTCATCACTGAACAATTAGAACTGGTTTGAATTATCTTATTGTTGAAGAGAGCCTTGTTGTTGCCATGTACACTGATCTCTTGGTTCTGCTCATTTCATTTAGCATCAATTCATGTAAGTTTCTCCAGACCTTTCTGAAATCATCCTATTGTCATTTCTTACAAAACAATAATCCATAACATTCATATACCATAATATATTCAGCCAACCTCCAATTGATGGGCATCCACTCAGTTTCCAGTTTCTTGCCACTACAAAAAGAGCTGCCGCAAACATTTTTGCACATGTGGGTTCCTTTCCCTCCTTTAAGATCTCTTTAGGATATAAACCCATCAATGTAGTTCCTGTTACTGTTTTGGCAGGTATACTTTTAAGTATTTTTATACTGCCTAATTATTTTAAAATATTGAATAACATTGATGACAGTGTAGTTTTCTTATTTTTCTTTTTTAATTAAATCTATATTAGCTTTAACTTTGAAATCCTAATTACTTCCTCTGCTTTTTTTTTTATAAAATGAATTACAGTCCATCCTTTTATTTTATCTTTATGTATATCTTTCCTTTTTATTGTGTTTCCTGAAAAGAGCATATTACTGAATTCAAAATTTTAATCAATTATCCATTTCTATTTTATGGGTAAATTTATCCCATTCACATTCTAAGCTACAACTAACTTGCTATACATTTCCCTCCTTCCTTACCATTCTTCTCACTCTACTCTCTCCCTTGATTTTAAAGAATATCATGGCCTCTTCTGCTAGGGGAAAGTGACAATGACCTGATTGTGTCACTTGCACTGATTCATTTTTTTAATGACCTGAAAATTGCTAAGGGATTATCATAGTTGAGATTCTTGTTCAGATATGTTTTGGATTAGATAGATTTTCAGGTACTTTCTTACACTGATTCTGGGATTCTGAGTTCAGACTTTTACCATTTGCTTTTCAGTGAGGCTGATGAAATTCAAAGTATGGTTTAAATGGTGTGGGGTAAAGAGTTTTCTTAGAACTGGGAAACTGAAGGTTTCCAGAACAATCAAAAGCCACATATTTCTAGAGCATTTAGTCTGGTAAAAGCTCTGATAATTGTTTTAATATCATTCACATGCAGTGAAAGAGAGACTGATGTGCTAAACCTCTTTACTCTAGAAACTATAAATGGAAATGCTAAAGCACTCCAATTCCACTTAACTCCAACTGATGATAATCAAACACCAACCAGTCATGTTCCTACCACTTTGCAGTTCCAAACACAATTGTGCTTCCCCCATTGTTGGTCTCCTGATACCAGGAGCTCAAGAGTACTGAAGTTCAGCCTCATTTGTTCCCTAAAGTTTTTTAATGGATTTCCATTATAGAACATCTTTGAAGGAGGGGCCAAAAAATTTGCTACATCACTTAGAAAAATAAAGAAACAAACAAAGTCTTCCCCTTTACCATTCTGATGACTTTAACTCATCATATATATGTGAGAAAATTGGTGGTGTTTCTTTAAAAAATTACATGGGTCTCTCAGCATCACCATACTGACCTTGATGAGTTCCAGAATTCATTCTAACCCCAAAAATGCAAGGGTTCTATAGTTAAAGTTGGCTAGGGAGCAGGCCTGGAATAACTGGGGAAAAATTCACCTCAAATACCACCTCCTAAATGAGATCTCTCCTGATACCCACTTCCATTACCACCACCTTTTTCACATTCATGAGTACTTTTCCCACTAATTACTTTGAATTTACTTATATAATAAGGAGAGGCAATAAGCCTACTCCTCAGAGCATGCAAAAAAACTTTTCAGGTCATCAATATATATGAGGGTTGTGGTAACTAGCTTCTAGAAATGTGTGATGACTAGATGTATTAGAGAGGCTTTGCCCTCGGTTTAAAGCATGTGCAAGTATCCTCTATCTGCTTTGCTGGGGAAATTTAGCTTCTAAGTTAGAATCGAGAATGTTCCAGTGGAGGAATTTGACCTTTCTCTTTGTTGGAGGTGACTGAGGCAAGAACTTCTGAAAGTCTCTGAGGATAGAGAGTGGCCTGCTTTTCTCATTTAGGGCAATATGTAGCCATTGATATATGACACCTTTGTTTCTTTGCCTTTTTGCAATTGTTCTTTCCTGTTCTAAGTAGAATGGATGACCCTCACGACTTATGAAATGTTGGAGGAGCCACCAAAAGTCCAATGATGAAATCCAGTGGCAATGACTAGTTTGGCTTCAGCTAAGCTAAAGAGCTACTCCAGCCTCAGGGACCTGTAGGACCCATCCCTAGGACACCATATACCATAGCTATTCATCCAGAACTGAATGTTATAAGGAAAATTAAATTCCCCTTTAATTTTGAGTTTATTCTCCCCAGTACCAAGTAAGAGTATAGAAAAGTACTTCCACTTTGGAAGTAGTTATGCTTTCTAATTGTCCTGGTTCTAGATACTTCCCTCTATAAAAGCTATTTCATGTTAATTATTAAAGATTTCACAGAAATATTAATGAGCAATTGATATTTAAGTCCTACTCACTTGTCTGTTAATAGTTGGTTGCTGTCCTTCATTCTTGAAGAAGACCAAACAACATCACTATGTTAAGAGTCAAGTTATAATGTGTCCAACTGTGGTTGATCAGACCAATACAAGCTCAGAATACTCTATGACAGGTTGGGCATAGATAATCTATATGAACATTTGAGGTGGATTCTCTATCTTTGCTCATTTCACATTTCTTTGAAGCTACTTCACTTCTGCTTTGGTCATAGAGCATAGCACCTTCTCTAATGAGGGCACACCATGCTGCGTAGTCCTAAACCAATGTCTCCCTTGTTGTATATTCAATTAAAAAAAAATAATAGCTTTTTATTTTCAAAATATATGCAAAGATAGTTTTCAACGTTTGCCTTTGCAAAACCTTATGTTTCAATTTTTTTCCTTCACTTCCACCAACTGTTATTCCTCTAGACAACAAGTAATCCAATATAAGTTGAACATGTGCAATTCTTCTATACATATTTCCACATTTATCATGCTGTACAAGGAAAAATTGGATCAAAAAGGGAAAAAAAATGAGAGGAAAAGAAAAGCAAGCAAGCAACAACAAAAAGGTGAAAATACCATGTTGTGCTCCATATTCAGTCCCAATATTCCTCTTTCTGGGTGCAAATGGCTCTCTTCATCATAAGTCTATTGGAATTGGCCTAAATCACCTCATTGTTGAAAAGAGCCATGTCCGTCACAGTTGATCATCACATAATGTTGATGTTGCTGTATACAGAGTTCTCTTGGTTCTACTCACTTCCTTTAGCATCAGTTCATGTAAGTCTCTTCAAGCCTTTCTGAAGTCATCCTGGTGATCATTTCTTATAGAGAAATAATATTACATTACATTCATGTATCATAACTTATTCAACCATTCCCCAAGTGATGGGCATCCACTCAGTTTTGTGTATTCAGTTCTAAAGTTCTTAAGATAAACCTTGAAGCATGTTGATTAATAGATTGTTATGGGAGAGAACTAAATGGGGGCTTGGAACAAGGGTATTAGGAAAGCCTCACATTACTTCAAGGTGCCCAAGAACCCCTGGGGGAGATAGAGTAAAGCCTTATTCTGAGGACTCAATCTGCTAGTGCAGTTGGGATTCAGAGAGAGTCCCACAATCTATATAAATGCTAAGTGTATCATATTCTTTGCCCTGATAGAATGTAAACTTCTTGAGAAAGAGATTATTTCATTTTTGTCTTTGTATTCTTATCTCCTAGCTATTGTCTAGAATATAACAGGTGTTTAATAAATGCTATTGATTCATTGAATGCTTATTAATGAAAATATCTCCCCTAAACACATAGCTATATTCTCCTACTTTCCAGAAAAGTAACGAAACTTAGAGATATAGTGAGTTGCCTGATGTCAAACAACTTAATGTTTGTGTCAAAAGTAGGACATGAGAGGAGGATTCTGGGAAGATGATGGAGTTGGTAAATTTTAAGCTCTCCAGATTTCCCACACAAATGGAACACATTTGCACCTTGGGACATAGACTGATGAAAAATAGGAATAGGGGTCCTCCAAGTACAACCCAAGAATATATGAAGAAAGATCCTGGGCCAGGAATTACCCTCTGTGAAGTGGAAATTCTGGGTTACTGTGAAGTCAGGGTTAGCACCCTGGATATCTTAGAATCAGCCGGAGTCAGGATAAGCAAAAGTCCTTGGTCTTTATTCTTGGTCTTTAAGGGTAGAAGTAAAGGGAATGGACACAGGAATCTCTACACCTTCTTTCTCTTCCTCTGGCTTGTCTTACTCCACTCTCTAATTCCTCCTACAATTCTCTGTATACACCAACAGATTGAACCAGCACAGAATAGTGGGAAGGGCCACTTTCCAAGCACATGCTAATAGAGTATTGTCCAATCGATAATTAGCCTTAAGTGCTTGATTGTCCGACCTTGGTGCATCAACTCAAGAGTTTCAGCCCTTCATAGGTTATCTCTGCAAAAACACCTGAGAGTGTTTCTCACTTCAGGTGTAATCACAGAATATTTCACTTCCTGGATTGTTTGTGGAGTCAAAGTCTGAATCTAGGAAGACTAAGTGAACCTGGACGGCTCAGGAATGTCAGCCCAGCTGTGCTGCTCAGTCACTACCCTGGGTGAGAAGGAACAAGCGCACCAGTACAGAAGCAATGAGGTAGGGACACCATTCACTGCAGGCACTTGCCGAAGGGGGAAGCTGTTGCTTTGGGGTTCCATGTCAGAGGGGAGATCTGAAGGAAAGCTTGAGGAACCACATGATTAGAGGTGCTTACACTAATATCTCATAAAAAAATGAACTAGCAAAGAAGAAAGAACCCCACCATAGAAACATACTATGGGAACATGGAAGACTGGGGTTCATCTTCAGAGGAGGATACTGCTGATGAAAAATTGGAATAGTTTTTTACTGTTGTTAAAAAAAAAAAAAGCTTCCACCCCAAAGAGTAACATTAAATGACTCCATCCCCAGAGAGAATTTATAGAATAATTCAAAAAAGAATTTAGAAATCAAATGAGAGACATTCAGGAAAAAAAATTAAAATCATCTAAAAAACCCAAGAAGATTATGAAAAAAAGTTAACCAACCAGAAAAGGAGATACAGAGTTTCAAAGATGAAAATAATTCTTTGAAAATTAAAATTGTGCAAGGGGAAGTCATTTTAAGGTAAAAATAGTAATCATGTTATACAAATGAGATACAGAGGAAGAATAGATACAGAGGCATTAGAGAAGGGTGAAGGACTTATAATTCTGAAAACTTACTCCCATCAGGAATGGGTTAAAGAGGCAACACTACATATATACCATGAAGGTATAACACCCACCAAAACCTATAAAGAAATAAGGAGGCGGGATGGATGGACAGAGAAGCAAAGGATGAGGGAAGAAGAAAAGGGAGGGATCCATGGATGGGAGGAGGTTAAGTAGTAGTAAGGCAAGTTAAGGAGCAGAATTAAAGCAAAGAGTTGGTAGGGATAGGAAGGATATGTGTCTGTATTTGTAGGTGGGAGAGAGTATGTGTATGTATGTATGTATGTATGTATGTATGTATATATGTATATGTATATATCTACATTTATATAGATAAATATAACTATCCCCTTAACTACAGTTTGCTTAGGGCAGGATGAAGGGGGAAAAAGGAATAAACTAAAAAAGGTGCACATCAGAGAACAAAATAATTTACAAGGAAGTAAAGAAAAGATGGACACTCACGAATATAATTTCTTTTATATATATATATATATATAATATATATGATATATATGTATATATATATGCAGAGTAAGGCTGATTAGGTACCTAAGAGACACACTGGGTAGAGTGAGGGGCCTATAGTGAGAAAGATTCATTTTCCTGAGGTCAAATCTGCCCTCAGACATATACTAGCTGTGTGAACCTGGGGAAAACTTAATCCTATTTGCCACAGTTTCTCATCTTTAAAATGGTCTGGAGAAGGAAATGGCAAACCTTCAGTATGTTTGATAAGAAAACTCCAAATGGGGTCAGGAATAGTAGGACATGACTAAAAAACAATTTGATATTAATACTAATAACTCACTGGATAGTGATTATAAATTCTTAAGTTTTAAAAAATGGGGAAAAAGATAAAAATTTAAAAAAAAAACGTAGGACTTGTAATAAAATCCTCTGACTACAAGTACCAATTGGCCAATGTTTTTTTTTTATCACACTATAAAGAGTTTCTCAACTTAGTAAAAGTGATCCTGAAATAATATCTCTATTAGGGAATACTTTCTAGCAGGATAGTACCTAACGGACTCTGAACTCTAGTACAGCCTTTGGGAATGTAAGGTTACCTTCTACCACATACTGAGATCATTGGAATAGAAAAATATATTCTTAAACTGTATTAACAAAAGAAGAATCAATAGCAAGATAGGAAATCATTTTTCCTTAGTTTCCTCATCTGTAAAATGGAAATTATAATAGGATTTATATCCCAGGGTTGCTGTGAGAGTCAAGTGAAATACATGCAAAGTGTTTAGCACAGTACCTGGCACATGATACACACTTACATAAATGTTGGATAGTATGATAAGACCACTGTTCTTTGATCTAATTTGACCATGTCTAGAATATTATTTCCAGTTCTTAATGAATCTCAGAAGGGACTTTGATGAAATGGAATATCACTAGCATCTGGGATGGTAAGAGGGGTAAAATCATGTCATATGAAGACCAGATGGAGAAACTGGAAATGTTTAGCCTAGAGAAGAAAAGATAATATAAAGAAATTTGTTTTGCTTGTTCTCAAAGGACAGAACTAAAACTAATAGTTAGAACTCTTAGGGAGACATACTTCAGCTTAAAACTTTCATAATAATCAGTACTTCCCAAAATAGAATGGGCTGCTCCAAGTTCTCCATCATGTCATAGATAGATTCATTGATTTGGGCAGAAGTAAGACTATATGGCTTCAGAATTCCCTTCTAATTTTAAGCTTTGAAACTCTAAGATCTGAGCTCAAGTAAAGTAAAATGTACTATGTATAAAGTAATAGCAACATTGTAGGATGATCAGCTGTGAATTACTTTGCTATTCTTACAATACAATGATTCAAGATTACTCTGAAGAACTTATGATGAAAAATGCTATCCATATCCAGAGAAAGAACTGCTTGTCTCTGAATACAAATTGAAGCATACTTTTTTTTTATTTAATAGTTTTTATTTACCAGATATAAGGCATACTTTTTTTAACTTTATTTTTTTTTAAGTTTTTGTTTTTTGGGAGATCTATGTTTTTTTTTTTCCAAAACATGACTTTTGTGGAAATATTTTATGTAATATATATCTTCTCACTGTGGAGGAGGGGAGAAGAAAGGGAAAGAATCTGGAACTCAAAGTTTTAAAAACAAATGTAAAAAGTTGTTTTACATGTAACTGGGAAAAATAAAAACTATTAAATAAAAAAACAAATTATGAAGGTTGTAAACTAGTCCAAGTATTCTGGAGAACAATTTGAAACTATACCCAAAGAACTATAAAACTGTGCAAATCTTTTAACTAAAAAATACTACTATATCTGTGCCCAAAGAAATCAGAAAAAAAAAATGGGCCTGTCTATATAAAAAGTATTTATAGCAGCTTTTTTTGTAGTGGAAAAAGTTTGGAAATTGAGGGAATGCCCATCATTAGGGAATGGCTGAAGAAGTTGTGGCATATGATTGTGATAGAATTATAAGAAATGATTTCAGAAAAATTTGGTTTCAGAAAAACCTGGGAAGACATGTTAACTAATACAGAATGAAGAGCAGAGTCGGTACACACATTGAGCCCTATTTTGGGGAATCTGTGTTTTGTCATCTCTGTTTTTATAAAGACCTTAGAATGCTGAAGTATCAGGAACAGCTAAAGGTCTAGACAAAGCTACCAAAACCTGGAAAAGTGACATGGTTTTTTCAAGATCACTCAACAGGCTAGTGTCAGAGTCAAGACTCATATCTTGTGCTCCTGGATTGGTGTCATATAGAAACTGTTCTTTACAAGATTACTGGAAATCTTTTAACTCCTGAATCTAATGGCCTCTTCTCAGTCCTTCTAACTTTTTGTCCTCTAATATAGGTTCTGTTACTGTCACCCTCCTCCTGTATATTCTTTTCTCCCTATGTTATGCAGAAATTTGTCATTTATAATTCCTATTTCCAAGCAGCTACTCCAAAATTCTTGAGTGACTGTATATTCATTGTTGATTTCTTAGATTATTACAATGGACTTATTATAGGCATCCATCAATGAGACCTAACAAATCCAAACTAATCCTCAAGGTAGCATGTTTTTGTGTTCCATGCCAATTTTAAATTTCTTGGAGAGTATTCCAGGATATCTCAGTCATACTGTCTTTCTTCAACCTAGATATCCTAACCCAGGCAGATCTTAGTCTCAAGCCACCCTCCTTCCGTCTTGGAGTACCTGGGATTCTTGAAACTGCCTCAGAGATTAAGGACATTGCAACAGAATACCCAGCAGTTACAGTGAAATTTCTAAGTGATTACTACACAGAATGCATCTAACCAAGCTACATCTGGCCAGTTGCCCCAAAGTGAAATTTTTAGTGGTATTTCTTGCTGCCAGCCACTTTCATGGAGTGAAGACAGAATTAGGGGTGGGAGAAGGGCAGGAACTAGGAGATGCAGTCAGAGTAGTCTGGGAAGATACAATGAGTAATATAAACTGCTTATCTGAACAAGGCATGGTCGCTGGTGCCATGATGTCTACTAATCTCATTTATTTCATGATTTGTTGCTTTTCTCAAAGAGAATAATCTGTTCCCATGTTTTCTTTAGGGAAAAATACATCATAATTATCAATATTGTCACATTGTATGTGGATTAACATGGTAGCACTATTAGAGGAATTAAATTCACATGATCTCTCCAAGGCAAAAGTTATTATATGGAACAAGAATATGAAAGCTTTATTTCACTCTCAAATTTAGTAAACTCACCCTTTCTTCTGCATGCTATAGATTTCCTGCTTTAACATCATCATCCATCATCCCTTAGTATTCTGCTAGGCCAACAAGGTGAGGTTTTTTACATTCAATTCAACTCAAGTTATTGAGTACCTCTTGTGTGCAAAAGATAGTGAACATACAAGGTAATTGAAGTTTTCCTTTATAATAATAACTGATATTTATATAGCATATTAGAGTTTATAAAAAACTTTATTTTTATTTCATTTGATCAGTCATTTTTCAGTCATGTCCTACTCTTTGTGATTCCGTTTCAAGTTTTCTTCTCAAAGATACTGGAGTGATTTGCTATTTATTCTTCCACTTCATTTTATAGATGATAAAACTGATGCAAATAGGGTTAAATAACTTGCCCAGGATCACACAGTTAGTTTCTAATACCATATTTGGACTCAGGAATATGACTCTTTCTGACTCCAAGCTCAGCACTCTATTCACTTCAATCCTGTGATATGTGTTATAGATTTTATTTTTCCCATTTTATAGAAGAAGAAACTCAGACTCAGTGATCAAAAATAGGAGCAGCTAGGTGAATCAGTAGATAGACCACCAGCCCTGAAGTCAGGAGAACTTGAGTTCAAATTTGATCCCAGACACTTAACACTTCTTGGCAGTATGACTCTGGGCAAATCACTTAACCTCAATTGACTCAACAAAAAAAAAAAAAGAAGAAAGAAGGAAGAAGAAGAAGAAGAAGAAGAAGAAGAAGAAGAAGAAGAAGAAGAAGAAGAAGAAGAAGAAGAAGAAGAAGAAGAAGAAGAAGAAGAAGAAGAAGAAGAAGAAGAAGAAGAAGAAGAAGAAGAAGAAGAAGAAGAAGAAGAAGAAGAAGAAGAAGAAGAAGAAGAAGAAGAAGAAGAAGAAGAAGAAGAAGAAGAAGAAGAAGAAGAAGAAGAAGAAGAAGAAGAAGAAGAAGAAGAAGAAGAAGAAGAAAGAAGAAGGAGAAGGAGAAGGAGAATAGCTAAATCATGCATAACTGATCATTGTATAATATTGCTGTTACTGTATATAATGTTCTCCTGATTCTGCTCATTTCACTTTGTATCAATTCATGTAAATCTTTCCAGGTTTTTCTGGAATTTACCTGCTCATTACTCTTTATAGCACAATTATTCTATATCGCAATGCTGTGCCAGAACTTGATCAACCACTTTCTAATTGATGGGTATCCACTCAATTTCCAATTCCTTGCCATTACAAAAAGAGCTACTACATTTTTCCACATGTGGATCCTTTCCCCTCTTTTGTGATGTCTTTGGCATACAAATTCAGTAGTTGTACAGCCCTTTGGATATAGTTTTAAATTGCTCTCCAGATTGGTTGGATCAGTTCACAACTCCACCAACAATGAATTAGAGTCCCAGTTTTCCCCACATCCCCTCCAACATTCATCATTAAGTTTTCCTTTTATCTTAGTCAATCTGAGATTGGTGGTATCTCTGAATTATTAATTTGCATTTTTCTAATCAATAGTGATTTAGAAATTTTTGTATATGACTATATAGCTTTCATTTCATTATCTGAAAATTTCCTGTTCATTTCCTTTGATCAATTATCAATTTGGAAATGACTTGTATTCTTATAAATTTGGATCGTTTCTTTATATATTTTAAAAATGAAGGTTTTATCAGAAACACTTGCTGTAAAAATGATTTCCTAGCTCCTGCTTTCCTTCTCAGTTTGACTATATTGGTTTTGTTTTTGCAAAATCTTTTAAATTTAATATAATCAAAATTATCCATTTTACATCTCAAAATGCTCTTTATCTCTTGTTTGCTCAAAAATCTTTACTTTCTCCATAGAGCTGGCAGGTAACCTATTCCTTGCTCTCCTAAGTTGCTTATGGCATATTTTGCCTTAATTTGCCTTTTTATATTAATCACATACCCATTTTGACCTTATCTTGGTATATAATATAAAGTATAGGACTATACCTACTTTCTACCATGCTGTTTTCTAGTTTACTCAGGAGTTTTTGTCAAATAGTAAATTCTTGTTCCAGAAACTGGGGTCTTTGGGTTTATCAGAAACTAATTTACTATGGTCATTTACTACTGTGTGTTGTGTACCTAATCTATTCAACTGATCCACCACTCTATTTCTTAATCAGTACCAGATAAATTTGATGATTACAATTTTACAATCTAGTTTGAGATCTGGTATGGCTAGAGCACTTTCCTTTGCATTTTTTTTTCATGAATTCCCTTGATATTCTTGATCTTTTGTTCTTCCAGATGAATCTTGTTATTATTTTTGGAGCTCTATAAAATAATTTTTCAGTAGCAGTATGGCACTGAATAAGTGAATTAATTTAAGTAGAACTTGTCTTGTTCACTTATCTCTAAGGAATATTGTGATTTCCATCAGGAGGAGGGCCTTGGCTGTTTGTTTGCTTCTTCCCTTACTAATTTTCAGGAAGGATAGTGGGTTGAAATCATATTGATGCAGCACACTTCTAATATGGGTAATGTAGGGGTAAAATATATTCAGAATACAGAGCATTTTTTTTCTGACTGCTTGCAAGAACAATCTTTTTCTCTATAATCTTCCTCTTAAGAGGACATAGTTTAATATTATCATTTTGATTTCCTCCTACCAAACACTAATTACATAAAAAAATTATCATGAAGAGCAAGTTATTTATCCATTCATCCAAGCAAAACAAAGTCAAGAAAGTATATAGATTAGAACAGGTTAAATAATGTTGTGGGATGATCAGCATATAATGACAGGAGATAAATGACTTTGCTATTCTCAGCAATACAATGATCCAAAACTACTCTGAAGGATTTATAAGGGAAAATGCTATCCATACCCACAAAAAGAACTTATTGTCTGAATACAAATTGAAGCCTGCGGTTTTTTTTAACTTTATTTTTCTTGAGGATTTGGGGGAAGGGAAGATCTGTGTTTTCTTTTTCAACATGACTTTTATGGAAATGTTTTGCATAACTTCACAGGTGCCTTTTCACTGGGGATGTGAGGAGGGACCAAGGATGAGAATATGGGACTCAAAGTTTTAAAAAACAAATGTAAAAAAAAAAAGTTTTATCTGTGACTGGGAAAGATAAAAATATTAAATAAAATGGGGGGGGGAAAAGAATAGTCTAAAGAATATACAAAAGCAAAGGAGCTCTTTGGCTAAAAGTAAATTAAAAGTCTCAGATCAACCAAAGAAATAAGGGACCATCTCACCAAGGAAAGATTGCCCTCTATAGTCTCTAGAGTTAGAAATACTAGAGTCAAGGGTCATGCTGGGAGCTGGCCTCTCTTACATTTCAGTGGAGCCAGGAATGCTCATAGCTATTTAAAAGTTTGAGTTTGCCTTTCATTGCTACTTCTCTCAAAGTTTTACAGCTAGGTGTCTCTAAATATACAGAGAGTTGAGAATTACTTCATTATTTGATGGATATGAGGCCCCATTTTGAACACACAAAAAAAATAGTAGGGTTCAGAGTTGAATGGAGTACATGTTACATAAATTTAAAATTCAACTTTGTAAAAGTTACATAAGAGAGAATTGATATGGAAGGTCATGTGAAAAAAGATCTGAGGGTTTTAAGAGCCAACAATATGATACAAATAATTTAAAAAGCCAATTAAGGTTGCATTAATAGAAGTACAGATGTACATGGATGGATGTAATAGAAGTACATCATTCATAATAATTATGTTCTATAAAGTTGCCAAAAGTTCTGAATTAGTGACTATTAAATCATTATACATAGAGAAAATACAGAATCATATTCTTACAAGCCTCTTATCATAATATTGATGTTAGCACTTTGTAGAAAGTTCTCATGCACAGATCAGCAAAACTTCCTTTTTCTTTTTCTAGATGCACCATGGTGTTGATTCATTAACATTGAACTCATGACCATTGACACTATAATTCATGCCTGAACAAAGCTCATCTGATATTTTCCATAAGACACATCCCAACCTTCTTGGACTTATTAACAATAGATAACATTGTGCTTGGGGACCATTTCAACCAAGAGAATGTTGTATATAGTAACAGCAATAATGTGTTAAGAACATCTTTCCACTATACTCAAAAAGTTATCAAACTGTGCATACCCTTTGATCCAGCAGTGTTACTGCTGGGCTTATGTCTCAAAGAGATATTAAAGGAGGGGAAGGGACCCACATGTGCAAGAATGTTTGTGGCAGCTCTTTTCATAGTGGCCAGAAACTGGAAATTGAATGGCTGCCCATCAATTGGAGAATGGCTGAGTAAGTTGTGGTATATGAATGTTATGGAATATTATTGTTCTGTAAGAAATGACCAACAGGATGAATTCAGAAAGGCCTGGAGAGACTTACATGAATTGATGCTAAGTGAAATGAGCAGGAGATCATCATACACTTCAACAACAATATTATATGAGGATCAGTTCTGATGGATGTGGCCCTCTCCAACAATGAGATGAACCAAATCAGTTCCAATAGAGCAGTAATGAACAGAAATAGCTACACCTGGTGAAAGAACACTGGGAAATGAGTGTGGACCACAGCATAGTATTTATACTCTTTCTGTTATTGTATGCTTGCTTTTTGTTTTTCTTCCCAGGTTATTTTTACCTTCTTTCTAAATATGATTTTCCTTGTGCAATAAGATAGTTGTATAAATATGTATACATATATTGTATTTAACATATACTTTAACATATTTAACCTGTATGGGACTACCTGACATCTAGGGGAAGGAGTGGAGGGAAGGAGGGGAAAAGTTGGAACAGAAGTTTTTGCAAGGGTCAGTGTTGAAAAATTACCCATGCATATGTTTTGTCAATAAAAAGCTATAATAATAATAAAAAAGAACATCTTTCCAGTCATTTTGACTATTATAAATACCCATATTGATTCAAAGGACATTTTTTTTTGAAAGACACTATCTGCATCCAGAGAAAGAATTGATAGAGAATAATTGACTGATACATAGAACTATATAGAATGATTTTACTTTTTTGTTTAATGGTAGCTATCTTTATGGTGGGAGGTGGAAGAAAAAAATTTACATGATAATTTTATTATATATTTAAAAGGAATAGTAAATTGTGCATAATAGATTTGTAGCTGTGTGTATAATCATCTTTTTATTATGCTATGTAAATGCTTGTTTTGTTCCATAAATGAAAATAAATAAATAAGATTTTAAAATAGCAAAACCACCAACAAAAAGCCCCAAAATGTGGAAAATTTGGCATCAAATAAACCACAAAAAAGGACACTTATTTACAGTATGAAAGCTGAAACAAGAAGGCAAAAAATAAAATCACCTTGTTCAGTTTCAATTGGGAACCTCTAAGTCAGCCAATTCAAATTTTTTGCCCGATTATGCATATCCATGAATGACCACAAAAGGTCCATAAGTATTAATTTTGGTGTTACAAATACATTTTAGTTAGGTGAATTTCAAATATGGAATCCCCAATCGACTGTATAAGGTCAAGAACAAGACAGGCAATTGTAAGTTTGTGTTTTGTTCTGGTCCAGCCACAATTGAAGCAGTGTACTCAGATTTGGGTATTGGAAACTATATTTTAGTAGGAATAGTAACAAATCAGAAATCCAGACTAGGATTATAAGAGGTGTGAAAATAATGTCATATAATTTTCTTTTGAAGAAACAAGCTTGTGTTTCTAAAGAAAAGGAGACTAAATGAGGATAGGATTGCTACTTTCAACGATTTACATACTATTGGATTAGAAGAGGAAACAGAATTATTTTCTATTGCCCCAGAACTGAAAACTAGTCCCAAGGAATAAAACTTTCAAGAAGAAAGATTTTTACTTCAATATAATAGGGAGAATAGAATCCAGAAAATGAGTTCAAACATGGCCTCAGGAATTTTCTAGCTGTATAACCCTCATTAAGTCACTTAACCTGTTTATTTCACTTTCCCCATCTATAAAATAGGGATAATAATAATGCCTACCTTATAGGGTTATTGTCAAGATCAACTGAGATAATAACTTCAAAAAAATTAGCACAATAACTAGTGCATAGTAAGTTCTATAAAAATGTTAACTATTATTATTTTTATTATTAATGTAATGCAAAGTAGAGAACTCAGGAAGACCTGAGTTCAAATGTGGCCTTACACACTTACTAGCTGTGTATCCTCAGTAAATCAGTTCACTCTATTTACCTCAGTTTCCTCATCTATAAAACGAACTAGAGAAAGAAATGACAAATATTCAGTATCTTTGTCAAGAAAACCCCAAATGAGGTCACAAAGGGTTGGACTGCACTGAAAATGATTAAACATTATCGAGAGAGAGAATTAAGTATAGCTATCTAAAAATAGAGGACTGGTGGGGGGAGGGGAGTAGAACTTCACAAGCAAAGGCTAGGTGATTATTTGCCAAGAGATTATTGTATTGAATGGGAGGTTGTACCAGATGACTTCTAACTTCCTTTTCAATTATTTAGTTAGGGTTATTCAGTTTAAATTCATTTTAGAAGGCTATATGGATGGTCACCTTTTCTGAGTGGGTCAAATCTTCGGGGGTGGCTACAAACACTAAATAAATTTGTATTCAAAACAGAAAAGGAATATTGTTTCTAGGTCTAGCTATCAGTTCTTTTCAGGGAAAGAAGAAAAACACCTGGCTCTTTTTTGCCCTGGAAATGTCAGCCCCACTGCTGTCTACAGAGCATCTTGAAATCCCTCCCAATAAATATTTACTTTTCTCATCTCCTTTCTCAAAAAGCAAACATCTGAACAGGTGCTTAGGCCCATATGAACTCTGCATTATGTTTAACTTGGGGTGGAGAGGGAGAGGGAAACCTAGAGAAAGGACAAAAGTTCTGTTTGTTTTATTTACTGGAGGATGTCTTAGATAAGGCCTCCTTACGAAGCCTTGGACAAACTCCTATTAGAAGATTAACCTTTTCCTGAAAGAACCTTGTCAGTCAAGCCTGATTCATTAAAAATCTAAGCTTAAAGAAAATGAGTCTTACCCTAATCTTTGAAAGAATAGAAAGCTACAACTTCTCTCTCAGCATCTTGCCACATTCCAACCTGTCTTTCCATAAAGCCCTCCTCAATTTAAAGAATACTTTTAAATAAAAAGTTTAAAAGGTAAATAAGCAAACATAAACAAATTTAACAAGTGTTAATTGAACACCTACTATGTGTCTAATCCTATGTCATATGTAACAGAAGATTATGTATGTTGTCTATAAGGACCTATGAAGATGTTTAAAAGAAGCATAGACACATTGTTAGTGTTTAAACAAGTAAAAATTAGCCAATCTTTGAACCTACTTGCTCTAAACAGAAAAATGGCAAGAAGTTCATAAGACCAGTAAAACTAGAGTTGCTAGAGCAACTCAGCTCCCTCTAATAGACTACTAGACTGACAAATAGATAATAAATAGATATAGATATAAATAAAATAGATAAAAGATCATCTTTTGAAAAAAAATTATAATGGATGAATTAAAGTGAAGAAAATCAATGATCAAGAGTTTTCATTCAAATCTCAAACTAGAGATGAGTACTATTTCTTGCTGATGGTAAGGTGGATACTGTGCCAGGCCTAAAGTCAAGAAGCTCTGAGTTCAAATCAGACTTCTTATGCTTTCTAGCTATGTGACTCAGGGCAAATCACTTAATTATGTTTGTCATAAACATTTGTAAAATGAGCTGGAATAGGAAATGGCAAACCACCCCAATATCTCTGCCAAGAAAATCCCAAATGAAGTCATAGAGAGTAAAACACAACTGAAACAAACAACATGGCTTCTTGCTAGCTGTGTGACCCTAATCAAGTCATATCTTTGGGTCTCAGTTCCCTCCTTTGTAATAGGAAAGGGTTGGATTTAATCTGTAGTTCTTAACTTTTTTTCTGCCAAGGACCCCATAGGCAATCTGATAAAATTTATGGCTCCCTTTTCAGAATAATGTTTTTAAAGGTATAAAATAAATATGCTGATTTTTTTTCTTAAAAGATCATACTTGCTCTGGACTCAGAGTACAATTTACATTATCTTTCTAACAAAAAACAGACTTGTGAAATACTACCCATATGCCAAGTCAAAGTACATCTGAAATCCAGCCTCATCTCGTCTTTATAGGTGAGCTGCCATTATGTTTAAAAGAAGCAACAGAGATGACATCAGCAATGCTGAGATTTATTCTCTGCTCTCAGAGTCTCAGTCTGCTCAGTCTTAGCTTTCTTTGGCTCATATCATCTTCATTAGGAAAATTTATTTGTAGGAATTTTCACTAATAATCAGAACTTTTGATTTATGTTGATAATATTCTTTGCAGATATTTTGAATCATCTTTATAAAAGACTGCACAGAAACATTCTAGATAAAATTTTACAGGAGAATCTAGGGATGAAGGAGTTGTAAACAATTACAAATCATCTCTATGTTCTCTTTTGTTTGGTGGTATCCAACTCTTCATGAATCTATTTGGATTTTCTTGACAAAGATACTGGAGTGATTTGCCATTTCCTTCTCCAGTTGGTCATCCAGTGGTTATATAGAAAGAAATGGATGTCTACTCTTTGAGATACAAGGTGATAGGATTTGTTATGAGTAAAGTCTGAATTAACGTCCTGTTTTTGAAATTTACTGTGTGAACATTGGCAAATTCCAACAATATAATGGGGATAGTAAGACTTAAAGTAAATACTTTATAGTACTTCTATGGGATTCACAAAAGATATGTATTTAAAGTATATTAACACCTGTTAATTTTTTTCTATTCTTAAAATTTATATTCCCAAGAGAGTTTGAGAATCCACTAAGTCCTAATTATAATTCCCAGTGTTAGCATTCAATTCATTTATTACCACAGATTTAGAGTTTCTCATTTTTTCAAAGATGATAAAATTTAGATCCTTAGAGTTGTGTGTGGCTAAAAGGTATGTAATATATCTCAGAGAGATATCTAGGTGGGTCAATGGATAGAGTGCTGGATCTGGAGTCAAGAAGACCTTAGTTCAAATCTGGCCTCAAACAGTAACTGGGTGACTCTAGGCTAATCACTTAACCCTGTTTGCCTCAATTTCCTCATTTGTAAAATGAGAGTGTCAAACTAACCGATCTTAAGGACCCTTCCAACTCTATGTTGTTTAGAATGGTCTTGGTTTTATCATTTAGTACAGTGCTTTGTGAATAATAGTCAATTAATAAACACTTGTTGAGTTGAATAGTGTCTTAAGTGGATTCCATTCATTAAATATGGAGCTTGTTGTCAATCAACAATAGTTATTATTTTTTTGTTTGAGGAATTATAAGAATAACATTTTATTAGCTGATTGCTTGTAATAAACAGACTTTTAGCTAATTAAGTGGCCCAGCTTTCCTCTACTCATCCAAGCTATTTATTACTGTAGGCATTTTAACCAACTACTTTTATTCAGGTCTTCAAAAAGCCTAGCACACTGTATTTAAACTGAAACACTCCCTTGGAATTCCTCAAATTATATCAACTATATTGACAGCAGTAAGACAGTCTAATGTATAGGTTTGATATCACTAAAAAATATAATTTTCAGGCATGCTGAATAAACCTGATAAAGTACCCTTTTCTCTCCTCATCCCTGCAGTGGTCACAAGCTTCCAGTCAGATAGCAATAATCTCAAAAGGAATGCTATTGTGTGAAGGAGTTTTACCTAGTTTATGAAAAAAAAGCATAATCTCTCATTCAGCAAGAAGTGACTTGAAAAAGTAAATTTTATATTATTTCAATTTGTTATTGGAAGAGTCCTTGAATAGGATGGAACAATTGTAAGATTTAATTATAATTCAAAAAATTAAAAGTCACTGGATTTAGAGCCAAATGATACTTTATGGATTATCTAGCTTAACCCTCTTGATTTACAAAGGAGGTAACTGAGACACAGAGAAATGACACGATTTACCCAAGGACATAATAAATAGTCAAGAGAAAATAAAAGGGGATTGTTTTTCCTCTAATTTTAAATTAGAAGAAATCCTGCCTACATCTTGAAAAGTAAAATGGAATGAAAGGTAACACTAGCTTGGCATTTAATTAATTAACAAACTTTTTTGAGTACCCAACAATGTACAAGGCATTACAGACAACACAGATATGTGAAAACATGGCCTTTATCCCTGACAAGCTCACAACCTAACTAGAGTAGGAAAGAAAAAGACATCATATATATATGCACACACAAGTGTGTGTATTAATAAATGGCAATATTAATTTGACAACTATTTCTAAAGCTATTGTTATATATTTGCTGGGAGATATAAAAAGAAAAGTAAGATATACTTACATAACTTAAAATTTGATGAGGAAAATAATGACATGTAGTAGAAAGAACACATGATTTGTAGTCAAGAATGGAGAGTGCTGCCACTAATTAATTATATTGCAATAGGATCTCAACCTATTTCTATATTTACAAAGTGGGGATCAGCACCAGCAGTATCTACCCCTATACTGTTATAAGGAAAGTGTTTTGTAAAACTATAAGTCGCTAATATTATCGAAAAGGTAGAAAATACTACAGGCATTTTATTCTTGGTATTCAGTCCTGTTCAACTCTGTCATACTATTTGAGGTTTTCTTGGCAAAGACAATGGAGTAGTGTTATTTCTTTTTCCAGCTCATTTCTTAGATGAAGAAATGCCCAGGATAACACAACTAGAAAATGTCTGAGGCTGGATTTGAGTTCAAGTCTTCCTGACTTCAGGCTTGGCACTCTATCTACTGCGCCACATAATTACTCTACAAGACTTTAAAATAGATACCAAATTAGTGGTAAAGATGAGTTAGCTCTTCTATTAGAAACTTTGATAGTATAATTAGCTCACTTTAGAATTCAACATTTTTATTTCTAACCTACTCTGCTTGCCATTAAGGGGCAGTTTTTAGTCTAATTTTTGCCCATTTAAAATGTTTTATCTTTGATCTAGTGCCTCCTCCATTGATATAAATAAGGTTCATTAGGATCTTATTTTTTCTATGTTACATGTAGTGCCTGACTTGTTTAAATGTTCAATAAATGCTAATGGATACTGACAAAGAGCACTCCTTGCATCTTCAAATGTGCATCCTAAACCTGATATTGTAGAGAGACTCATACATTCTAGCTCAGAGTTTAAAGCTTGCATCATAATTGATCATAAGTGATTCCAATTATAGGTTTCTGCTATTTCTTATATAGACAACCCTCAATTATCTATGCTGGGGAGAAGGTTGCATAAAGGGATAGAAGCATAAATGAAATCTGGCAGGAGATATAAGAAAGCTTCATTTGATTCATTTTTTAACCTCTTTCAATCACCACATATTTTGTAGCATGTCTGATAAATAAGAATAATAACTAAGTTTTCCTCTTTTGTGGTTCACTTTCAGATATTTCTACTAAGAAAGAGCAAAATATTCAGAGATGAACAGCTGAACAGAAAAGGAATTTCAAAGGCAAGGGGATACATTCAACTGTTTAATTGATAACAGGATAATCCAAAACCAACTCTTTTTTTGTGCAGAGCAATTTCCAGGCAATGAATAATCCCACCTTCACTCTCACCAACAAAATCATCTTAAATTGATATTATTTTTGAAGAATTGTGATAATTTTTATAGACTAACCTTGCTGGGAAGGTATTTTTTATTTTCTGTTTTCTCCCTAAATAGTAAATACATGCTCCTCCATTTCTCACTGGAATTTGAATTGTCTTCCAAACAGTAGACTTTCTTTTAGTTAGATAAAAGTGTCAAGCAAGGTATTTATAATTACTAATGCCTTGTATAGACTAGGTGTTCAATAAGTACTCTGTCCCTTAAAGTTAAAAACATGCAAACATGTCACTTCAAAACCATCAGGTCTAAAGGTATATCACAAAGACAGACCTCACCAATAGCTTAAGCAAGGCAATATTTGCAGGAAAATACCTAAATCCCAGAGGGGATATATGCTTCATAGCATGAGTCAAATGATGTTGTTTTCTTTGAATTTGAGGAGAAGTTAAAGGGCAAGAGGCAGTGAGCCATGAGAATCAATGACAGATGCTTTCTTCAGCTACCCATCAAAAAATAGAGTCTGACTTTCCTTGACCAGCATAGCTAGTTGAGGAGAGGGAGGTGTCTCTGAGAGCAAACACGCTGGAGAACTGGGCGGGTCTTTCGAGCTGATCCCTCAGAAAACCTTGTGTTCCCTTGAGCTCTGGCATCAGAACAGCAGTACTGCCTCCAACTATACCTCTGCTGCTCTGAGCTCTTTTCCTCAGTGCCCTAGAGATTCTGTGCCACCTTTGCTGCTCGCTTTAGAGAGGGGAAAAGAGAAAAACATTTTCCATAAAGGAGAAGAAGCAAAGGAGAACACAGAGTGGGTGAAGAAGGGAAAAAAGGAAGGGGAAAGAGATAGTTTCTAGGAGTTCTGCAAGTCGTAGTTATTTTCTCTCCGGGCCAAAGCCAGAGCCTCACTTTCAGGACCATGGACAGCAACATCAGTGTTGTTCTGGGGCCGGTTGATGCTGCAGCTTTTCTGCACATCTGGCAGCGCTTTGATGTTGATGGTAAGTGATCCGTGAGGATCATGATGGCTATTGGGTAGGATATTTAGTACAGTTTTTCTGCCTCTATTTGATCATAGAGTGATGGGATTTTTTTTTCATCTCTGTATTTCTCTCCAAGTTTGTTGATTTGAAACTTGTCTACTCCAAATATCTGAAAGTAAACCAGAGTAAATAAAGGATAGGGCAAAGAAGTCATTCTAGGTACCATACAAAACAAATTGAAGATATTGGGACACGTTCTTATCATTAAGGCATGGAAAGAACATTAGACTCAAAGAAAGATGAACAGTTCTGCTTGTTAACTGTATAGTTTTGGGGCGAGTCATTTCCCCTCTTTGAACTATGGTTTGTAAAATGATAGGTAAGGTTAAACTGTTTCTAAGATATCTTTCTACCCTTTACTTTCTACTCCTAGAATACTGGCTTGTAGACTGAATTTTAGATTACAAGCCTGGGTTGTCTTTTTAGTATAAACAATATCATCTGTGTTTGAGAGGTGATTATCTAAATAAAATTAATTTTCCTTTCACAGTTCTATCATCCCTCCCCTGGCACTATTAATTCCTGAATGACACCTTTATTTTAAATTAGAAAATTTTACTAAATTAAAACAGATGCTTATTATGAATTGAAATGAGTGTCACAAAGAAAATAGCATGAAAATTGCATACTGAATTTTAACTTGCAGTATCTACTATAACTATTGGCCAAATTGGGGCTCATTACAATAAAATACTTCTCTAGTAACTGAGATTCTTTGATCTATGTTTAATCATGCACTACTAAGATTTTCTTATTAGGTAGTTTTTATTTTAATTGTTTATAAATTTTGGAGAAAAGGACTTGCTTTCACAAGGTACTCTTGTGCTAACTTAAAATCTCTTAAATATGAGTGACAAAGTTGAGTTCAGTTTCAGTTGTTGATGTAACAAAACAACAATCTGTCCAAGAAAAAATTATAGATTCTTTTTAAAAAAACTGGCAATGTTGTGTTATTTGTTATTAAAGAATGTATGGTATCTATACTTGTTTTTAGATAATGGGTACATAGAAGGGAAGGAACTTGATGATTTCTTTCGTCATTTACTGGGGAAGATGGGTACTGAGGTAAGTACTTGTTCTATCATTGCATTTCAAGATAAAATTTAACACATCTCAGAGACTAATGTTCTTTTTTTCCATTAATCTTGTCTGACCTGTTTTTTTCCCCCTGGATGAAGTATTTTCCCCCTCTCCTAGCAACAAGATGGGATTTAGATAGATTTTATAATCGAAGTAGCTGTTGCCTTTAATACTGTGGTTTCTGGCTTTCAGTTGTCACCAACATGAAGGTCATCATGGTAATACAATAAAAAAGCCTATATTTGGAAATCTATTTGGCTAATGCAGTTAATGGGTATAAAACCAGAGACAAGGCTTTGGAGCCTTACTCTGAAGTTGGGAGAGATGCTGATTGCTTGGAGTCCTATTGGACCACTTTCTAGCATATATATGAAAAGTTACTAATTCTTTTTGGTAAAATCAGAGGAATTCATAATTTTGTAGTTATAATTTTGGACAAACATGTGGGCATTCACATAATTTATGAAAGTGAAATGGACAAAAGAGGAATGAAACATTCCATGCCATAGTGATAAAAAAGTTCATAATATATATATTCCCATGTCACTCTTTTTACTTTCTTATTGTTTTTAAAATTAAATTATTATATTTTAAAATTAAATAAGATCACTTTGTTTCTTGTTACCCTTCTCAAATCTATAGGCTACACATAGAGTACATTGAACAATAAGCATGTGTGTCCCTTCTGCCTCACATCATAACTTTGAGCTGACTCAACAATGACTATAAGATGTCTGCTGCTACTCTGCAAACTGTCTTGGCATCAGGATTGTGTGGGAACCAGCTCATAATGGCTAGGGAGAACTGATTGTTAAATTTTTAGTGTGAGCATTTACATTCTGGATATTGACAAAGATCATAAATCAAAGCTTGATTTATTGTTTTGTTGACTGTCTAGACTTTAGAAAGTATTAATAATGCAGTTTAAAAGTAAAAATGTTTACATTTCCCTTCCAAAGATAATTGCTAAACACTTTAAAGCAATTTATAAGTTCACCCTAGTAAAATCAGATGCATGCAGCATTTTATATTATTAGGACTAGTGCATGTGAACAAACACTAATATGTAAGAGAATGATTGTATGGAAGATAGACAAAAGAGGGGTGAAACCTCTCCATGCCACAGTGATAATAAAGTTAACACTATCATTAAAAAAATCCAGTTATTCTCTTGTGATTTGTTAACAGCTTTTAACTTTAAAATGCTAATGCCAAAATTGGAACTTGATATCTATTTAGAATATTCCTTGATTTGATGCAAAATCAGGGAAACCTAACTATAAGCAGAAAAATCACTAAAGATGGGTGATGTACTTATCAGATGGAATGTGGCCATGAAAAATAAACCTATTGCAGTCCAAAGTTCATAATTGAAAATGTTTGATCCTAAGAATCTGGATGAATTTTGGCCTTATAGTACAAGTGAACTAGGGCAGAGCAGTCCTCAATATCTCTTCATTAACCTCTGAGTACAAGGCATTTATACTTGTTTTCCTTCAAAATTTACAGAGATTCAAAATTCCCAGAAGACCACATAAAATTTGGTTATTGGTATCATCTTTGGATCTTATAATTAACTTTTCTAAAGCCTTTTTATCAAAGCACTTTTTCACAATAGTCTTATGAGGTGACAAAAGCAATTTTTGTCACTTTCCTTTATAAAAACTAAAGCTCAGAAATTTTGTATAGCCAGAAATCATACCATATCAGAATCAAGATTTTAATTTAGGTCTTTTAGATCTTGATCAGTACTTATTCTACTATACTACCTCTACTATTCTACATACTGCCTCTAACCAATTGGTGACTGTGACTTATTTCTAAAACTTTTAACCTAAAGAGGATTATAGGGCAGCTAGATGGTACTGTGATAGAGCAATGTCTAAGTCCCACATATGTGGGAGAAAAAAAGAATGAACTTGAAGGTCAGTATGGAAGAAAATGGGCAAGGGTATGGAAAATATCACAAAGGAGAGCACTAGCTCAATAATAATTCTTTTTGCATATATATGTGGTGGAACCTTATACCCACGGCTTCAGAGATTAAACATTGAATCTCTATGGGAGCAAAATCCAAAGGTGCTCTCCTTGCAAACAGGTGAAATGAAATTAGGAACATATTCTCAACATACTTTTCTATCAGTGATTTGGGATGAAATTATGCTTATGAAATTTGTAGATGACATGACATTGGAGGGAATTAACATTGGATACCAGAACTAGGATCCAAAAGTATCCAACTAGAAGAATGAGCCATATAATTCAATAGAAATAAAGATAATATTCAATGCTGTTAAGTTGTTTCAGTTGTGTTCGATTCTTTGTGATCTCATTTAGAGTTTTCTTGACAAAGATACTTGAATAATTTGCTATTTTCTTCTCTAGCCCATCTTATAGATAAATAAATTGAGGCAAACAGGGTTAAATATCTGAGAATGTATTTGAACTGATGTTTTCCTGACTCCAGACCTGTGTCACTGTGCCACCTATATTTGGTTTCAAATAATAATAGCACAGGTAATGGGTGAAACCATTGAAACTAGGCATTAAATTCTTGTGGAAAAAAAAGATAAGCGAGTCTTAGCAAAATTAAAACTCCTATGATCAAGTGTATAATGGAGTAATAAAAGCAGTGCTAATTTAATCTTATTCTGGATCCTATATTCCTTTTAATAAATTTAAGGGAGATGATCATGGGGAACAGGTTTTAAGAAAAATACAAATAAGTTAGAACATTACAAGAATGATCAGGGGATTAAAAGCCAAACAATATGAAAATCCTTTCAGGGAAAAAAATCACACTTAAATTTACATATGTGAAAGGTTATAATGTGGAATGGTATTACTTTTGTCTTGCTTGACCCCAAAGGGGATATCTAAAAGGAAAAATTGTTGCAAAGAGGCAGATGTTGGGTCAATATAAGGAAAAGGCTTCCTTACAACCAAAATTGTCCAGAAGGAGAATGGACTGCTTCAAGAGATAGAATTTATATCACAGAAATTGGTTGGCTTGTTGTTAGAAATTATATAGAACAGAGTCTTTCCTGGGTATAGGTCAGATTATAAAATCTTTGAAGTCTATTTCAACCTCTGATTTTATGACTCTAATTGGAACCCACAGATTTTGTTTTTTGTTTTCTTTTTAGAATGTATTTCTACTGAAAACCCCCCTTTTCATGATGGGTTATAATTTCATCTGATTTTCATGGAAAATTCACAGTCAAGTCCTAGCAACCTAAAATTTCTATATGGAAGTTTGAATCTGATGGATTCTTTTCTTTCATCTTTATGTTCTTCCTTCCTCCCTCTTTCCCAAAACTACTTTTATAGACACATTCTCAGATCTCCATGTAGGACTGAAATATAAGAGAATCTACTATGGCATTCGACATGGGAATTAGATCTCCAAGAATCTTCTCTGACATAAGCTCTCAGGAGAAGATTCTGTTATCCATGTTCCCAGTAGTAGGGTTAGCCAAAGGCTAGTCCTAAACCATTTTATGAAATAAGTAAAGTTTATCTCTTCTACTTTTCTACTTCCCTTTTTAGTCAAATTCCTAAGTAGATTTCTTGGTATCAGAGCCTACAAAAAGTGAGCTTATTAGGCATAAAGTGTTACCCTATCCCACTTCTACTTCCTTTCTCATTCCACCCCACCCTCACAATCCTGGAGATATTTGCATTTTATCTAAAGCACCATCAAGATCCAAAGAGATGAGTCTCCAGAAATGTAATGTCAGACTAATGAGAAATATTTGGAGAACAGGCATTCCCAGTGCCTTTTAAGATACATCATTTCTGGGGCATCTAGTTGGTGTAGTGGATAGATCACCAGCCCTGAAGTCAGGAGGACCTGAGTTCAAATTTGATCTCCAACACTTAACACTTCCTAGTTATGTAACCTTGGACAAGTCACTTAACCTCAATTGTCTCAAAAAAAAAAAAAAAAAAAAAAAAAGACATATCATTTCCTTATAAAATGTATTGATAAGGGAGATCCTGCCATTCTGATTGGACAAATGGCACAATGGAAAAGAAAGTATACTATGGAAGATTTTAAGACTTGTATGTAGTCTGTTCTCTCAGGATGAATGTTCCCCAAAAAATTAATCATTGGGATTAGTCATCATCTCCTATTTCTTGACTGTTATTAAAGTTTTTGTTATATTGAGAATAAAATTACTTTGTCAATTCAGGAAATATTTTTGAGTACACACTATATACCAGAAGTTTTAAAATTTTAAATTAATGAAATAGTAATACTCATTCTAATTAGGTTCTATGTATGTCATGTTCTAATCATTAAATGGATGGATTTGGGAGGTGTATTTAAAGAATCAATCTTTTCAAGTACCCTTACCTTAATCAGTCCATATTTTTAAACAAATGGCCTGAATCATCAGTGTAACAGTTGGTATTGTGTTTGACTAGAATGAATTTGATTAATGAATTCTGTCAATCATAAGTGAAAGTGGTTTGGATTTTGTTCCTTTTTTTGTATACAGATGCATATATCCTATGTTGAAATGATATTTTCAAAAGACTGAGTGATTTGTAGCTAGGCAGATAGATTCCAGTCCTCTAGGGTTCATTTCAAATATATTCATGATCATTAACTGCCTTGTCATTGATTATTGTGTTTGCAGACTATACAAAATCTTTTTTTTTTCTTTTTTTCCTTATTTTTCTATTCAGTCTTTGCAAGGAGCTTCATGAGTTGATAGAGGAAAGAATAGGAGATAAAACTGAATTTATGTACTTAGTATCAGGATTAGAAAAGCCTTGGTCAGAAAAAAAGGGCAACATTACTGGTTTGAAAGTTGACAAGATATCATGCACACATGACAACCTTAGTCTCGTATTATGAACAACTCAACTAGAGAAATTTTGAATTGTTGCTCTAAGGACAGATTTTCTCCCATTATCATAATTAAAGATTAGCATTTCCAGACCTCATACAACTCCCTAAACTACGCACTAGAATCCCAAAAGTAACTGAACATAACTTTCCTAGAGCAAAGTTATATCTGTTCTTAATAGTGTTCCCTGATATTTCAAGAATGATAATCTTCACAGAATTTTACAACTGGAAAGGACTTTTGTGACATCAAGTTCAACCCATACCCCAAAAGAATCCTTATAATAGCATCTCCAACAAGTGGTCATCCAATCTCTTCTTCAAGATCTCCAATGAAAGGAAGAATCTCAAGATGGCCCCTTCTACTTTGGACAATTCTAATTATCAGTAAGATTTTCTTCACATCAAGCCAATACCTGCCTTTTAATAATTTCCATCAATTATTCCCAACTTGACCTTCTGAAACCAAACTGAATGAATTTAATTTCTTTTCTACCTTTTATTACTTCAAAACAAGTATCATGCCTCTATGTGAGTTTTCTTCTTCGGTCTAATCATCCCCAGTTGTTTTTATTAATAACAATAACATCTATACAATGCTTTAAGGTTTGTAAAAACCCTTTACATATCTAGCATAGTGGTTAGCTATATACCGTTTCAGTGAGGCTATGGGTTGATGATCTATATGAATTTCTCTACTTTACCTTGCCTTGCCCTGGATTCTTTGCTCTGGGGCTATTTGACTTTTCACTAATGGAGTTAAGATCTCCTAGTTATTTATTTTCAAGGGAAAAAATCCACCTTTGGTCCTAGTCTACCATTTCTTCTCACCAAAGGAGGAAGTAAAGAAAGTATCCAATAGATAACATGAATTTGTAATAGAGCAGATACTTTCATTACCAAAGGAAACAAAAATCATTGTAAAAGTCATCAGGTACATTATAGATGCTTAGAGACTAATTCAATAACAAGTCATTAGGGAGGCCAATATTTAAGCCTGGTCGGAACACAGTTTTTACAAGGTTGCTAATTAACAATTTTACGTTTCACCTCTGAACTGGCATTGTTCAATCAAATAGCCAAATACGATCTTTTGGTGGTCTCTTTCTCCTTAGGTTGACTTTTTCCCCAAGGGAACTGTCCCTACCACAACTGTTCCAGTAATAGTGTAGTCTTGCTGGTGCCCTTTACTTGGTGCCCTTTACAGGTGAGAGAAGAGAGAGTGACAGTTCCCTTTTTAGATCTCACAAGTCTTCTGCAAAAGAAGGATGATGCAAGTGTTGGAGAAGGATCTGTCCCAGGTAGAACACATATGTAGGCTTGGGGCTAAATAGAAAGTAAACAAGCTATCTTCTCCCCTTTGACTCTCCAGAAAGTCTACTACCAGTCTCAGGCTTCAAAGCTAGCAGAAAGAGGGAACCTGAGGAACAGCTTGCCCATTTACCGTAGCCGAAGAGTTCTGGTTCAACAGCCAATGAAAAGACTTTTCATTATTACATGCTACAATTCCTGATTTATAATGGCTTACAGGAAGCAATATACATATGTTCTCTGAAGTGTGTATGTCTGGGGGGAGGAGGAAATTGGTGGAGAGGAGAGAAGAAATTAATGTACTTGACTGGAATGCTGATTGAGCATGCTTTAAGTAGAGAAGGATGCCACTAGGGGACATTATACCCACTTATCATTTCATTTGATCCTCTTGAAACCTTTGCTGATTATACAGATGTGCAAAGGCAGCTGACAAATTGACACTTTAAGAAAAACTTTAAATACTAAAGAAAAACTTTAAAGGAGAGAAAACATTTTAAAAGTTCAGCATCTGGGAGTATCTAGTATAGGAGCAAATAGTATTAAATGCTTCAGTAGCCATGCAAGAATTCTTTTTTTTTTTTTTAACAGTACAGTGAAATTGATAATATATATATATATATATATATGTGTGTGTGTGTGTGTGTGTGTGTGTGTGTGTGTGTGATCTTGTCTTTAAAAGAAGTTAAATTAAATTAAATTCACCTACTCTAATAAGAAAGAAATTCAGTTTTACTATTTCTATTTTAAATGGCAGTTTCCAATCAATAAATAAGTATCAAATACTTCTAGGAGCCCAGTACTACATTAAGTCCTTAGGAGAATAAAGTAATATCAGGACTGGCTTCTGCCCTTATACTTATAGTCTATCTGTGGAGACAGTGCTAAAACACAATTAAGGATCATGATAATGCTTAGGATATTCAAGATGGCAGAGTAGATACAGTCCCAGACCTGGAGTCAGGAAAAACTCATATATTTTTTTTTTAAACTTGCAATTTATTTTATTTTATTTTTTTTAATTCATTTTTCCAAATTATCCCCTCCCTCCCCCCGATGACAGGTAATCCCATACATTTTACATGTGTTACAATATAACCTAGATACAATATATGTGTGTAAATACCATTTTCTTGTTGCACATTAAGTATTAGATTCCGAAGGTATAAGTAACCTGGGTAGATAGACAGTAGTGATAACAATTTACATTCACTTCCCAGTGTTCCTTCTCTGGGTGTAGTTATTTCTGTCCATCATTGATCAACTGGAAGTGAGTTGGATCTTCTTTATGTTGAAGATATCCACTTCCATCAGAATACCTCTTCATACAGCATTGAAGTGTACAGCGATCTTCTGGTTCTGTTCTTTTCACTCAGCATCAGTTGATGTAAGTGTCTCCAAGCCTCTCTGTATTCCTCCTGCTGGTCATTTTTTACAGAGCAATAATATTCCATAACCTTCATATACCATAATTTACCCAACCATTCTCCAATTGATGGGCATCCATTCATCTTCCAGTTTCTAGCTACAACAAAAAAGAGCTGCCACAAACATTTTGGCACATACGGGTCCCTTTCCACTCTTTAGTATTTCTTTGGGATATAATCCCAATAACAGCAATGCTGGGTCAAAGGGTATGCACATTTTGATAACTTTTTGGGCATAGTTCCAAATTGCTCTCCAGAATGGCTGGATTCTTTCACAACTCCACCAACAATGTATCAGTGTCCCAGTTTTCCCACATCCCCTCCAACATTCATCATTATTTGTTCCTGTCATCTTAGCCAAAAAACTCATATTCTTAAGTTCAAATCTGACCTTAAACACTTACCAGCTGTGTGACCATGGACAAATCACTTCAGCCTGTTTTCTCATTTTCCTCATCCATAAAATGAGGTGGAGAAGAAAATTACATTAGCATCTTTGCCAAGAAAACCAAATGGGGTCATGAAGAGTTAGACATGACTGAAAATGACTGAATAAATCTCCAAACAACTTTAATGTAACTCCTCAAATCAAATTTTGTAGTGCAACAAAGGTCAGAATGATATATTTTTCTAGCCAAGACACTGTAGGAGGTCAATAGGAAAGGTATGTAACATTGGAGTAGGCACTGGCCTGGAGCACACACAGCAGCAACAGGTGTGAGCCTTAGAGGTGGTTGCAATAGTAGCAGTAGCTTCAGGAGTTCTCAGCCTAAAGACAGTAGGGGGGGCAGACAACTAGTCAAAAAGACATTATAGGCAACTCACTGGTGACTTTATTGCCCATATGCAGTTCTGTGTTGTGGTTCCAGGATAATAGTCATCAGTCACAAGGGAGCAGGGGTTCTGGTTGTAGTTCCAAGCCAAAAGAAATACTAGCACTTGTGGCTGCAAAGAAAGAGAGGGACTTGGTCACAATTTCAGGGCAAAAAGAAGCACTAGCCCTTGCAGTTACAGGAGAGCAGGGGTCCTTCCTGGATAAAGATCAGAGTACAGACCAGAAGAGCAGGAACCACATCTCTCTCTAGATCAGTGGTCCTTAAACTTTTTAAATAGGGGGCCAGGTCACTGTCCCTCAGACTGTTGGAGGACCAGACTATAGTAAAAACAAAAACTCACATTCTGTCTCCACCCCTCAGCCCATTTGCCATAACCCAGCAGGCCGCATAAATGTCCTCACTGGGCCGCATCTAGCCCACGGACTGTAGTTTGAGAACCCCTGCTCTAGATCATACCACCTGAGGGGGGCCAAAAATTTACAATTTCCAAAACTAGCTCTGAAAACAGCAGCACAAAAGGCTTAGGACAGTGCCATCCCACCCAGAGGTAATCAGAATCCAGTGTTAATATAAAGTTGAAAGTCAAAAAAATAGATCGGAAAATGAGTAACAATCACAACAATAACAAAAAAGATCTTGATCATTAAAAAGCTTCTATGGTGGCAGGGAACAGCAAGATACAAACTCAGAAGAGAACAATGTAAACAGCTACAAGCAAAGCCTTAAGGAAAAATGCTAATTAGACTCAAGACCAACAAGAATTCCTATAATAGATAAAGCAAGAAATAATAGTGATAGAAGAAATATTGGGAAAAGAAATGTGAGTAATGTAAAAAAATTATGAAAAGAATTTTAAAAGAGGCACAAAAATTCTCTGAGGGGAAAAAAAAAAAAAAAAAAAAAAACTCCTTAAAAACCAGAATAGGCCAAATGAAAGAAAAGATGTATAAAAGCTTACCAAAAAAATAATTCCTTAAAAATTAGAAGTGATGAAGTAGAAAGTAATGACTCCATGAAACATAAAATCCCCCAATAAAACCCCCTAAAGTTTAAAGGATAAAAAAGAAAATAATTTGAACTATTTCATCAGAAAAATAACTGCCAAGAAAATAGATGGGAGAGAGATAATTTAAGAATTAATAAACTATCGGAAAGCTATGATCAAAAAAAGAGCTTAGGCATTATATTTTTTTAATAATAGCTTTTTATTTTTTCAAATATATGCAAATATATAGTTTTCAACATTCACCCTTTCAAAACCTTGGGTTCCAAATTTTTCTCTCTCTGTTCCTCCCTTCTCCATTTCCTAGACAGCAAGCAATCCACCATAGATAGGTTAAATGTGCATTTCCATATTCATCATGTTGCATAAGAAAAATCAGATCAAAAAAGGGAAAAAAACACAAGAAAGAGGAAAAAACAATCAAACAACAACACCAAAAAAGTGAAGATATTATTGATCCACATTCAGTCTTTATATTTCTCTCTCTGATGATGGATGGCTCTTTCCATCACAAGTCTATTGGAATTGCCTTGAATGGCCTCATTTTTTAAAAGGGCTAAGTCCATCATATAATCACATAATCTTGTTGCTGTGTACATTGTGCTCTTGGTTCTACCCACTTTGCTTAACATCAGTTCATGTAAGTCTTTCCAGGCTTTTCTGAAATCATCCTGCTTGTCATTTCTTATAGAATAATAATATTTCATTACATTAAGACATCATATTTCAAAAAATTATGAAAGAAAATTGCATTGATATCTTAGATGCAAAGTGTAAAGTCTGCCTTAAAGAATCCATTGATCAACTCCCAAAATGAAAACTCCCAGGAATACTATAGCCAAATTTCAGAGCTCACCAATCAAGGAGAAAATGTTGCAACCATCCAGAAAGAAATTATTCAAATATCATTTTACCACAATAGGTTCATTCAAGATTTGTAAAGGGCTAGATCTGAGCAAATGCACTTGGATAATGGAGCATGTGAGACCGATTGACCACTGGACAATTCTCTATTAACATGTTTGAAGGATGACCCTCCCCAACTATTCTGTGCTGGCTGGATCGGTGGGTGTGGACAAAGAAGGGGAAGTGACATGAGTGGGTGGAGTAGGAGGAGGAAATTGATTCGTTGTCCTGGAGGTGGAGAGAGAGAGGAAGGAGGTGTGAAGATTGCTATATCTAATCCCCTGACCCCAACCGAAAAATACCAAGAATAAAGACTTTTAATTATCCTGACTCTGGCTGATTCTAAGAGATCCAGGGTCCCAACAAAGATTTAGCAGCTTCTTCATTAAATGGGTGGAGGTCTTGTTAATGTGATATTCTGGAAGGCAAAGGACCTAGGATTACCACAAATAATCTACTCAGCAAAACTGAGCATAATCTCTCAGTAGTAAAAATAAATACTTAATAAAATAGAGGAGTTTCCAGCATTCCTGATGAAAAAACTAGCACTCAATAGAAAATTTGACATTCAAACACAAGTCTCAAGAAAAACATAAAAAGGTAAACATAAAAGAGTAATCATAAGAAACTCAATGAAGTTTATATTCCTATATGAGAAGATGTACATGTAACTCCCCAGAACTTTATAATTATTAGGGCAGTTAGAAGAAGTCTACATAGAGGGCATGAGTGATTTATTCATAATCAATTATATTGGGATAATTTTCCCAAAAATGAAGAAAAAGGGGTGAGAAAAGGGCCAGGTAGAATGAGGAATTTTTTTTTTTTTTTTTTTGCATTAAAAAATACACAAAAAAAGAACTTTTTACATTGGAAGGAAAATGGGGTTGTGGTAGAAAACTATGTTTGAACCTTTCTTTCAATGGAAATGGTTCAAAGAGAGAAGAATATTTTTACACACTCAGTTGGGCATAAAAACTTATCCAATAGGGAAATAAAAGAGGAAGGGGATATGGGAGGTAGGGTAATATAAAGTTGGGTTAAAGGAGGCAGTGGTCAAAAGCAAAACAGACTTCTGAGGAACAAGTTAAATAGAGAGAGAGAGAGAGAGAAACAGAGAGAGAGAGAGAGAGAGAGAGAGAGAGAGAGAGAGAGAGAGAGAGAGAGACAGAGAGACAGAGAGAGACAGAGACAGAGAGACAGAGAAAGAGAAAGAGAAAGACAGAGAGACAGAGACAGACAGACAGAAACAGAGACACAGAGAGACACATAGAGAGATACACAGAAGGATAGACAGATAAAAATAGGATGGAGGAAAATACACAGTGGTTCTGAATAAGAGCAGGATAAGTTCATCCATAAAATAGAATTAGATAGCAAAACAGATTAGAAAACAGAATTCAACAATATGTTGTTTATAAGAGACATACTTGGAATATACATAGATTTGAAATAAAGAGCTTAAGAAGATTCAATTGTGCTTTAGCTAAAGTAAAAATGCAGGGATACAGTCACCTCAGAGAACTCAAAAAGCAAAAGGAGGCCTAATTAAAAGAGGTAATCAGGGGAATTACATTTTTGCTTAAAAATGTATCATAGACAACAAAACAATATCAGAACTTTTTGCAGCAAGTTTCTCCAATAAAGACACATAGAACTGATCAAATAAAAAATAAGAGCTATTTTTCATTTGATAATTAGTCAAAGGATATGAATAGATAGTTTGCAGAAAAGGAAATCAAAGCAATCTATAGTCATTTTTAAAATATCCTAACTCAGTATTGATTAAAGAAATGCAAATTAAAATTTAAAAATACCTCACATCTCTTAAAAAATAACAAATTCTGGGGAGGACAAGGGAAAATAGGATTAGAATGAATTAATTAATAATAAAACTCTTGGTGGGATTGTGAACTGGTCCAAACATTCTGGAGAACAGATCAAAAATATGTCTAAAGGGCTGCAAACTGTATATACTATTTGATCCAACAATGCCACTACTAAGTCTTACCTCAAAAAAAAAAAATAAAAAATAAAGGAAAAGGACCTATGTGTACAAAAATATTTATAGTCATTCTTTTTGTGGTGGGAAAGAATTAGAAATTTAATGGATGCTTATAAGTTGGAGAATGACTGAACAAATTGAGTTTTATGACTGTGAAGGAGCACAATTATATTACAAGAATGATGAAGGAAGTAGTTCCAAAAAAATTTTTTTTTAAAAACCTCATGTCAAGACCTATAAGAAGTGAGAAGGACCAAGAGATCATTGTACACAATAACAGCAATGTTGTAAAGATGATCAACTTTTAAAGACTTGTCTGCTCTGATCCATACAATAATCCAAATTTATTCCAAAGGATTTATGATAAAGAAATATTGCCCAGGTCTAAAAAGAAAACTCTAGGGTGAATTCTGAGTTCAAGTTGAAGTATAATTTTCTCACATTATTCTTCTCTTTTTTGGCAATATAGTTAATAAGAAAAAATGTTTTGCATGATTTCACATGTATATTTGATATTATTTGGTCACCTCAGTGGTTGAGGGACAGGAAAGAGCATGGGAGAGAATTTGGAACAAAAAATTTAAAAAGAAAAATATGCTAAAAATAATTTTTAAAATTTGTTTTAAAAAATATATATATAGAAAATCTCAACTATAAACTTATCTTTCATGGTAAGCATCCTACTCCATCAATAAAGATAGCTGAGGGTTGTTTTAAAGCAGCCCATGAAAAGGTCTCCTACTTGTTTATCCCTACAGATATCTGATTGCCACCTTGGTCTCTAGTAGCATCTGATCATCTCTAAAAGGGTTGTTTATATAAGATATGTAAAGAAACGACTTATAACACCAGGAGTATATATTTACCTGATCCTGCTTTCTGTAAAATTGTTGCCTCTTTGCAAAGGAGGATAATAATATCTTTTCTTGGCTCTTTGTCTCCTTCTTTCCCAAGTTATTCCTTTAGTTCCTGATAGCCTTTTTTGTCCATAAGCACCAGGGTACAGCATTAATTATCTCCCAATCAAGGAGAGTATTTCTTTTCTTTCTTCAAATGTGTTTGATATTGCCCCTTCCACAATGTCTCTTCTGTAAATTTTTTTCTTTCCTCCTCTCTCTTCTTTCTTTATCTCTTCTCTTTTCTTCCTTACTTTCTAGGACTATTTATTTACATCTCTCCTCATTATTCTTGTATCACGTTAACCTGATAGACAAAAGAATAAACAATTTTTAAAAAGAATCTACCAATTTACTTGCTGAACTCCTACCACTCTCTTTTTTAAGAGTAACTAAATTAACATGATTGCACGTGTATAACCTCAATCCAATTTTTTATCATTTTAGGGAGGGGGAGGAAGGTAAGGAGAAGGAAAAGAATATAGAACTCAAAACTTTGAAAAAAAACCCCAAAGTTTAAAAATTGTTTTACTATATAATTGGGGGAAAATAAAATATTTTTTAAAATTAAGATTAAAAATATTAACTAAATTACCATTTCCTCTATGGAATCTTCCCTCACTCCAGTCATCAGTGACCTTCCCCTTAGAATTCACATACCACTTTGTTTCTAAGTCTTTTGGAAGCCTATCATGTATTTATCTTATATTAAAGTTATTTGTGTGTGTGTGTGTGTGTATACACACACACACACACACACACACACACACACCCCTATATAAATATAATATTTCATCCCTCTCCTCAAAACCATAAGCTCCAGGATGTCAAAGACCTTATTTTCTCTAAACTCTAGGTTTCCCTCAGCATTTATTATAGTGTTTTGCATAATCTATGCACTTAATAAATATTTATTGAATGTATCATTAGGCAGAATCTGAAATTAAAGGGACATTGTCTCTCTGGAGCCTGATGCCTTCCTCAAATGGATGCCATGAACTTTGAACATCTTATTTCCTAGAGGGAGTCTTTCAAAATATGTCCAGGGTTCAGGGCATTGCTGATTTTTCTGAGTAATGTATATCCCATGGGGGAAATCTATGTCTAAATTATTAAATAGTCTGCCTAAATATCTTCCCCTAAACAATTAACAAGTATGCTAAACAAGTAACTTGTCTGGTGTTGTAAGGCACTTTGGAGATTACAACATTAGACATGTATCCCTACTGTGCAGGCAGGTAAGAGGCTGGAGTAAGAATCTGAAATTTGAGCCTAAAGTCTTGTTATCAACTGAGCTTAACCTTCAGGTACTGATAAATTAAAGTGAGTCCAAGAAATAAGAATGATGGAGAATTTAAAATAGGATTAGAGTCAGGGATGCCAAAGTATTTCATAAACTTGAATTCTTTTGCTTTTTGGTTTATCATGTCTCAGTGTTGAACTGATTCCATGCAATGGTGAATACACTAAGGAAAACAATGTCAAACAAGACTCTTATTGATAAAAGTGAAATCCATTGCAGAAGATTAATGCTCCCCAGCAGCCATTTGAGAGGTAGCCTTTGAATACAAATGGTCTCAGAGTCAGTCATTACTTTATTCACTTTCTTCTAAAGAGGATTTTATAGCTATGACATATATGGGGACAGGGAAAGAAATGGGGCTATGATTTCATTCATTTGGTGAGCTCTTGATAAATAACTTCTTCTACCAATCCCAGCCAGCACCTCAGCAACTTACAGTTTTAGACCAAAAGGGTTCTTAACAGTTTTTACCTCCTGAATCTTTTTTGGCAATCTGGTGAAGCATATGAATCTCTTTTCAGAATAATAATTTAAAATTTGACAGTTTTCTTAACTGTAAAATGGAGAGAAATAACAGTCCCTGCCTTGCAAAGTTGATCTGAAAATCAGATGAGATAACATTTGTAAAGTATTATTGTAAAATGTTAATAAAGTATTATTACATATTGTAAGCATATAGTAGGCTTATGTTTATTCCCTTTTCCTTCTCTTCCCCTTTTAAATGCTTAAAATAAAATACATATGATTACAAAATAAGCCAATAATTATAATGAGTTTTTTAAAATTCTTTTTTTATTTTCACAGACACCACCCAGATTAAAAACCTCTAAGAGAGTTACTTGGAGCACTAAGATGTCATGATTGTTAAAAAACATGTGTTAAAAAACAGGAGCTTGAATTCAGACCTCTCTAGCTTTGAGGCTAGCTCTCCATTTACTCTGCCATGTTACCTCAGCAAAGCACCTGTATAGAACCAGAAAAAAAAACCCATAAAACTATAACCTATGCAGCATACTTTTGTTCCCCTGTGTATAGTCCAGGTAAATATTCAAAATATTTTATAATCTAATATTAGAATTAATATTGTGAAAAATATTATAATGTAATATTCTAAAGTCTCTAGCAGCTGGATGATCCATGACCATTTCTATTATAAATGCAAATGGCCTGGACGGTCTTAAAAGGAAACTTTACCTGCTCAGCAAACAGGTTTGCTAGTTGATGTATTAGACAGAGAGATCCTCATGTTGACAAACCTCTCAGTGCTGCCCTGCTGGGTCCTCTCTTAAACAGCCCCACTTCCCCATAGGGAGCCATTTCTGGTTGTCTAGCTCTTCCTCTTTTCATATATCATGATGACATTCAGGGATGGCAGGTGGAAATGGGTTTATCTATATGACTGCAAAGAAAACTAAATATTAAAGAACACCATAGATCATGTTGCTTCAATTGCAAGTACTTTTTAAAAGCATATTTTTATATACTTTATAATTATATATATATATATATATATATATATATATATGTATATATATATATATATATATAATACTTTTATTATACTAACTTCTTTCCTTCCCTAGTTTTTAAATTAGTTTTTATACTAGTTTTTTAAAAATAATTTTAGTATTTTTGTCATTTATGATTTTAATCTTAAACCTTAAACATAGGCAAGAGATAAGACAAAATTATAATTTGTAACTGATACAATGTTTTTTTAGGGAAATCCTAGAGAATCAATGCAATAATTAGTCAAAAGAAATTAACTTCAATAAAAATGGCAGATTGTAATGAATCCACAAAAAAGAGATAGACAAATTCTATTCAATGTAACTACAAAACATGAAAAAAATCTGAGAGTTGACCTGCTAAGACATACTTAGGGCTTATATTAATATTTTGAGATATTCTTTGCAGAAAGACTTAAACAATTAGAAAATTTTTTCATTATTCATCATTGGATTACACTAATATAATAAAAATTATAATACTTATTTTACATATTTAATGGTTTGCCAATCAAACTACCAAGGACAATTCTATAGACCTGGGTAAAATAACAAGAAAGTTCATTTGGTTAAACCAAAGTTCAAAGGTTTCAAAGGAAAATCATGAAGAAAAAAATGGAAATAAAGAATAATTAGCTTAGTAGATCTGAAATTATTCATAAATCAGCAATTAGCAGAACTATTTGGTTCTGGTTAATAAATAAATTATTAGTGTAACAAACACATAGTAACACCAGTACTTCAAGATTTGCAAGTATTTTACATATATTATCTCATTTGATCTTGACAAAAACCCTGTGAAGTAGATGTTATTTTGTCCCCATTTTACAGATGAGGAACTTAAGGCTAAAGGAAGTTTAATGACAAGTAATTTCTGGGATAGAATTTGAATTCAGGTCTTCCTGAGTCTGAGTCCAATACACCATCAACTATACCATTTAATTTCCTAGACCAGCTAACCAAAACTTAGGAATAATTTAACATTGCCTGGTATTCATTATAGTAGAATCATATGTTACAAGTCAGCTTCTAAAATTTGGACAGAAATATATAAAATGAATACCAGGGAGAGACTACTAACAGGTAGAAAATCAGAAAAAGTCTCATTAGCATGGAGCACCTAGCATGAGGCTCCAAAAGTTGGAGGTAAAGAGAGGAAAAATTCCAGGCACTGGAGGTAAGAGATGGAATATCAGATAGGTAAGGTTGGCTGGGATGTAAAGGAAGTGAACAGGAATGATATGTTATCAGGCTGGGAGAATGGGCTTGAATCTAGTTGGTGAGGATTTCAAATACCAGAATAAAACCAAAGCAGATTTATTTTGCTTAAATAGTTCTTCAATAATATCTGACTCTTCATGACCCATGGACCATAGCATGTCAAAAATGTCCAGTGGCACAGATACTGGCCTGGTTTGTCCTTTCATTCTCCAGTATATTAAGACAAACAGAGGATAAGCCACTTTCGCCAGATTACACATGTAGAAATGTCCAAGATGCACCTTCTCTAATCAATATATAACTACTTTCCCTTCATAATAATAGTCACAGACGATGTTTTGTCAGCTTGTTGGGTTACCCTTCCTCCACTTATCTTATTCACAAGTAGGAGGACACAGGGATAATAGAGATAGTAAAAGTGAGAACATGTAACTGAATAATGGATTTTCCTTATTCAGTAAATATTTATGAAGCACCTACTATGTACAAAATGCTATCTTAGATGCTAAGGAAATTAAAAGTTATGACAGATCTTCTCATCTAAAAATAACAATAATAATTGTTAATCCAAAGAATTATTATTCTTTGGAATCAAATGGAGTGATGTATGTGGAAATGTTTTATAATTCACAAAACTATACAAATATAATTTGTCTGAACATTCTAATAATTCATATAAATATTCTAATACTTATTGTTATTGTTATTTTAGAATTAACCATTGGTTGGAATTATCCAACATATATTGAAACTAACAGTGAAAAGTTAATTGTACATACTCCTCACATGTGTAGGTCATTTGTAGCATTAACTCATACAGACTCAAAATGATGTCTAATGGGAAGAGCATTTGATTTTGGAGTCAGAGATCCTGGATCCCAATTCTGGATCTGCTACTTAATGACTGTGATTTGGAGCAAGTTGCTGCCTTGCGCTGAGATCCCATTGATTTTTTAACATTTAGCTTTGTTTGACTTGATGCAGGAAGCTGTAGCAGAGGAAAAACTTCAAGAGGTGAAAAAACGTTTCTTGGCTGCCTATGGCATTTCTGAAGATGGCCACCTGCAGATACAAGAGGTACCTTCCAGACATTGTATGTATGATTGTGGGTGTTTGTATGTGGGCAATCATAGGCATATTTGTATGTATATACATATATTGTGTGCTTAGATATATGTGTTTAGGTGTCAGAGTAGATAGAGTGATGGGACTGGAGTTGGGAGGACTCAGTTTCTTGGGTTCAAATCTAGCCTCAGACATTTACCAGCTCTATGACTGGGGACAAATATATTACTTCTGTTTGCCCCAGTTTCCTCATTTGTAAGATAAGTTATAATAATTGGGTATTGTTTTTCTGGTTCTAGTTGTTTAACTTTGTATATTTCACATAAATCTTCCTATGTCTCTCTGTATTCTTCGTACTCATTACTTCTTACAATATGAATTTACATTATATTCATGTACCCACAGTTTGTTTAGTTATTTCCCACTTAAAAGGTACCTATTTTGTTTCTAGTTCTTCCCCTGAGTCTTCAGCAAGAGTAACTGAACAGGAACTTAATTAATTTCCACCTTCCCTCAAAGACAGAGAAAAATTGGTCATTTTTATTCAGAAATGATTCTGAAAAAGAGCTAATCTTGTTAGTACCTCCTGCTACTTCACAGAACCTTTGATCTCTGAAGACAGCTTTCAGACTAGCTTTTACTATCATTCCAGGATCTGTAGTTCGATTTTCCTAGGACTTCATCTGCAGCCTCCATTTCTGGCTGTATCCATTCACAAGGAATATAAAGGAAATTGGATGAATATCCATCATGAGGAATACCCATCTATTGTTCCTGTCTTTCCATTGCTGACCCTCCTTCACCAAGAATTTCTAGTTGGTGTGGAAAGAAGTGAAAAGACACAGTGTTAGAAAAAAAAAAAACACAAGATCTCAGAATTCATTTGTGTACAATGGATGGTCCTGGTTACTTTAATAGAGTTTCATTTATCATATTAGAAGATGAAAAATGTTACGTGAGAAAGGATTTGAAAGATATTATCAAGAATATGTCTGAATGGAAAAGAAGATAAGACAGTCATAAAGGTGATGAGAGATTACAGATTCATAGACTGAATGGCATAGTGGTACTGCTAAAATAATAAAAATTTCAAGAAGATTCTCCATCATTCTGGGTAGGTTGAGCCTTTGTTAAGAAGTTTACAGAAAAGCCTGACTAAGAAAGACAAAATTAGAAGGTATGGAAGGATTTTTATTTGTGTTTGTGGTGCGAATATATATACATTCAATTTTTAAAAGTCATTGCTCCATTGAAGAAATATCGACTAAAAATATACAAGCATCTTTGTGAAGGCTCATAGATTTATAGAGCATAGAAATGAAAAAGATTTAACTGCTCATTTAATCCAACACCCTTACTTTACAGCCCAGGATGCTATGAAACTTAGCATAAAACTTAGAGATAAAATACTTTGCCCAAAGTAACAGAGTTAAATTAGATAACAGCCAAATCTCAAACTGAGGTTCACCGACTTCAAAGTCACTCTTCATCAGAGTGGGTAAATGTTCTGGCATGTAAGCTCCTTGTGAGCAGGGAACTTATATCACTAGTGCTTCACACAGTACTGAGAACATTGTGTTTTTGTTCAATCGGGTGTAACTCTTCATGAGATCATGGACCATAACACACTAGACTCTTCTATCCTTCATTGTCTCCCAAAATCTATCCAAGCTTGTTTTCATTTCTTAGTCATCTCATCTCCTTTTGCTTTTGCTTTTGATCTTCCTCAACATTATGGTCTTTTCCAGTGAATTCTATCTTTTCATTATATGGCCAAAGTATTTAAGCTTCAGTTTCAATATTTGACCTTCCAGTGAATAGCCTGAATTAATTTCGTTAAGTATTGACTAATTTGATCACATGGCTTACCAAGGGATTTTCAAAAGTCTTCCATAGCTCCACAACTTGAAAGTAGTGATTCTGCAATAATCAACTTTCCTTCTAGTCCTACAGCCACACATTGCTACTGGAAAAACCATAGCTTTGACTATGCGCAGTAAGTACTTAATCAATGAGGATGGGGTTTGCTGATTAATTTATGTGATTCTTCTGTCAATGTTTTTCTGTAAAATAGAAGCAAGTTATCCCTCTTCTTCTCAACTGCATCAAAATATATGAACTCAGGAACCATTTTTGTAGGAAAAACAGAAGTATTTTCCATTATGTTCCTGCTGGTTAAAAAGAAGCACTTGCTTTGCTTTAGCCTTCTCATTTAGCCCTAAGATCCTCTTAGTTTATTTGATTGTCATGGCAGCTGGCTCTGAGGATCCTAGGACTCCTTTGATGAGTCACTAAACTCCAATGTTTCCCAGCTGCAATAAAGGGAGGGTGTTAAAGGACTGTTGTGAGAGAACAAATTAAACCCTGAGTAATTCACAAATAATTGCTATTATCCCTTTCACCTACTCCCTATTGTTTCCTGTTGCATCTGGAATTAATTTTAACTCTAAGTGGGGAAAAGGGAGAAAAAGAAAGGGAAGAAGGAGAAAAGACCTAGGTTCCTTCATTAAGATGGGATGAGGGATCAGCAGAGTAAAGGATGCTTAGGAGACTCCTGGTCTGTCTCTCCTGAGAGGGATTGATATGTAACTACTTCATGTGTAAAGCCAGACTACACCCTTGAACTTGGCCTTTGAAAGGGAGATCAGAGACAGAAGGAAGGAACTTAAGAGAGCTAGAAAATGGCTACTCACAAGGACTCCAAATGGATTTCTTGGAAAATGAATCTTTGGAGAATGTAAGACTATAAGACTACCCTCTACTCCTCCTAGGAAACTATGTGGCCCCCTGTATAACCCTGGCTGAGAGGTGAATTCATTCCCTGCCAAAGAAATATCAATGTCAGTCCAAAGACCTCATCCCTGAGGAATAAACCTCAACAACAAATTAACCCTGTGAAGGGAATCCTGCACTCCTTTAGAAAATAAGAGAGGGATTCAGAGGGCCTTCTCAGGGCAAATCCTTTGAAATAGGTATAGGCAACTTCTCAGTCAAAGAAGAAAGATTAACAAATTAAAATAAAACAAAGCCAAAAAAAAAAAAAAAAAACAACTGAAAAAAAAAATGAAGGAAAAACAAAAAAAATCAGGAAGGAAGGAAATCATTAGACTGAAAACCAGAACAAAACTAAGACAATTTGGAGGAGAGGGTAACTAGGGAATACATAAAATCATATATTTAAAAAGCATTTCCGATTCCACAGTTGATAGATCTTTTTCTAACCTGTCTTCTCTCTAACTTTCCATACTTAACTTGGTCACTTCTCTTTTCCTTTTATTTTATTTTTAACTTATGAAGTAAAAAAGATTATTACGCATGAAACTGCAAATCTAATATGTATAACTTTTACCAAAGAATGAAAAGGGAAAGAAAAACTCAAGGATGATAAGCAGATGGATTTGTTTTGTCATTTATTGTATGTATAATATGATAGGGAAAGAAACAGTAGCTGACAGAAGAAAAAAAGCTTGGGAATGTTACATGTCTAGGCTTCCATTGCCTCCCCTCACCTCATTACCTCTGATTGATAGTGGGTTATGTTCTAAAAACCTGGTTCTTGGAATTCCATAGTAATTGGCTTTCTTACCCTTCTCCCTGAAAGAGCTTACTTATAAAATCCATTCCCTATTAGCAGGAACTGTGTTTTATAAATGAGAAGGATTTCTAATCCCATATGATGTTGTTGTGTGACTTTGGGCAGACCAATATATCTACTCCATCCTATAATTCTTCAACTATAAAGTGTAAATGGTGAGATGTGATACTAATATTCTATACTAGTAGAAAATTTAACCTCACAGTTCAAATTTATCAACAGGACTTGTTTTTAAACAAAATAAATAGCAAAGAGCTATTAAGCTTGAGGCACTTTGGTAGACATTGGGGATTCAAAAATGAAATACAGTATAAACTCTGCCCTCAAACAATGTACAGGGAAATGAAACAAGTATACAATTAACTGTAATACAAGTTTGGAAATTACAAGGGCATATTAGCAATCAAAAGAGTGTTCTGAGAAATCCAAGATGCAATCCCTGTTAACTATAGAGATTAGAAATTCAATTCAATAAGCATTTAAATTCCCACTACCTACCAGGGAGTGTGCTAGGATATGTGGTTACAAAGACAAAGAAAAACAGAAACAATTACCAAGAAAGTAACATTCTTTTTGAGAGGGAGTTTGAAAATATTTAAGTATACAAAATATATGTAGATGAGTAATTTTATTGGGATATGATTTAAGTGCACTAGGAAGAAGATTTTGTAAGTAGGTGGATAAGGATTCCAAAGAGCACAATGGAAGATAGGAAAGAGTCAGAGAAAGAAAAGAGAGATGGGTCATAGAGCAAGGAGCAGGGAGAGGTAACCAGAGAAAAGAAGTTAATTGATGTAGCCAGTCTCCAAGTCAGAAGCTCGAGAATATTGACTGGAACAATAGAGTAGTAGATTCCCATGTCTTTCACAGATAACAAATGTTGATTTGATTAAATTTCCCTGAGAAAGAAATGGAAAGCATGTAGGAAAAGGTGTACATGTTGTAGCCGAGATGTATCTACTTGATGGTCAAGACATAAATTGGATTTTAGGGCCAGACTAATTATAGAAGGATAGGAGACCTGCTTGAGGTACAAACTCTCAGGTTGAGTTTTTACTTCAATGTTAAAATGATTGTCTTCCCTCAGGGTTAAGACAATGGGGTACTGTATCAGGTAGGCATTTTGGAAAGATCTAATGTGGAGTGAGAGACATGACAAATATATATAAAGTCCCCACTCCTATAAATAAAAGGTTAATAAAAATCCAGACAACAGGTTAGCTATAGAGGTGTTTTTGCTGTTCAACTGTTTCAGTTGTGTTCAACTTTTTGTGATCCCATTTTGTATTTTCTTGGTAAAGATAATGGAGTGGTTTGCCATTTTCTTCTCTGATTCATTGTACAGATGAAGAAACTGAGGCAAACAGGGTCATGCAACTAAGGTCAGATTTGAACTCAAGAAAATGAGTCTGCCTGACTCCAGTCCAACACTCTAAACACTCTGCCATCTAGCTACCCATAGCTTTAGAAGTACTTCATGGAAATAAGGGTACTTGATATGATGTTGACAGATGAGAAGCCTTCTAATAAGGGAGAGGAAGGTTTTGTTCAAGATATGAGACATAACAGAAACAAAGAAGCAATAGGCAGATTGGTTGGGCTGGAGCAAATAATATGTGAAAGGGTATAATATAAAATAAGATTGGTGAGATTGGTTAGAATTATAACATAGAAAGCCTTCAATTCTAGTCAGTGGTATGAGGGATGTATTAGAACTAGAAAGAACTATTAAGAAGCTTATTGTAGTCCAGGCTAGAAGTAACAACATCATGAACCTTAAATGAATTCTTGCTGGTTTATAAAATTTTTTATAAATAGAATCAATAGGACTTAAAAATTGATTGACTATGGAGAAAGTGAGGGAAGATTCAAGGCTTAAAGAAAGACAGTACCACTAAGAAAAATAGGAAAGTTAAAGATTCTCAGTGATGACAGGAACCTCAGAGGTCATTTAGTCTAATATCTACATAAAGAATCAAAAAGAATTATATTACTCTGTCTTTCTCTCTTTCCTTTCTTTTATCCACATATTTCTATATATCTTTACTTAATGAATGTCAATAGATTCATCATCTCATTGATATGGCTACTTTCTTCAATGAGATTATAATTTTCCATGCCTTCTCTTCCTATGAAATTTCGGTGTCCTCTCATAAAACTGGCAAAGAGATGTATTCCATGTCCTAAGAGGCCATTCTCCAAACCTTTTAAAATTCTAAAGTTGCAACATTTAATGGCTTCTTGGACAGAGAATTGACCTGCAGTCAAGAAGACCCAAGTTCAAATCTGACTTCAGACACCTCAGTTTCCTCATGGGTAAGATGGGAATAACAGCACCTGATGTAATTCTTGTGAGGATCAAATTAGATAATGTTCATCAAGTAATTTGCAAACCTTAAAGCATGATATAAATGCTGGTTAATAGTAGTAGGAATAGGAATAGGAACAGCAGCAGTAGTTGTGGTGTGGTGGTATTAGACTATCTCTACATTATTTCTCAATCTTCCTTTATAACTGTCCCAACTTTTGCTACCCTATATTTTCAAAGTATTATCTTTTATGTCAATTCTTGTGGATAAATCATCACTGATAACATGGTAAAGACCACTGTGTATGTTTCCTTTGCTATATTTCTTTACTGGAATACATTCTTTTAAAATTGCCTTTCATGTAAAATCTGGACTCCTTGAGGGATGGAGCAACTTTGATTTTACCTCAATCACTCCATGTTCAGCATACTGCCTCTCATATAGGGTGCTTCTAACTGCTTATTATATTGTGGTCTGTAGTTCACAGCCATATAGCATTACTGGAAGAATAAAATTATTTTTAAAAACAAAAGAAGGGATTTTGTGTTGGGGGAGGGGAGCTTGGGATTATTGAAAAAACTATTCAGTTTTCAAAACACCAGAGCCTTTTCTCTTCCTGCTAGAACCAGGTCACTGTGCATTTGTAACACTTGTTCAAGACATGTAGAAATAGACTAAAACAATGAGCTGCTCATAAAATCTGTCATAATATGGACTATATATCTTTAATCTACTTAGTTGTTATTGCATAAATTATTAAGTCCATCTCTTGACTTCTGGACCTCACAAAGTTTTTAAGTATTCTGGGATTTGCTATAATTAATACAAGGCCAATCACATAAAGGAACATCTTAATATGCAAATTCTAAGATCATGCATGATACTTGGTAAACAATCACAAAAACAAACCCTAAAAGAGGGAAATGAATGTTCATAAAAGGTAATCCCTGCTATTATGGAGAATATCAAATACAGAGTCCAAATGGATGAGAAATTTCTTATAGATGATGTTCTTTTGATAAATAAAATGTTGTTTTGTTGTTTTATGTTTTGTTTTCCTTTGGCTAAAAGCTATACTTTCAGCAACTAATTCCTAGCTGGGAAACTTCCTCTGCTAATATAAATCTTCAACTGTTCTACCATTTATAATCTTAGGGATTGCCTGAACTCACTAAGAAATTAAATGGCTTGGCTAGCTAGGGTCACTCAGCCAATAATGTGTCAGAAACATATACTTTTTGACTTGAATCTAGATCTATTTAGTCTTAGATGAAATCTTTATCCTCTATGTGAGGCTATCAGTGTTAAAGTTACATATCTATAATATTAATATATATTGGGATAATCAATGTAATTATATTAGTATATAATGTCTTTCATTAAGTCCTTTTTTTGATTCTTCATCAAGTTATGGAGGAAACTTAGGTTCTGACAGCCTATTCTAGGGTGATGTTGGTTCTGCTAGAATTTATCAAACTGGAAATGATTTATAATTAACCAAGGTTGTTCAAGAAACATCCTAGCTAAATGTAGAAAATATCAAAGGCCAAACAGTGATTCATTTTGAGACACATTCATAAAAAAAGACTATTAAACAAGTTTTTAAAAAATGATGCTTTTCATCCTTAGACAATATGCATGCTGACAAAACTACAGATCCTTATAGTATATGTGAATGCACATATAAATCATTTGGGATTTATTGCTTTATTCTTTATTTTTATTAATGATTACTACATTTCCTATTTTTAAAACAAGCAAGAAAGCTAGGAGGGTACATTTTAGAGAAAGAAAAATGATGAGGTCAATCCTGGTTGAGTTAAAATTTCAATATGTCAACTAGGTGAAGATAACTATAATAATAATAATAATAATAATAATAATAATAATACCTAACTTTTATATAGTATGTTGTCATTCACAAAGTGCTTTATATATACATATATATGTATATACATTATTATTATCTCATTTGGTTATTACAACCCTATAAAGTAAATGCTGTTGTTATCCTCATTTTATAGATGAGGAACCTGAGGCTGAAAGGTTAAGTGGCTTTCAAGGTCACATAGATGATAAGTGCCTGACATAGGATTTGAACTAAAATTTTCTTGACTTCAAGTCCAATATTCTGTCCACTATGCCATCTAGCTGTTGAGTGTTCAACAAACCTTTGGGATTGTATACCTGGTGCTGGAAAAAAGATTAGAGCTGCTTTGGTTGATTTGGAGATTATCTGCTCTGAATTAAGATGATAATTGATGTCATGAAAATAGAAACTCTAAAGGAGAGAATGTAGAGAAAGAGGAAAAGGAAACTCAGAACAGATCCTCGAGAGACACTATACTTAAGCATTTTTCTTTGTATTAGAGATCTAGAAAGATTTTTTAGCCATCTAAAAAAGAACTGGGAGAAAACAGTTTCATAGAAGACAAGTGAAAGAAATCTAAGAGAAGTGGTCAAAGAGGAAAATTTCAAAGCTAAAGATCTTGAACGTGGAAATTATTAGTGATGGGAACATTCAGGTATGGAACTCCTTGGCAGAAAAACAAGGATCTGGAACTGGCAATATAGAACAAAGAGTTTGCAGAATCTTCTCCTACTACAAAATAGGGGCATGAAAGAAGTAATAGCTAATACAGAAGAAGATGATGAGATATCTCATGATCATAGATGTGATATCTTTAGGAAGAAATCAGGTTTCAGTTAGTCTGGGGAAGTACAAGTATATGAAGAAGAAGAAAACAAGAATGTAAACAAGTTGTGGCATATAATGGTGATAGAATATTATTGTGCTATAAGAAATGACAAACAGGATGATTTCAGAAAAACCTGAAAAGACTTATATGAATTGATGTGAAGTGAAGTGAAAAGACCAAAAGAACATTGTACATAGTAACACTAATATTATGCAAGGAAGAATTGTGAATGAATTAGCCATTCTCAGCAAAACAATCTAAGGCAAACCCAAAAGACTCATGATGAAACATACTATTCATTTCTAGAGACAGAACTGATATTGTCTAAATGTAAATAGAAGCATACTATTTTTCACTCTTTTTTTCATTTTTTGTGTCTTCTTGTACAAAATGATTAATATGGAAATATTTTATATGATTGCATATTTATAGCATATCAGATTGCTTACTATCTCAGAGAGGGGGAAGGGAAGAAAGAAACAAGGTGAGGAGAAAGCAAGAGATTTAGAACTCAAAACTATTTTAAGATGTTTAAAATTATTTTAATGTATAATTGAGGGAAAAAAGAAAGATGGCATTTGATAAGATATAGGAATGACATGATATTGATTGTGTAAGGACAGCAGGGAAAAAATAAATTTGTTTCTAGAAAAACATCACAGAAATTAGAGGAACAAAAAAATTAGAATATAAACCAGAAGACATAACTAACTATAGGGCAGGGAAAGGTCAGAATAGATAGAAGTTTATAACTTAAAGCAGCCTTGGGGCACTAAATGGTTTCTAATGGTTTTGCTATCTATTCATATCATTGGTTTTCTACCCAGACACAAGACTGAATTGATTCTTGGCCTTCATGTAAACTTCACTATATAGTCCCAGAAAACTAAAAAATATGCAAAATTTTAGAAGAATCTCTTCCTGTCCATTAGGAACTCATAATCAAAGGGGTGGCAATGTACATTAGGCTACCCCAATGGTACTGAAAATATCCATCCTCTCAGGTTTTTTTCATTGGTAAATTGATCAGCAGGGGTAAGGGGGACTAAGAAGATATTTAATGATGGATAAAAACAGGACACCCTAAGTAAAACTGACTTCTATGACTAACTCCAAATGCTTTTGTCTTAATCCTTTAGCTTGCCAGCATAATCTTGCCAGAAGATGAAAATTTTCTTCTGCTCTTTCGTCGAGAAACTCCCTTGGATAACAGTGTGGAGTTTATGCAGGTAAGTAGCATTTCCTTTCCTATACCAAACCTGTCAAAGGATACTCATAGAAGGTTTTAGATTGTATAGGGATAGGAGAGGGAAGCAAATACTCATCGTGATTTTCTATGTGGTTGGTTCAATTGAGAGAGACAGCAAGATGTCACATAAAGAGTATTGGATCTAGAGCCAAATCCTTTTTCTGACTTGCTAATCATGTGTCTCTGAAAGTCATTTATTTAGTTTCCTTAAATCTCACTTGTATCATCTATTAAATGAGGATATTAATACATCTAGCACCATCTTCACAGAATTAATGTGGGGTTAATGATTTAAAATACAACACAATTTTTAAAGCTGTGTACTAGGTTTTAAAGTTTAAACTTTACTTAAGCCTGAACTAAGACTTTTGGGACATGCCATCTAATCCTCAGCTATTGTTTTGTTTTGTTTTCAACATCTTGTGACTAATGACATTTGAAGAGAGGCTTACTGGTCACATTTAGGCAAATGTTCCTCTTTAAATCAGCCAGTCAATAAATATTTATTAAATGCCTAATATATTCCACACATTAAATCATTTCCAAATCCAATTTTCTAGAATTGGTAGCTAAAAACCTGTTTTCCATGTTTTGTTTTCTTCCTAATCTTCTGCAGGCCATAGGTAGAAGGTGAAAAAGATGTATGTGTGCACGGTGGGGGGGAATTGATGCTGATGTAGGTCCTTCATTTTTTGAAGAGATGCAGTGACATTGCAGGGTGATATCTTGCCTTATGCATGAATTGGATTCAAGTGAGGCAGAGTCGCACAAAATCATCAGCCTCACTCACTCCTCCAGAGTCATCAAAGCCCAGTAGCATGGTATAAATCAAGAAAACTGGCAATGGCCAATGACTGATGGCTGAGAATGCAGTGGGTGACTTTAGCCTTTCTAAAGTCTTTCTGAGGCTGCAGTTTGTCTGAGGCAACACCCATTCAATGACTAATGGCTAGGTAAGAATTGAGACAAAAGATAAACTAATTTACTATCACAACATATTCATCTGGGTCACATAAATCATCAAAGATCATTTTGGCTGAGTGGCTTCTGACATCCAAAGGAGCTCTTTTAGCTGAGTGTCTTTTTTGTAAAGATAGTTAAAGAAATGGCTGCATGGGAACTGAGAGATTTTATTTCATTTTTTAATTGAATATTTCTGTTTGCTCACTGTTCCCCAAAGAAAGCTAAAATGTTGTTTTTTTCTTTTTTAAAAAATTGACTGTAGGAGATGGAGAGGCAGAACTAAATCAGCAAAACCTGCGTACAAATCATACCTCTGACATATAGTGGTTGTGTGACCCTTAACTTCTTAATGCTCTGGGCATCCCTCTAAGATTATAATTTGTAAAGAAGGCAATGACTTGCATTGGTAGAGAGAGTTTCATATATCAGTTAAATCACAGATCCAGCCCCTATCCCACCTATAACTAAATGCCAACTGCAGATTCTGTCCCTGTAAGATTGTTTTTATTGTTCAGTCATTTCAGTTGTGTTTAACTCTTTGTGATCCCATTTGGGGGTTTCTTGGCAAAGATTCTGAAGTGGCTTGTCACTTCCTTCTCCAGATCATTTTACAAATGAGGAAACCGAGACAAACAGGGTTGTGACTTGCCCAGAATCACACATCTAGTAAGCGTTTGAAAGCAGATTTGAACTCAGAAAGATAAATCTTCTAGACTCCATTGCACCACTGAGCTGCCTGTAAGATTAGCAGGAGTCTATTTAGCTCAATGAGTTAAGGAGTGACTACTGAATAGGTCTTGTGTTTCAGATTTGGCGCAAATATGATGCTGATAGCAGCGGGTTTATCTCAGCTGGGGAGCTCCAGGTAAGCTTTGTCTAATGTATTCTGAACCTGCTGAAGGCTTGGATAATGTGTGGTTTTGTGTATTGTTAGAAATTTGAGTCCAAATGTGTTGTGCACTTAACTTCCCATGGAGTGGAGCCAAGAACTTCAAGTTTAATTTTATCACCAGTTCTCCAAGCTGTCCATTTTTGAGTCTCTCTTCAAAAATTCAGATAGTGTTACTCATAACCATAGAGACAAAGAAGGAGAAATCATCATTTTAATTATTCATTCATTCACTTATTCACTAAACAAGGACTATTATGCACCTGCTATGTTCCAGACACTGTGGCAGGTGTTGATAATACAAAGGCAAAATGAGGAATATGAGGGAAATGGGTCTCTGTTTTCTATTTTTTGCTGCTATAAAAAGAATATTGGATTAGGAGTGAGAAAAGTTGGATTCAAATCCTAGATATATTATCTTTTGACTGTGTCACTTTAGTCAAGTCACAATTTCTCTGTAGTTCAGATTTTTCACTTACAAAGTAAAGATAATAATACTTACAATCCCTACCTCCTGGGATGATTGCAGAAAAAAATCTCTCTTTAAATCTTAAAATGTTATATAAATATGTGGTAATATGAAACTGTAATCATAAATAAATGAATAAAAAGTATGTACTATGTGCCAAGCTTTGTGCTAAGTGCTGGAATACAAATACAGAAACTTTTGAGGAACTTAATTTATTAAGTAGAAAAGAATATTCATAGGGGAGTGGAAGCCAGAGAGGAGTTCTTTTTTTTCTAAGAAATTACTGGAATGATGAGTGGGGTCCCAAGAGAAGCATATCTAAGAACATTGGAGGGTTGGTTTGATTTTAATTCCTAGTTCCAGAACTGGAAGGAGAAGGAGATGAAAGGGTAAGCAGATCCTGGCAAAGAAGTTGGCCAAGAAGCTTTGGAAGAGTGGGTGACAGAGAAGGGAGTAAAATAAATTGTGGTTGATGATTTCCTTAAACAAAGTATTCTCAGAGAAGCTATCACTAATCAGCTGAATGGGACCCCAAGATAGAAGCTCCTCTAGGGAAGAGTCTCTAGTGTGGGCCACAAGGGAAGTAGTAGAAGTGATCAGCCAAGTCTATATCACCTACTAAAAATGAGCTTTCTTAAAAAACAAAACAAACAATCCAATCTTTAAAACATGGAACTCATGGAGGCTTTCTGCCTTTTGTAAAGTAGTATTTGCCTACAATAAAGGACATATGGAGAAAGACATCCACAGAAAGAACTGATAAGTATATGTAGAATAATTTTACATATTTATACATGTATACATACATATATATATATGTATATATATATATATATACCCATTTATGTCTAATAGTTACCATCTCTAGAATGGGGAACAAAAAAGGGAGGAAAAAAATTTACCTGATAATTTTATTATGCATTTATAAGGAACAGTAATTTATAGTTTCATGTGCAATTATTTTTTATTATACTGTTTCATAGAAATGCTTCTTTTATTCCATAAACTAAAAATAAAATTTTTAAAGTATTATTCGTTTATATGATCTTTTGTAAAGTAGTAATTTATACCTTTTGTGAAGTGGTAATTCTTTTTTTTGTGTGTGTACCTATAGAATTTTCTTCGAGATCTCTTCCTACATCACAAAAAACTCATTCCTGAGGCCAAACTAGGTGAATATACTGATACCATGGTAAGTAAACTCTCAGATATGCTTCACAGTAGCAGTAAGAATAACCAGTCTTAACTTCTTCAGATGACCATTCAGATCCTATGTAATCATATGAGAAAGCTGATCACTTTTTTAGGGAAGCCTAGAAGGTCCCATTTTTATTAGGTAAATAACCACAATGTTAATCTAAATTTCTTAAAAGTTTGATTCCTTCTTCATACTTTCTTCTCCATGCCTATAACGTATACTACAATTGTTCTCCTCCAATCCATCTGATCTCTCCTTTCTGTCCTTTGTCTTTTTTCTTCCTCTTGATACCATATCTCATTTTTACCTTTTTTCAGTCTTATGATACCCTTCTTCAAAACTCCATTCTCTTCTCTTTTAATACTCTTTGCTTTAGAAATTGTATTCACTATTGTCACTTCAACTATTATTCCTATTGAGGTGACTCTTAAATCTCTACCTCCATACCCATTGTCCCTCCAGTGTTCTGGCCTTGGATTTCCAGTTGTCTGTTAGATGTCCCCACTGTAGTTTCTGCTAATATTTCTTTTTATTAATTAAAGTTTTTTATTTTCAAAATATAAACATGGATAATTTTCAACATTCACCCTTACAAAACCTTGTGTTCTAATTTTTTTCCTTCCCTTCTCCCCAAGCCTTCCCCTAAATTGCAAGTGATCCAAAGTATGTTAAAGATATTCTGCTAATATTTCAAACTCACTCTGGTGTAGTAGCAAAAATAGTTTGGAACATGTCCAAAACCCAGCTCTGCTCTTTGCTATCTATATCATTTGGGGCAAGTCACATGGCCTACTGGGACCAGGCTTTTCTCAACTATAAAATAAAGGTTTTGAAGCAGATTATTTCTAAGATCCCTTACAACATTATGTAATCCAATGCTCAGAATCAAATTGATCTTTCCTCTAATCTAAAACCTGCTTTTTCCTTATTTTTCCTTCCCTTTCTGTTAATGATTTTATCATCATCTTGGAAATGACAAGAGTCACTATCTCTTTGTGAGCACCACACCTAACCATCTGCCACATTTTGTCCATTCAAGCTTTGCGAAATCTTTTGCCAACAGCTTAATGCAACAGCTCAGAATCTCTCTGACTAATAAATTACTAACTAGATTGAGCACAGGCATTATGTCAAAACTGTGTCATTTTTTTCAGTCTTTATATCCCCAGCTCCTAGGACAATGATCTTTACTTATAGGAGGTACCTGAGAAATGTTTATTAATTAAATTGATTTTGTATATCAAATGCTACAGACAAAATAGGGTACTTGTGTTTTTTTAAACATAATCAATGTTTTCCTGATTTCATATATTTGCTTAAAACTGGGATGCCATTCCCACATTTCCCATTCTTTAAGGTCTAATCCCAAGTGCTGGTTACTCCATGAAATCTTTCCTAATTCTTTCCTTCCTTCCAATCAGCCAGAAGTCATTGCTCATAACATGTGTTTTTCTATATTTTCAAGTATTTTCTACTTTATATTATGATTGTATTTTATTTCCCTTCCCCTTTAGATAGTGAGCTGTTGGCTTTCTCTCTAAATGAGTACTGACAGTACTCTGAATGAGTGATCTTGGACAAGTCACTTATCTACCCAGGGGCTGTTACCTCATTTGTAAAATGAGGGATTGAATCAGATGGTCTCTGAGGATCCTTTAAGCCATGTAGATTCTTCTGATTCTTTCTCAGTGTCTAGTACAGTATCTACCTGAATTTTCAGTATGAATTGACATATAATTACCTAATTCTAAATAAAGGTTTTTTAATATCTTCCTAGTTGGCCACAGTATTAGTAGTGGTAAAAAACCATGATGTAGTTACGGAGTAGCCCTCCATCCATTGACCTGAAAGTGATTTGGGCACCTTCTAAATTTGAGGGCGTGGGGCAAAGTCCCATTCTAGTAATGGTTCTATATCTCAAGCATTTAGTACAGTGTCCTTTTACATATTAGAATATTCATAAATGTTCATTTAATTGAATTCAATATAGAGAGAATACCAAATTATTCATCTCATTTTGTAGATGATGAAGATGAAGGTTCCTAAAGAGTAAATGACTTAGGGTTACCTAACAAGCTGAAACTAAGATTTCCTGACTCTCAAACTTAATTACTATGACTTTGGGAAAGATAATTTGATCTTGTGTCACAGTTTCTGTGACATGCTAAGATTTGCTCTAGATTGCACTAAATTCTAAGCCCCCCAATCAAGTGTTCTTGTACTCTTCTATCTCGATCCCTGGTCAAAAGAAGCCTATATTAGTTCAAAAACAAAATTATCTTAGATGTAATCATTTGTTAATAGCACAAAGAATAAAATCAAATCCTAGGACAGATCTCAATCATGGTGATCATTGCTGAGTTTATCTCTTTTCATTGCTAGTAAAGCAGTGATAGAAATGCTGAGCAAATATATGTTCAACAATAAAGAGCAGAAAAGGAAATCCCAGAAGCAGGAAAGTGTTTCTTAAATACAGAGAAATCTCTAGGTCCCATATTGATTCAAGCTTCTCTGAAATCCTTTAATAGAAAGATAATTTGGAAAATGAATAAAAATGAAATTGACTGAGGAAATTCACATAACATTCTAGGAAGTTTTTTAATTGAAGAATTATTGACATTGTTTTGTGTTGCCACTGAATGATATGATCTCAATTTCATTAATTGATTAAACAGGCTGAACCAAATGAAATACTGGCTTTCAGAATCTCTGGATTGCAGAGAGCACTTTCTTTGAAAACAGTTGACTTTAATTTTTTTGTTTCTTAAAAAATAATTAAACATCTTTAACAAGATAGCCAGTCATGGTGCACTAGCCCAAACTATGATGGAGATCAAGCTTATTTCTTTCACCTTCTTACCTCCTACTATGTGCCAGAGGGCCTTATACCTATCTCTTTCTGTCATTCCTCAGCCCTGCCTGAAGACATTTGGCAATTTCCCATTGCCTGCCAAGTATTTCACATATCTCTAACTTCCTCAGAGTTGTGTTTCACAAATAAGCATTTTGTTCTAGCATAATTATAGTATTACCAATCATTCATTCTAGCATCAAAACATCTATTCCCTTAATGCCCTGGTTTTTGCTAGCTACAAAATAAAGAGAGTGATCAGATTTTTTAAAACTCATACATTTTAGAAGAGGATCAAATGAGTGATGCTCTAATAGGAGACTATGAACATTAATTCTTCAATTAAGCAGGTGGAGAACATACATGTCTTCCATGTGTCATAACATATATTTGTATACATGTCTCTCTATATATAGATATGGATATATTTATGTGTGTTGGAGTGGTGGGAAGGTTCTCAGGATTCTGTGAATCAAATTATTTGTATTGATTTTTATTTTTTTATCCCTAAAGCCAGTGGTAGAAATTGGAACAGAGGGAAGGAGGAAAAATATGGCCTTAGTATCTCATGAGTCTACCAATATGGAAATCATTTCTATAGTGAATAAACCAGAATGGTATCACTCTGGTTTTCAAGAATATTTTTTTCTTCTATCCATGAATATAGGGGTCGGTTATTGGTACTAAATACTTTAAAATAATCTTCATGTTAGAAGTTTTCACTTTGACTGTAAGTGACCAGAAAAAATAATAAGCTGACATCCTCTGGATTATGTCAGTTTATTCTATACCTAGTAACAGAGGTCATTAGGGATCCTATTTATGGAAAGTATGGAGAGCAAGGAGAAATTGCTTGGACCTGCATAAAAAGTATGTTTGTTTTTCTGCTGTAGCCAAGTGACTTTCTAAACTTGATGCAGAATAGTTTCCTTCTGATAAGAAAAGGTAGATAAGGTCAAAGAATTCCTCTCTACTCTCCAAGTAACTAGGAAGAATATCTTTTTTTTTTTCCTGGGGAAAAGAGGGAGAGGCTTAAAGGGGACACTAATGAAGAAAATGGAGCTGAGGGGGAAACAGAAAATTTTGATATATGTCAAGAACTTGTAAGATGAAAGGATGTAATACTCAGAAGAAGAGGAAGTAAGACTACCGAACACTCAGGAGTTGAGAAATGTAGTTCTTCTTATAGCAAAAAGAATTATTTGTACCTTCTGTGAAAGGAGTAGCCACTTGAAATGCAATGATCCTCCAAAAGGAGTGATATGTGCATCAGGAAGTGTGCATTCAATGGGATATGTGAAGAGAATATTAAAACTGAGAAAAACCAGCACAACTATTAAGCTCACATGCAGGGAGCCCACTGCATACTTCCAATGATCTTTCCCCCTTCTATACTTCATTAGACTATCATGTACATTCCTCCCCAAGGGGGTAGTCATTCCCCAACTGAATCTTGTTTTCTCCTGGCCTCACATCTGCTGGAGTAACAGTGCGCATCCTTTAAGTCCTGATGCCAAGAGCCCATGTTTTGTCCAGAATAGGCAGATTCTGCTTCCTCTGGAATAAGGACACTTCTGGGTCCTCACTTTGGATGGCAGAAAGAGATTGAGTGTACAAATAAGCCTCTTGGGATGGAGAATGGACATATACACACAAAAATAACCTAACACCTTGGAAGCAAATGAAGAACTCCATAAACCATGAGAAAAACAGAGCTCACTTGGGCATCTTGTCATCTTCTGTCTTTCCACTGTCTCCTTTCTTTTTACCTGCAAAAGTCACTGTATGTACTGGAACCTAACCTTTAGAGACCATCCCTGTCTCCAATCCTGACTGCACGAAAAATTTCTGGCTAAATTTTAACAAAAAACCTTTGCATAGCTGGTGGATAGGATTAAAAACTTTAGTATCTTGATTTGTTGAGTGCAACCAATGATGTACTCTTTTCATTTGCCCTGTGAGATATCTTTTTCAGCCATGACATCAATTAAAACAAGATATTGGAATAAATCGAATTCAGTTATGATATTGGACTTCCTATATCTCAAGTTGTTAAACCAATTTTAAAAACTGCAACATTGTTCTCATTTTTAAAACTGTCATTTAAAGTGAGCTAAAAATGTTTGCCACTAAAATAAGATACTGTTAATATATTATTTTATATTTAATCCTTTTTAATTTCTGTTTTGCATATGTTATAAAGTACACAATATTTTAGTACTATGATGTTAATAAATTGTATATTTTGAATATGTGGTAAAAAAGATTTTATTAATAAGGATGTACAATCCAAAAAGTCTAGGGAGCATTGCTTTAAGGAATAATGTATTTATCAATGCCTTCAGGGAAGAGATCATTCAGGAAGATAGATAAAAATGAGCCAAGTAGTGATAATTGGTGATTCTCCACTCCAGGTGACTGAGAAAGTTTTTTGTTGACCTAATTCTAATAACAGAAGTTTGCTATCTTGTCAGTGTGTGAGATATCTGTTAATATTTGTCAAACTTGGTAACTACTATCCACTTCTGGTGATTGATTTGAGCACAGATGTTACTGCTGGGAGGAATATAGAAACTATTTCTAGGGAAGACTTCATGAGGAGAAGTTGTGTTTTCATTAGTGCTTTCAAGGCTTTGGGAAAGAGACACAGATTTGAAAAGTACACAGATGCTTCTATTTTATTTGTCAAGGAGGATGATCTTTGGATTGGATAGAACAGAGAATCAGAATGTCCAGCTATCCTTAATAAGTTCAGATTGCTGCTTTCATTCAAAGTACATTCGGGGTCCTGAAAGTCTTGTCAGATACAATGATTTTTGAAAGATCTTAAAAAAAGAAAAGATCCATGGCAGAATTGATGTAGAATAAATGGTGTTCAGGTTTTTGATAAAGAGAAGAGAGTAGATTTTGCAAATGAAAGATCCAAATGAATATCTTGCTTCAACTCTTGGAATTATTCTAGAGTAGAAAAATTCTAGAGAAATTGTATCAAATTCAAATAAAAATGGAGGATACTGATCCATACATAAGAATTCCTGTGCATCACACATTGGTTTAGTTTTAAAATGTAATGTTATTTACATTTTATTATATTTTTATTTATTTTATTAAATACTTCCCAATTATATTTTAATCTACCTTGAAATATTTGGGCCACTTATGACTCACAGGGCATTTGTTTAACACTCTATTCTAAACTATTAAAGTGCTGGTTTATGTATATTTAAAAAGGAAACAGTGATCATGAAGAATTAAATTCATCAAGAACAGTTCATTCCAGGCTAACTTTAGTTTTTTGTTTTGTTTTGTTTTGAGGGGTTTTTTTGGATTTTTTTTTCCAAAATTAATAGACTATCTTTATCTCAGCAAAAATCTGATAAAATCTCTGATGCTGATTCTACTTTTGGGAGCCAAGATGATGGAGTAAACAGTGAATCACTGGAATTCTCCCATATTCACTTCTGGGCAAACATAAAATAGCAGCCCAAGACAGGTCCTGAAGAGGTAGAACCAACAAGAGGACAGGGTGAAACAATATTTTAGCTCAGGAAATTTTTAGAATTGGCAGGAGGGGTCCATCTTACTCAGGTAAGGGTTTATCCAATAGTTTGGATAAAAGGCATGGATGGCATGCCTAGCAATTTTTCAGATATTACAAATCTAGGAGAAATAACATTGACAAAGTCAAAATTCTAGAGCTAAATTTAAAAAGATGATAATTGTGAAGTCTTATCTGTGGAATCAAAAAATCAATTTTGTATAGAACAGAGGCACAGACACATAGCAGGTTGTATGATTAAAAAATATTTGGGGGATTAAATGTACTTCAAATGGAACATAAGTACATTACAAACCTTCTCTTTGCTCTTCAAATCAGTTCTAAAACTTCACTACTTCCCACTCAACAAAGGATTTTTATACTTATTAAGGAAAGTATATATACTTATATATCAAGGAAATTGAGACCACTCCTTATGAGCTCCATTTTCTCCCGGATTCTACATTTCAAATCTCCTCAATATCAAGTACATCCCATTCTCTCTTCCTTTTCTGTAGTTTCAGAGGAAAAGATAACAGGAAAGAATAAGGTTAGCTTCATTATTTGTGTCTCAATTTCATCTCCTCACATTAACCTTTGAGAACTTTTGCCTCTGAGCATTTCCTATCATTCTTTATCCACTGGCTCTTTTTTTTTTTTTTTTTTTTTGATATAATATAGAGACAATCAAATCATCTTCCCTACTCCATCCTTAAAAACTTTAAATGAACCTTGCAGTCCTCTCAAATTATTATATCACATCCCTCTTTCTTTTCACAGCCAAACTCTTAGAAAAAGCTGTTTACCCTTGTAACTTCCACTTCCTCAAATCTCTCACTAGCACTCTTCAAGACTTCTTGAATTTCTTCTATTTATTGGTACCCTCTCTTCCATATATTTAACAACATTTATCCCACAAATTTTATTAATTCCTTACTGGTTTCAGGCATTATGTCAAAGGTTTAAGGAGAATCAGCATATATGTTATATACATATATATATATATAGTTATATATATATATAGTTATATATATATATAGTTATATAGTTTTATATATAGTTATCTAATAGTATCTAATAGTAACAGCCTTTTAAGAAATTAAGCTTATGTAATTAGTTAATAAGTGAAACTTAATCTATTTTTTTTAAATAAAGAGAGAGCATTATAGTGATAACTGAGTTAGAAAGCTAGAAAAAGGTGTTATTGGGAGCCCTAAAGGTGTACATATGGGTGAGAATGGGGAGGAGAGAATCCTAGTGGATCTCTTCTCTTTACCTTCATGGAAGTTATGATATTAAAGTTGGCCCTTAAGGAATGGATAGAAAGTCACTAGATGAAAGGAGATGAGGAAATAGCATAAAGTATTATGGAAGGAAAGTTCAAAACATGGTCTAACCACATATGTATAACAATCATCAAATTAAAATCTGAATGCATAATATTCTACCAATTTTTAAACTTGTTTGAAAAGGAAGAATAGCAATACAACTAAGAATACTATCTGCTTGGTCCTCTAAGGCTCTGTCTGAAGACTGATCAAAAAACCTGATAGAGAATTAAATAATTTGAGGGAAAGGCCACAAAGAGAAAGTCTGGCTTCATTACAATTTTTAAAAGAAAATAACACAGCAACACCTTGATCATCATCAGGCTTGTCTTCCAAACCTTAACACCAGCAAACTGATTAGCCAGAAAAATTGACTTTCCATCTCATTAAATCCACAAATAGTCCCAATAATTGATATCGTATCATATACTCAACAGGAACTATGGTGAGGAAAGTCAGTGGGAAAGCAGAAGGGTCAGAAAAGCACTTCTATGGGGAGAGGGAAGTATTACCATGAATATAAAATGAGCTAAGGGTTGAGGCAAGGCTTTAAAATGGATGGCCTAATACTGCTGGTAACTAAAAGAGCAGTGGAGTGGCACAGTGGATAGAGTACTGGACCTGAAGTCAGAAAGATGAGTCCTCCTGTGTCCAAATCTGGCCTCAAACACTTATTAGCTGTGTGACCCTGGGATCGTCACTTAACCCTGTTTGCCTCAGTTTCCTCATCTGTAAAATGAGCTGGAGAAGGGAATAGTAAACCACTCCCCTATCTTTGCCAAGAAAAATCCAAATAAGGTCATGAAGAATTGGACAAGACTGAAATGACTGAACAACAACAAAATTAACATTAATAGGTGCTGCTAAATTCCTACCACCCCATTAGGCAGAGCTTTTGTGTTAATAGTCTCTACATTTGAATGGGGAAGAATTCAAGGCAGCATGGTGTCATGAAAAACACACTGGACTTGATCAGAAGACATGAATTCAAATTTTGATTCTACAACTTACTGGCATCATTTTGGGCAAGTCACTGTATCTCAATTTCCTAATCTGTAAATGGGGCATCAGAATCCTTGCTTCAGGCAGATATTTTTCACACAGTTGTCCTGAAGATCAGCTAAGATAAGATCAGTAAAATCTAATCTCATAAATAAAAGCTGTTTTTTTTTTTTTTGTTGTTGTTGTTGTTGTTGTTGAAAAAATCAGTGACTAAGCAGAAACATTCGATAAGGGCCAAAGGTGAAATTTGAATCCAGATTTTCCTTACTCAAAACTGCACTATGCAATAACACTTCAGTCTGTAATATTCATTCTTTCCTTGCTCCCTTATCTCCCCCTGCCCCCACTCTTCTCTCCATCTCTTTCCCTCTCTCCTTTTTCTTTTCCTCCCTCTTTTTCTTCCTACCCTTCTGGCCCCTTCCCCCTTCTTTTATTTCTTTCTCTATCTCCCTCTCTCTCTTCATATTTTTATGTCTCCATTAGTCTCTCTCTTCCTTCACCTCTCTCCTCCTTCACCCTCTTTCTCTACATTTTTGTCTCCCTTCACCTATTAATCTATTTCTTCGCCTCCTTCCTCTTATTTCTACCTCTTCCATCTATTTCCCAGTCCATCTATTTCTTGCTCTTCCATAACTGTAATATCCAGGTTTGCTTTCTGGAGGATCTCAGGTTCAGCCCCAGCCCTTGGTCTTAGTGGCAGAATGTAGGAGGCAAGAGAGCCTCCAGGAGGATGATCAAAAATAGAATGTCTCTTTTCCAGTCTTTCTCAACCCTTAAATACCCTATTACAATTACATCATTATAGTATTCTGATTATGTGTGAACTAGAGAACCATTACATCACCACGTTAAGTACTAAGTGCATTTAGTTGATGGCTACTGCAAAGAGTACTTGTTCAACTAAAATGTATCCATCTGGAGACTTTTGGAACCTATCTATCCATAAGACAAGGTGTCTTTGAGAATTATCTTGAATATTCATTCCGTTTTTCTGATATGAATGAATAACAGTAACTGACCCTGTCCAATGAGATTATTTTGGGAAATGTGGATTACGGAAATAGTACATGTCCTGAGGGACCCACTAAGTCTGCTACTGTTCAGAATTGTAGTATAAGAAGAATCCTGCAATGGGAAAAGCATCAGGTGTATCACAGGACATGAAACCTTCTGCTTTTGCTCAGGCAACTTTTTCTTTCTTCTATTCCTTCCTTTTTTCTTTCCTTCTTTCTTTTTTAGAATCAAATGTTTTACTCACTAGGTTTTACTTAATAAATGACTTCAAGATGGCTTGAATGAGTATGGTAACATTTAAAAATTGATAGAAATGCTAGATGAGCCTTGGTAATATATTCAATGAGCTAGCAGTAGAGGAAGGAAGATTTTGTTAAACTAGTCTTATTTGACTTCCTGATTAATGGCCTGGGCAAGGAAGGAAACAGCATGTTAATGAAATCTATGTATAACAATATAATAAGGATATGCCATCAATATGAGGTAGGAGAAAAAGAAAAATTAGTGATCTGGATGGAGAAAAATGTTTTTAATTTTTGAAAAGCAAGCTAGTTAGCAAGTGAAACCAAACTTTTATTTTAAAAAAATATTAAATACCACCTGTTTCATGACGCCTCCTATTATCCTATCTTCTGCTACCCCCATAATATAACACATTTATTACCATTCTAATGCCAGCTGGATTTTTTTTCTTCCCATATACAGAAGACTGAGCACCAGTCTTGCAGTCAGAATGACCTGAGTTTGAATTTGACTTCAGAAATTTTCTTTAACCTCTCTGGACATCAGTTTCCTCAAATGTAAAATTAAGCATTTTACACTTTACATTAATGTGGCCTCAAAGATCCCTTTCAGCTCAAAATCTATGATCCTATGACCCTTAGCCATCATTGTCTCCTCAGATTCTTCATAGCACTTTGTCTGGATCTATCCATTATACTTATCTCATTATCTCTTTTGTTATTTGTGTATATGGCTTCTCCCCCCAATATTAGATTATAAGCTTCTAAAGGGAAGTACTCATGTCATATTTCAATGCACAAAAAATAATCAGAAAAAAAATATAGAATTGACTGTGATGACCCATGAAACAATCATAAAATGGTCCCCAATCCTGTGTAGTCTCCTTCAGGTTCTGACAAGTTGGTGACAGAGTAGTAGGAAAGTGGGCAAAGGATGCCAAAATATGTATGTTTTTAGGCCATCTATAAACATTAATTTTTCTCTTGATGATACTCTAAATATGAAATTTTTGTCCAGTAATTAATAACTAGATGTTATTAGAAGAATGAAAACATCAGTCTTGACATTCTTGCTAGAAATAAAACCAAAAGAATTGAATTCAATGTCTTTCCTCTCTTCAATAGTTCCTCAAAATCCCCTACTTCTTTCTCTTTTACAAGGCCCAGAAATAGCTATAAAGGACTATGAATTTTTAGAATCAAGTCAAAAAGCCATATTGATAAGTATAGTCAGTAAGCATGAGCTATTCACCTGAATCTCTTCCAAAGGCTTGTATAAAGTCTCTTCCTAGTTATTCAATCCTGAATTGTGGCATTAAGAATATTTTTGTCCTTAAACTACATTTAAATTTAATTGGATTCCTTTGAAATCCTGTGTATTAATATTTTGTATATTAAAAACATAATGTTAGAAAGTCATACATGGGTTTCAATAGACTGGCAAAAATATCTAACACACACACACACACACACACACACACACACACACACACACAAAATAATAACCCCTCTATTAGACTCTAATCTTCTTTTCGTCATAAATACGGCTATTTTTGTTTGGAAGAGTGAAAAAACTGCCTTAAAATCAGTTAAACAATTACCTAATAGCCATCTACTAACAGCTATTTGGGGTGAGGGAAGAGCCTGACTGTTCCAGTTTTAGTATTTTTGCAGTAATATCTTGACCATTTTGAGGTGGAAAGGAAATAGCTAATACAACAAATGAAAAAATCCAGAATGCAAACATTCTTGACAGGTTAAAACATCAGGCAAAATAGAACAGAATGAGACTGAACAGGATAAATGGGAAGTTTTTCCTGTGAGTGAAAAAAAAAAACTTATGAAATATAAAGTGAGTTACAGATAACAAGCCAGAAAATATTCAGAGAAGATAATGAAGATGTTGAAGGAAGGGCCTCAAATTTATGGGTAAAAATAGTCTGTTGAAAAATTTGGACACACATAAGCTGGAGAAGAGATTAATGCCTTAGAATATTTAAAGAGCTGTCAAATAGACAGGACTTGGAATTGGTCCCTTTGGTCCCAGAGGGAAGAATTAGGTATAATGTGTAGAAAATAAAATGAAACAATTTTTGACTTGATGGAAAGAAATACTCCCTATCAACTGGCTAGTTGAATATATAAATAGGCTCTTTGAGAAGACATATACTTCTCTGTCTTTGGAGGTCTTCATGCAAATGCTGGATAACTACTTTTTGAGTAGTTGTAAAAGGAATTTGTTTTCAGGCATGGGTTGGACTAAGATGGGTGCTAAAGTCTCTTTTAATTCCAAAATTCTATTATTCTATTTCTGTGACTCACTAGCCAAATCTGTTACAGGAGCCACCTGCTAGTGGCTGCTGGGGATCTAATTCAGACCAGCAAAATAGAGACCTTCATGTGAGACAATGATAATGATACAAGGAGACTGGAAGGCAATTGCATTCTCTGACCTCTCTCCTCTTCCCTATTGCTTCTGATTTATTTCATTCCTAATTCACAAGCAACATCTGCGTCAGTAAAGGCTATTTGCAATTCCTTCCAGTGTGTTATGATTCACAACTGTTTTTGCACTTATGTGAGCACCCAGATATTATGTGTGTGTGTGAGATGGGGGGGGAGGGTGGTCACAACTCATCAAATAATCTATCATGAGACCCAGAGGGACTTTTAAATGAAACTATGTTGAAGATTCCTTTTATACGAAGAAGGTTGATAAACATGACAAAAGACAGAAATAGTCTTGATGAAAAGTCTTTGAGAAGATAGACCATACTAGAACACTTTGGATATAGTTGTGAACTTTGGATATAGTTGTGAACAACTATTCTGGGGGGGGGGGAATTTTAATTATAGAGAAAAATCACAGAATTATTTCTTACATTTTTAACCTGAAGTCCTATTAATGGGAATAAACCTAAAAAAGGTCAAAGACAAAAAAGAAAGGCTCTATATGTAACCAAATATCCATAGCCACAATTTTTATAATTACCAACAATAGGAAAAAATGTTACCTATTTATTTGGAGATCTTTGAACTAGTTGTGGCATATACATGAATTTTATTGTGCCATAAGAAATGGGGAATAAGAAAAATTCCAAGAAACAAAGGAAGGCTTATATGAACTACTGAGGAAACCACTTAACAAGCATTTATTAAACATCCAAAGAAAATTATGCAATAATAAAAAAACATTTTACAATAATGAATATTGTTATATGAAAGAACACTTAGTAGTAATGAAAAAGAGAACACAAATGGATTATATTGACAAATCATAATCCTGGAGATTATGTACTTTCTTTCAGTACAGGGATGGAGGACTGTATTTGTGAATAATGTCATATATACTGTCAGTGGTGGTTGTCATGAATGGAGAGTGCACATTGCATTTCACATCTGTGATATAAACACATAATGCGTTAATAAAATTTTAAAAGAAACTAGTTAAGGGTGCTGTGAAAGAAAAAAACCCAAAGAACATCATTCATAAGTAATTTAGCAGTAATGAAGTAGGATATGGTTCAGAACTCTGTACACAGTGTTAGCTCATGATAGAGTCAAATTCTGGACCTGTAGGTTTGGTCCATTAAATCAGAAAAATGTCCTGTCTTTATAAGTCTGTTGGAGAGAGTAAAGTTCTGTGGAGTTCCATGACTTTTCTGTACATATGTTGTGGAATTAAACTGATGGAAACATGAACATCAATTACCATTACTTGAGAACGATAGGTGGGGCTACAGAACATATACTAATTAATTTTGGCTGAGCTGTTTTCCTTCCCAATTACAATATGAACCAGATAGTAATAGCATGATGGATATAAGCTGTCAGCTCTAACTTGGAAATCAAAGCTCTTAGAAATATACCCTTGCTTCATTCTTTCTAGTTATCCTGACCTCTTAATAATCTCCTCTATATCATCACATCGGCAGGGAAACCAGACTATTACTCATCTCCTCATCTCATCTTATCTCCTCCCCCTCTCTCCTCTCCTCTCTCCTACCTGTCCTATGTTTTCCTTCTTTACCATTTTTGCTTTGTTCCTCTTCACACTTAGAATCCTCATCTTCTATTCCCCTTATCTGGTGAATCCTTACCTATCTAGAAATACTCAACTCACATACCAAATCCTGTATGAAACCTTCTCTAATCAATCCCAGTTTTGTAGGAACTTTTCTCCCCTTAAAAGTCACTTGGCCCTTTCATTGTATCTTTCTAATGTATTTAGTATGTATGATTTTTAAAAAATAGTTACTTAGATATGCAAATTTCATTTGAATTCAACAAATATTTACAAAATATCTACTAGGTACAAGAGATGCTTAAATACAGAAATGGGTTTGTGAACTCATTTTTGTGAGTATTCTGTAGATAGAGACCCAATGGATTGCACCTGTTCATCCATAGCCCATAAATTTATCACATGCAATATTCTAGGAATCTTCCTTTCTTTCTCAGTAAGTCATTTCTCCCTCTTACCATATCACATGGTATGACCATTTCATCTTCTTTTAGGTTCTTATATTTCTTAGAAGACATCCTTTTCTGTACTTCCCCCTTGTGACTAATGACTTATAATCATACCTGATGTCCACTTTTTTATTGTGCTCTAAAAGATGCTTATTTTCAACTCTTCACACACTGGAGCGTTCCCTTTCTTATGGCCATGAACTTCCTGAATACTACTATTCAGTAGAAGAAGCTTTGTTTCAGAGAGAAACTTGGTGTCATTAAAAGTATTTTGCATTTTTCCAAAGGTAATGCAACCCATCCCCACCTTCTATTATTCATTTATGGACTCAACAAATTGTACATTTATAGTATCAAGCAAAGATAAAGAAACAAATAAACTCTATAGGGTTTCCATCCAATTGCATGTTGTTGTTACTGTTGAGTCATTTTTCGGTCCTGTCTGATTCTCTCTGAACCCATTTGGGGTTTTCTTGGTGGAGATAAAGGAACAGTTTGCCATTTTTTTTCACCAGCGAATTTTTATAAATGGGGCAAACCCAGTTAAGTGACTTGCTGAAGGTCCTACAGCTAGTAGTGTCTAAGGTCAGATTTGACTCAGGAAGATGAATATTCCTGACTTCATTCCAGCCCTGCATTCCATCCACTGAAACACCTAACTGAATATTACAGCTCAGATAATAGACTGTAGGGATTTAAGAGCAAAAATGTAACAGATAAGAGATGTGATAGATAAATAGAACTCAGGAAGACTTGAGATCTAAACCAGCCTGAGACATTTACTAGCTATATATCATCACCTACCTGCCAGGGTTGTTGTGAAGATGAAATGAGATGATCATTATAAAGTGCTTTGAAAACCTTAAAGTGCTATGTAAATGCTAACAATTATTAGTTAAAAATAAAACAGTTCCTGCCATTAAGAGACATATGTTCTATGGGAAGAGGATTTGGTGAGGAGAGAGGGCCACAATATGTACTCAGACAAGCAAATACAAAGTTCTCAGAAGAAAGAGAGAGTACTAGAGGATCAGGAAAAACTTCACGGAGAATGTGGTACATCAGCTGAACCTTGAAGGAAGGATGTTGTGATGTGTTCTAGAGCCTCCAAATTGGGGCGGCAACATACTGTTGCTTTCTAGAGCCCCCATACCGGGGTGATTAAAATATCCCTTCCTAATGGAGAAGTGATAAGGTGGGATTCCATTTTTCCACTATCCTCCGGAGTCCCGTCTCATCTATCAGGTGATAGATTGTAAACTTCATGAGCTCTAATATCTTGTCTAATCTGAGATTTGCATCTCTCTAGAGTCCTCAGGTACAGTGCTCTGGATGAGGTGGGCATTTGATAAATGTTTGTTGAATGAAACAGAGTAGACTCATACATTCTAACTAATGGATGCCTATGGAGTGATTGATTGGTTGATTGATGGAACTTCCACCACTGTCTGGGTTTGAGCTGAGAGTGGAATGAGAGGAAAAGAAATTAAACCACAGTTTTTGAGAGTCTAAATATATCCCACCAAATGTTTCACAGCCCAACAACTGCCCATTATGGTGTTTTTATCATCATTGAAACAGTTAGCCTCCTGACAAGGCTGGCTGCAGCTGTGGGAGCCCTCAAATTCCTGGCTTGCTCAGTCAGCAGAATTTACTCTGAAGGATCCCACTTGCTGACAGGGAAAAGGGTTTACTTAAGTAGTATTTCTTCTTCAGCAAGTCTTCAAATTATCATGGAAACTTGAATCTGAAAGGAACTGTCAGAACTCAGCTAGTTTTATAGAATATTTCAGTTCACAGAATCTTACCATCTACAAATGTTGGGCAAAGAGGCAAACTGACTTTATCCCACATCACACAGCTACTCAATAGTAGAGTCCAAACTAGAAATCTTGTATTATCTTTCCCAGCAGGCATGTTTCAGGTTAAACTGTAAACAGCAAAACAATTTGCAGTTAGAGAGAGAATTACTTCACCACATAATTCTACACAGAAGTATGCATGTACAAATTATACAGATGGGAAACATGCAAGCAAATGGGGATATGATAAAATTCCCTTCTGTTTTGGGGGAACACCACACCTCTAGTTTAATCAATGACAAACAGCCAATTACTCCAGCATTCCATGATTCCCTCTGTACTTGTTGAAGTTTTCTAAAACCTTTATGCAAAATTATATATTATTGCTCTTATTTACTCACTACTAATACTTCTAATATTCTCTATTAATAAAAATCTCTACTACTACTGCATCTCCCTTCTGATTGATGCTGTTCAATCATTTTAGTCGTGTCCTATTCTTTGTGACCCCATTTGGAGTTTTGTGGGCAAAGATGCTGGAGTGGTTTTTCATTTCCTTCTTCAGCTCATTTTACAAATGAGAAAACTAAGACAAAAAGAGTTAAGTTTCTTAACTTGCCCAGAGTCACATAGCTAGTAACTGTGACAGATTTGAATTCAAGATGAGTCTTCTTGACTTCAATGTACTCTATCCACTATAGCTGTCCTCCCAGATTGTAAGGCATATAATTGCAAAGACTGTTCTAGTTAAATTACTAGGTTCTTATTTAATAAATACTTGCTGGATTGACTACTGTTTCTCCAATACTTGCTCCATGCTTCTCCTTCTGGCTTTAGTTATCTATTGTATCCAGATATTTCTCCCAACTTTCTCCATGATTTCAGTGCCTAATAGTTTCCCTTTCTATTCCATCCCCTGAAATCATCCTCTAGGACTTCAGTATTTGTGTTGGCAACTGCTCTAACAAAACACTCTCAATTCCTCAAACTCCTCAATTTTCTTCAATTCTTTAAATTCCTCAATTACCTTTTCCTCCCTTATCACACCTTAGGCTTTATCACATGAAAAATTTCACCATCTCCAAGATTTCAAAATTCTCCTTTTAGCCAAAATGTCCTGCCTTTCCATTTTCATCACAATTCTATTGCTTCAACACATCACTATTATCCTAGCCTACCACTTAAACTGTGTTGTCACAGTTGTTTAAAGGGAATGTTCTCTGTTGTAAAGCTGAGATATTATATATGGAGGGGGGGCGGGGAGATGGAGGACAAGGAATGGAAAGGACAACAATCTTAGTAACTTTTTTGGCATGAACTTTCTTAAGACTTTACTTTATTCTGCAAGGTCCATACCCATAACCTTGCTTAGCCAGGTTTATCAATATCATCCTTTTCATAGTTATTTTCCCTTCTTTCCAGATGAAGATCTTTGACAAAAACAAAGATGGCCGCTTGGATCTGAATGACTTAGCAAGGTCAGTAACATTAAGAAAATTCAATGGGTTCATAAGTAAACTTTGTAAGATTGTGATATGTTTAAATTTCTCTTATCTAGAAAACAGAGATAGAGTTGGAAACCAAGGGTCCTCATTTGTGGAATAATAGAGTATATGTCATAACAGGACCCAGATAGAAAGTGTGTTTTTCTTGTCTATTACTAAAATCTTAATCTTTATATAAATTTAGGCCCAGTTCTGAGTTAAATTCCTAACAGATAAATAAAAATGAATTAAACACTTATGTGCTAGACACATAATGAAGTTTGTGTCCTCAAAGAGATTCTGTTCTAGTAGAGGAAGACTACTTTGAGTTTCTGACCAGCATGTTCCAAATCTAGCATTTTCCATGAGACAACAGCTTGTTCCACAAAGAATTTTACACAGATTTTGGTATTTTTTTAAAAAGGCCACACAAGGACCCAATTTTAAATCAGTTTGCCATTTTCTAACTATGTGACTTTGATCCCTTTTAGCTCTAAAGTTAGGAACCTGCAATTCGTGGAAATACATGGAACTAATTTTTGCATAGGAGTGGTCCTTGTAAAAGCATATCATCAACTGAAGCTGGAGAGTTTTTGCAGATAGAATATCTGTCATGAGTAGGGAGCCAAGTATAACCTGAAGGGTGATTATAAGAAATGGGTGATTATAAGAAATAAGTGGAGGAAAGGGACTACTAAAGGCAGAAATCTTTAGTATACAACAAAGCAACCTTTATTATGAAAATGCAATCAAACATATTTTGATCTTTTAAAACTGATCTGCTCTCATAGGTATTATGGTGTTACAAAAATACTTTCCTATTGTTGAGCATCATAAATTTGGGTTCAGTGTCCTTATTCTATCCATTACTCACTTGTCTTGAACAAATTCCTTTACCTCTTTAAAACTCAGTTACTTTCTCTGGAAAATAGGTGTAATATTGCCTACCTAGCAGACTAATTATGATAATCACATTAGATAATGAAACTACTTTATAACTCCTTACTTGTTATAGAAATGTAAATTATTCATATTGCAGAACTTCAAAGGTTCATGACCTCATCTGTGCAGGAATTCCTGTCTCTAAGAACCCTGCAGTTCTTTAGCAGACAGTTTTATGAATTGTGATAGCAGAAAAATTTATTACTTGGTGATAAGGATCTCAGATAGGGGTCCTCAGCTTGGAGTCACACTAGAGTTAAGTAGAACCAGTCAGTGCTTGTACTTTGTATATATAGCCATCAAGAAGCCAAAATCATCTCCCTTCCAACATGAGTTGTTTAATTATTATAATTATCCTGAACAGTAAGGAATTCAATAAGCATTTAAGCACTAGAATAATAATAATAATTAGTAATGTGATTAATAATAGCTTGCATTTATTTAGTGATTTAAAGTTTGCAGAACACTTTATAAATATTATCTCATTTTAATCTCACAACAACCCTGGGAAATATTGACTCCATTTTACAGATGAGTGAACTGAGGTAGGTGACTACTTGCCCAGGGTTATATAGCTATTAAGTATATGAGGCAATAAAGTTATCCCTTCAACATTATGACTTTCTCCAACACATTTGATATCTTGGGTTAGCATAAGAAACCAAATGGGAATTTTAGGAAGAGTTTTGTGGAAGCTGCATATGATACACAAAGGGCAGCAGACAACACAAAACCTATGACCAAGTATTTAACCCAAATTTTACAATAAGGTACTTAAGGTATTAAGCTGTTTACAACAGTCCATGAAAGAAAAAGAAAAAAAATTATACTTCTTCTCTGGAAGGGAGAGCCAAAAAAATTTATTCAGATTTTCCAGATCAAGGGGGCAATGTGGTCCTTATCCCTACTAGGTGGAAATAATAACTGTATTTGAACTTAGGTCTTCCTGACTCCAGGCAAAGTACCTGAGTTGAAATCCTGTCTTTGACCCATATTGACTTTGTTACTAAACAAATCCTTTAGAAAAAGTACCCATCATGGTCCTAAAAACTTACTCTTTCATGTAACCTGAAGTTATAACCTCTGGCAACAGTAATCCACAGGTGATTATGGATTTTTTCTTCTCCATATAGAATTCTGGCTCTCCAGGAAAACTTCCTACTTCAATTTAAAATGGACGTAAGTAGCAGTATTTTTCTAGAGTAATTCATGCCATTGTCAATAGATTTAAAGGGAAGAGTAGAAGGGAAAAAGATCATTGAAAATTTGGATTTTCACTTATTGGTTGCTTAAATGATTTAGGGAGGAATCAGTGGAATTATAGATTGAAGTATACAAAGGGGGCTCTGATTCCTAAAGGCCTTCTGGGGAAGTCACTCAACAAGCATTTATTAAATGCTTACTGTGTGCCAAGCACTATACTAAGCATTTACTAAAGGGGGGGGGAAATCCCACAAAAAAACAAAAACAAACTATATAATTTTTGTTCTCAAGGTTGTCTGATTCTTTCTTTCTTTCTTTTTTTCAATAGTTTTTTTTTTCCAATTACATGTAAGAGTTTTCATCATTCATTTCTGTAAGATTTTAAGTTCCAAATTTTTTTCTCTTCCTCCATTATCTCCCCCTTCCCCAAAACGGAGATATAAGTTATATATCTGATCTGATATAAGTTATATATGTAACAATCACTTAAACATATATTAGTCATGCTGTGAAAGAAAAACCAGGAAAAAATGAAAACCCATGAGAAAGAAAAAGCAAACAAAAAAAAAGTGAAAATAGTATGATTCAATCTGTATTCAGTCTCCCATAGTTCTCCCTCCGGATGTGAATGGCATTTTCCATCCCAAATCTATTGGAATTGTCTTAGATCACTATATTGATAAAGAGAGCCAATATTGATCATTACATAATCTTGCTGTTATTGTATAAAATGTCTGCCTGGTTCTGCTCATTTCATTCAGCTTCAATTCATGGAAATCTTTCCAGACTTTCTTGAAATCATTCTGCTCATTATTTCTTATAGAACAATAATATTCCATTAATTCACATACCAAAGCTTATTCAACCACTACCCAACTGATGGGCATCCACTCATCTCAGTAGTGGCACTTCTGGGTCAAAGGGGAAAATCAGTTTGATAGCCCTTTGGGCATAGTTCCAAATTGCTCTCCAGAATGACTAAGATCTGTCCACAACTCCACAAACAATGCATTAGTGTCCCAGTTTTTCCACATCACTCCAATATTTATCATTATTTTCCCTGTCATCTTAGTCAATCTTACAGGTGTGAGATGGTACCTCAGAATTATTTTCATTTGCATTTCTCTAATCAATAGTGATTTAGAACATTTTTATATGAATATAGGTGGCTTTAATTTCTTCATCTAAAAATTCATCTATTGATATCATTTGACCATTTATCAATTAGAGAATGATTTGTATCCTTATAAATTTGACTCAATTCTCTATATATTTGAAAAATGAATCCTTTATCAGAAATATTGGCTGTAAAAAATATTTTCCAGCTTTCTACTTTCCTTCTAGTCTTAGCTGCATTGGTTTTGTTTGTACAAAAACTTTTTAATTTAATATAATCAAAATTATCCATTCTGCATTTCACAATGTTCTCTATTTCTTATTTGGTCATAAATTCCTCCTTTCAAGGAGGACAGATTCGAATGAAGGAAACAAGTGTAAATCAAATTCAATATTAAGATAACTGTCTATTGAATGTAGTCCTCCTCTTGACCTCCAATTAGGAGCTGAATGTCCATTAAAGGCTACCTGACTAAGGTGTTATTTGAGCTAAGTTTTAAAAGAAGCCAGAACTCAGACTCAGGACTCAGGAAACTGAGACTACTTGGGGAGAGGGGTTGTTTTTAATCATGGTCAGTCTGGGGGTTTATTTTACTTAACTACACCTAGTTGTAACAAGGAATTTTGTTTTTCTTGCTTTCTCAATGAGGGATAGGAAGAGCTGAGAGGAAAAAGAAGGTGGAGCTTTATTTTAAAAAATAAAAACAAAATATAAAAAAGAGGGGAAGGAAGGAAGGAAGGAAGGAAGGAAGGAAGGAAGGAAGGAAGGAAGGAAGGAAGGAAGGAAGGAAGGAAGGAAGGAAGGAAGGAAGGAAAGAAGGAAGGAAGGAAGGAAGGAAGGAAGGAAGGAAGGAAGGAAGGAAGGAAGGAAGGAAGGAAGGAAGGAAGGAAGGAAGGAAGGAAGGAAGGAAGGGAGGAAGGAAGAAGGAAGGAAGGAAGGAAGGAAGGAAGGAAGGAAGGAAGGAAGGAAGGAAGGAAGGAAGGAAGGAAGGAAGGAAGGAAGGAAGGAAGGAAGAAGGAAGGAAGGAAGGAAGGAAGGAAGGAAGGAAGGAAGGAAGGAAGGAAGGAAAGAAGGAAAGAAAGAAGGAAGGAAGGAAGGAAGGAAGGAAGGAAGGAAAGAAGGAAGGAAGGAAGGAAGGAAGGAAGGAAAGAAGGAAAGAAAGAAGGAAGGAAGGAAGGAAAGAAGGAAGGAAGGAAGGAAGGAAGGAAGGAAGGAAGGAAGGAAGGAAGGAAGGAAGGAAGGAAGGAAGGAAGGAAAGAAGGAAGGAAGGAAGGAAGGAAGGAAGGAAGGAAGGAAGGAAAGAAAGAAGGAAGGAAGGAAGGAAGAAGGAAGGAAGGAAGGAAGGAAGAAGGAAGGAAGGAAGGAAGGAAGGAAGGAAGGAAGGAAGGAAGGAAGGAAGGAAGGAAGGAAGGAAGGAATGTTAGCATTGTAAGGGGAAAAGAAAAAGGTGTGAGACTAGAAAAGTAAGAAGAGTCTGTGTTTTGGAGATGTTTAAATGCCAAATAGAAAAATTGTTATTTTTTTTCCTGGAAGTGATAAAGTACTCTGGAGCTCCCTTGTAGGGCAGGCATGGAGAGTGACATGACCAGATCTGCATTTTAGAAAAATCCTCTTGGTTGCTCAATGGGGAGTGGATTGAAGTGAGAAGAGACCGGCAGTGGGGAGACCAGTTTAAAAAGCAGTCCAGTTGAGAGATGATGAGACTCTAGTCTAAGATCACATGAACGGAGAAAAGGTAACATCCATGAGAGATATCATGAAGGAAGAAACAAGATTTACCAATGAATTTGATGTGTAAGGTGACCAAGAGGCCTGAGGATAACACTAAGATTTCTAGACTAGGAGCCAAGAAAAGTTCAGAAGAAGATTATAAGAATATAGGGAAAATAAGGAGCTCTATTTTGAACATTTTGGATTGTCTCTGATGTAATTTCCTTTCCTCCCAGGCCTCTAGTACTGAAGAAAGAAAGAGGGATTTTGAGAAAATCTTTGCACATTATGATGTTGTAAGTACCTTGTTCTTTGTATTACACTCTTGAGACTTTTGAAGTGGAGTTTCAGTTAGTTTGAAACTCTTGATTTAAACTTTTGGGACTTTTGAGGTTAGAAAATTGTATAGCCACTCAGTTGAACATCATTCTAGCTCCTAGTACAAGGACTCTACATCTCTTTAAGTAAATTCTGGCTGCAAGATTTTTTGTTTCCACTAAGTTTGCCCACAACTCCATGCCAACTGTCATTGGGGAGAACAAACTAAAAATGGCAGTCTATAAACATATCATTTTCTAAAAGTGGGTTTGTCTATCTTCTAAGCAAAAAATCATCAAACAATATTGAAATTTTTGAAATAGTTTTGTTTAAATTGCCTTAGGAGTTAAGAAAGATGAGTCTACTTTTTAAGAAAAGTAGAATTGGTCAAATGAGGAAAGAGGCACAAAAGTTCAAGGAGGGAAACAATTCCTTAAATATTGAAATTGGGGGCAGCTAGGTGGCATAGTGGATAGAGTACCAGTTCTGAAGTTAGGAAGACCTGAGTTCAAATCTGGCTCAGACACTGAACACTTCCTAGTTGTGTAATCTTGGGCAAGTCACTTAACCCCCAATTGCCTTGGCAAAAAACAAACAAAAAAAAAGAAATATATATATATATATATATATGTGTGTGTGTGTGTGTGTGTGTGTGTGTGTGTGTGTGTGTGTGTGTGTATGTATATGTATATTATATATATGTGTATATATATGTATATGTATATTATATATATGTATATATATATACATATATATAATATGAATTGGGCAAGTGAAAACTAATGATTCCTTGAGAAATAACAAAAAAAGGGGGCAGCTAAGATGGCATAGTTGATAAAGCACTGACCTGGAAGTCAAGAAGACCTGAGCTCAAATTTAGACTCAGACAATACTTTTTTTTAAACTTTTATTTATTTATTTTTACATTTTTTTTATTATTATTATAGCTTTTTATTTACAAGATATATGCATGGATAATTTTTTAGCATTGACCCTTGCAAAACCTTCTGTTCCAACTTTACCCCTCCTCCCCTCACCCCACCCCCAGATGGAAGGTAGACCAATACATGTTAAATATGTTAAAGTATATGTTAAACACAATATATGTATACATATCCATACAGTTATTTTGCTGCACAAGAAAAATCAGACTTAGAAATAAGGTAAAAATAATCTGAGAAGGAAAACAAAAATGCAAGCGGACAAAAACAAAAGGAGTGGAACTGCTATGTTGTGGTCCACACTCATTTCCCATAGTTCTTTCATTTATTGTAGCTGGTTCTCTTCATTATTGAACAATTGGAACTGATTTGGTTCATTTCATTGTTGAAGAGAGTCATATCCATCATAATTGATCATCATATAGTATTGTTGTTGAAGTGCATAATGATCTCCTGATTCTGCTCATTTCACTTAGCATCAGTTCATGTAAGTCTCTCCAGGTCTTTCAGACAATACTTCTTAGCTGTGTGACCCTAGGAAAATCACTTAACCCTAATTGCCTCAGCAAAAAGAAAAAGAAAGAAAAAGAAAAAAAGGAAAGAAAATTGTGTCAAAAGATGAAAAAATGAAGAATCTCACTGGGAAACAACTGACTTGGAAAATAGATCCAAAAAAGATAATTTAAGAAGTATTAGACTACCTGAAAGCCACATTTAAAAAAAAAAAAAAAAAAAGAGCCCAGACGTCATATTTCAAGACATTATCAAAGAAAATTGCCCTAAAATCAGAAGACAAAATAGAAATTGAAAGAATCCATCAATCCCAAAATTAAAACTCCCAGATATATTATAGATAAATTCTAGAACTTCCAGGTTAAAGAGAAAATATTGCAAGTAGCTAGAAAGAAACAATTCAAATTATCATTGAGTAACAGTCAGTATAATACAAGATTTAACACCATCTACATTAAATGATTGGAAAACTTGAAAAATAGTATTCCAGGGTTCAAAGGAACTAGGTTTACAAACAAAAATAACCCAGCAAAGTACCCAACGAAATTGAGTATAATCCTTTGGAGGTAAGGGATAGGAAAATGGATATTTAGTGAAATGCAAGACTTTCATGTTTGATTCCTTGAAAAGACCAGAACTAAATAAAAAATCTGACTTTCAAATTCAATCCTCAAGAAAAGATAAAAAGGTAAAGAGAAAAAAGAAATTATAAGGGATTCAATAAGGTTAAACTGTTTAAATTCCTACATGGGAAGATGATACTTATAACTCCTAAGAACTTTATCATTATTAGGATAACTAAAAGGAGTATACATAGGCAGAAGGCACAGATATGAATGGACTAGAATGGGATGATATCTAAAAATATTATGGGGTGAGAAAGAGGGATTCACTAGGAGAAGGGGTAAGGCAGTGATAGAGTGGGGTAAATTTTCTCACATAAAACACAAAGTAGCTTTTATAGTGGAAGAGAAGATGGGACGTTGGCAGACAATGCTTAAATCTTATGCTCATTGGTACTGGCTCAAAGAAAAAAAATAACATATACACTCAGTTGAGTATAGAAATTCTTACTCTATAGGGAAATAGGAAGGAAAGGAATAAAAGAAGATGGAGTGAGGAGCTGATAGAAGGGAGGGCAGACTTTGGGAGGCAATGGTCAGAGAAACTGTGAAGAAGAGTGTTTATAATTCTCTTGACAAGAACTATGTGGGAGGAGTTTAGGGCATATTTGCATTTGGAATACATTTGATATACATATATGCATTTTTTTTAGTGAATATGTGACTCACTGATGTGGGTATTCCTGCCAGCAGAACAGATGGCAACTCATTTATATGCTCTCATCCTGTGTGACTCTTGTATGTGTCCTTCCATAAATTCTACACTCTTACAATTTAAAAAAAAAATGTGTTTTATGTTATGTGTGATGGGCAAAAGGAAAGAAGATGTTTTAATGTTCAGAACATGTTGAAATACTCTTATATGTCCCCTCTGGTACCATCTCTCTTGATCTGTTTCTAATTATATGCTTTGCCATTCTCTGAGCAAAAACATGATATTGTGGCTCTTGATTGACTTAAGACAGCCAACAGAAATGTGTGGCAAATACTTCCTGCTCTGAGTTTCTGCTATTTGGAAAGGGGAGAAAAAAAATAAATCAATGTATTTTATTCATTCATATTTGACATAAACTCTGCCTGCAGAAGTCAAGCACTCAGGAAGAACAATTTCCAGGGGAGATTTATTTGGGATTAATTCTTTAATCATTTTCATGTGTTATATCAATGTTCGACACAAAAACTAAAGAAGAAAACTACAGAGTCCTGGAATCTATTGACATACTGAAAAGATTTTTGCCTTGGCCTGTCTGCCACATTTATTCTTGTATTTTCTGACTCCGTTCAATTGCTTGGACTTCTTTTCTTTTTTTCCTTTCAGAGTAAAACTGGAGCTTTGGAAGGCCCAGAAGTGGATGGATTTGTCAAAGATATGATGGAACTTGTCAAGGTGATCTCATGAGGCTAAGTTAATTTTTCTTATGCTGGGCTTTTGCCAGAATTGCATAGTTTTAAGCGTTCATACAAGAGAGAATATCCAGAAACATTTGTCTGTTCACCACTGGACTTTTAGTAAAAATCCAAAGACATCTCCCCAAATTCTATCTTTATCTCTTTTTAAAAAAATCTGTTATTTAAGCAACAAAGAATCTGTAAGCTTCTACATTAAAATGTCAAGTTTATCATAGATACACTATGCTGTTTGAACATATTTCCATATTTGAGAGTGTTATGCTTTCCTTCCACTCAAAAGAATTTGAATCACATTTTTGAATTTAATTCTCTTTGAGAAGATTTACTTATTTGTATTCCATTAGTAATCTAAAAGCTTCTCTTACCTCTTGAAAGGGATAGCTGTTTCTCTTTTGGAAGACAGGAGTGTCCTTGATTATCTTAATTTAGGTTATATCTCTCCAGGACAAAGAAAAGCTGAGAACTGACAATTATCCAGTGAATTTAGCCTAGATAGACAAATCCAGAAATCTAAGTTGGGTAAAAATTATGCCAAATTGACTATCTTCCCTGATGAAGTTAAAACATTAATTTGTAGCTTTTCCCTTTAATTTGGTAATATAAAAATAAAATGTGGGTAGATGTTGGGGATATATTTGCTTAGCAATCCACAGAGACTGGCAGTCAAGGAGGCACAGTGACCAATGGAAAACTGATTTTACTCCAGAGAATCCAAAACTCCACCTGCGTTAACTGTCCTTTTGCTACTAAAATGAGGACTGAGGGTGGGGATGAGAATGGGAAAAGTAGCAAAACAAGTAAAGGCAAGAGTTTTGTTATTTTATTTTATTTTATTTTAGGCTTCTGTGGAACAAGAATGGGTTTACTGAATGTTAACTTTCTTTTTTAAATTTTTTTTATCATAAACTTAATCTTAAGTAAATTCTGTTAACTTTCTGCAGTTTCATTATGTATACTAAACTAATCACTTAGATTTATTTCCTACCCCCTACCATCCCCATACCCTTCACAAAGTGCTCTAAATGGGAAGTCTTGCAGGCATTTCATCATGGGTAGGCTTCCTACCTGTTTGGACAATGGTACCTGGCAATTAAACAGATTTCTATATTAACTTAACTTGGAATGCTAAGGAATATCCAATGCTAGAAAATGAATTCTTCCTAGTGCACCTTAAACTTCTAACACAAAATATACATCACTAGCTAAGGCAGATTCAAGAAATAATCTGGAAGAACAGAAGCAATTAGAAATCTAAATAATTCGATTGACAGCATCTCCCTTTCTTTCTCTGATCTCACTCCAAACTTGAGGAATATCAATTTTTCCTAGACAAAAAAAAAAAATTATTCCCAGACTTTAGGTCTAAATTGAGCAGAAAAAAATTGATAGACTTTTCTCATTTATTGCCCATGTAACCATGGTGATGCCTAATCCTACAGCAAACAGGAGGCTTCTGGCTCAGGAGGGTCTTTTTCTAAAAAGTTGCTGCTCCTGGATCCTTTCTTTCTTTTCTGTGATCATCTTGGAATGGGAGAATGTTAGAGGTAACCAACTTTGGGGATTATCTGGAATCCACCCTTCATTATTCAAAGGAAGAGACTGATATTTACTCTTTTTTTCCTTCCTCTTTCTCTTCCTTTTCCTTTCTCTCTTTTCCTTGTTTTTTTTTTTTTAAATTGGTCCTTTAAGCTCTTCATAACCATATTTTGCCTTGACTTTCTTCCTCTTCATTCTATGCACTCTGTGATCCAGTGACAATGACCCTTTGCTGTTCCATCTTCCCTCTCCAGCCCTTTGCACTCAATAGCAAATCTTGGACATAGGAAATGGAGTGCTTCCCATATCAGTAGCATTTTTCCTTCTCCCACCTCTCCCAGTTTGCTTCTCTGGCTTCCTTCACCTTCTGTTTGAGACCATTAATCCTTTCAGTTGCTAGCGCCTTTCTTTCTGAGGTTGATTTCACCTGTGCTGCATGTTTGCTATTTATACCTAGTTATTTACGTATCATCTCTTCCATTAGAATGTATACTCCATGAGGACACCTCTCTTTGTGCCCTTAGCACCAAGCACATAGTAAGCCAGGCAGATAGTAAAGCATTTTAAAATCTGCTTGTTGAAAGTGTCCATTTTTGCCACCCCTTATAGTGTTGAGTGGAGACCCAATCTCATAACTGACTAAGAACTGTGCACATGGAGAAGCTTCTGACCACAAAGGGCATCAAATGGAGTATAAGAAAAGAAAATCATAGGAAGCAATGAGAATAGGAACTAGAGTCAGATTCCCCAAATTATCCTTCTAGAGTCAATCTATCCATTTGATACCAGTGCTTGGTGACAATGCCCTTTCCCTGTTCTGTGGTTTAATGAGTAAAAGGAACCTCTAAGAAGATGGACATTGGTTTTCTTTTACTATAAATCTTCTTTCTTTAAGGGCAAGAGAGAGACCCATGAGGATAAACCAACTTCCAACTGTAGGGAAATTCTGGAGTGAGGATAGCTGTGTTCCCAGAGCAGAGCAGCTTGGGACCGTAACCCATAGGAAAAGTAGAGAAATGAGAGAATAGGCTGGTACAGTGACTTGAAACATAGATCTTCATTTTTCCAGCTTAATAACTCCAATACTTTCCATCAGTCTTTATATGGCACAGACTAAAGCTGGCTTATCAGTGCCTTTTCTAAATTATGGCTTCCAAAATGGGACATTCAGAGGTAATGGGACCAAAGCAAAGTACAGTAGATCTATTAACCTTATTCTGAATGCTACTTCTGTTAACTCATTATAGGATATAGGATTGTAAACTTGTCACCCAGAGAGATATACATGGGAATGAACCTGTTTGCTTCAGAAGCAGTTACAGTAATCCTTCCAACTGTACAGCTTCCTGCCATATCCTAACTTTTTTTCAGGATGCTGGAGGGCCCAACCCCAAACTGCATCCCAACAAATACCATGGATTTTTTTTTTCTGGTGATCATTTTGTTTTCTTGTTCTCTAGCCCAGCATCAGTGGAGTAGACTTGGATAAGTTTCGAGAAATTTTGCTCCGTCACTGCGATGTGAACAAGGATGGGAAAATTCAGAAGTCTGAGCTGGCATTGTGTCTCGGATTAAAAGTCAGCCCCTAATCATCAGTGATCTTGATTCTGTGCTCTGTGTATATTTGTATGTCAGCCCTTGCTGGTAGAATTGGTATCTAATCTCTGCTAATAGTATTTTAGTGGATCTCTTCCCATAATTCCTAATTCTTCCCATAAATGTTCAAGGGTAGCAGTGAATGGGAGTAGAGGGAGGTACCAAAGGGCCTTCCTTATAATGTAGGGATAATTGTCCAGGCCTTGTAGGGAAGTCACCCAAAGAATTGCTCTCACTTTTATAAATCAAACTTTTCTGCCTCTCATGAAATTCACCTAGCCCACAATGACTACCTTCCTGACTATCTTGTAATCACTCACTCTGTCCTGGGATAGGTATCCCTGAGTATTGTCTATTTGTCCCTTTATACCTCTTAGGCATCCCCAGCTTCCTGTGAAGATTAAATTAGTGTGCTGTGTAAATGTCTGTTCTGTCATTTGTGCAAATAAAATTGGAAATGAAAATAAACCCTGGAACTAGATTAAATAGAAAAGTGCCTGTCATTGGTGCTTATGTCTCATGCTATGTTTTACTTGCTGGATTTGGACCACTTCTAATCCCGCGGACAGTGAGAGAAAATTTGGCAAGACTCTGGTTACAAGGTTCTCCTCACTGGAGCCTCATTGGACCTGAAGTGATGAAAATGAAGAAAATCAATGTTATGTTGTATTATTTGATAATCAATATTATTCTATAACACATCCTATTACCCATTTTCTCAACCCCAATTTTCAGCCTAGTTCAAAAGGAGTCCCAACTAAAGGCAAGATTAAAAAAAGTGATCACTCTCCTGCTAGCTAAACAATTTAAAGTGGGACCTTGACTTTGTTTCAGGAAAACAAAGAACCTGCTGCAGCTAGGCCCCTTCCCAGAGGATAAGTCTCCTCCTGTCCTTGTTATTTCTGTCAAAGTTAGGGATGACTTGGTCTTCAAGAGGAAGACTAATGGGAAAGGGAGGATGGATCCCGACTGGAAGGGGGTTTTTTGTTTTGTTTTTTGTTTTTTGTTTTTTTAGTCCTTACAGAAAAGGTTCATGCCCATCGAGCAATTAACATTCCTTAATTACTAGAAAGGGATGTGGTCATCCACACCTGAAAGCCAACCCACCTACCAATAAGGATCATTTCACCTTTGCCAAAGAAAGTCCAAAAGTGGTACAATCAGGACAAAGTTTAAGAGACTCTGCCAGTCTCACTAGATGTCTCTGGTCATTGGGAGAGGCCATTGACCCAATTTCTTGGTTACTGTTAGCCTAGCTAATAAATTGATCTTGGCTTTTTGCTGAGACTCCAGTGTGATGCAACACTGTTAATAAAAGATATCTTGTTCTAGAGAAAACTGTATTTCAGTATCATTTTTAATCACTAACAAAACTGTATTAAAAATCATAATTTCCACTGTCAGATAGTTATTGTATGAATGAGATTTCTTATATTCTTCCTAATTTTGTGCCAGGAGAATAAATGGACTCTTACTACAAATTTATCAGCAAAACTTATCTTCTAAACTTGGGGGTCTTTTGGGTTTGATTTTACTCTATCTCCTGTCTTGTCTCTCTCCTTTCTCTGTGTGTGTGTGTGTGTGTCTCACATACACACATGCAATTTCTCTTTAAAATGTTACTTCTTAATTTTTCTTCCTATTAGTCTAGAAGAGTAAAGGAAAAGGATAACATGTGACTTTTTGAATCAATGAAGTAAAATTATTAAATGCATAAGATTAAAATAAACATTTATAACTTTAAGAGAATTTAAGAGAAATAAGTATTTGGATCATGAATTCAATTCCAGTACAAATCCAGTACAAAAGGAGTATAAGTGCTCCTTGTAATAGAGTCTTATGTGAAAATGATGATGGTCCTAGGTATAACACTACAGAGTCTCAATTTTTTCACTTACTCTGTATACTTTTTCACCCTTAATTTTCACTGTATTTCATTCACCATTTCTTTAAAGGCAAAATCTTGCCCTCAGTCCCCTCCCCTGGATTACTTTCAACTGAATCAGGAAATAATTAATTAGCCAGTCAGAATTGGTGGTTACCAATTTTTCTTTTATATCAATAGAGATAACTTTATACAAAAGGAAAGGTTAGAAAACAATTGAGCAATAATAGATTTGAAATGGTTGCAACCTAACCTGATGACAAAAGGGAATGGCAGACTTCTTTTTCCCCTTTAACACATTCTTCTTTTGAGAAGGAGAAGAAAACACAAAGTGAATACTTTGCATGCTTAACAGAAAATAGCTTGCCTGCCGGGGAGAGGAAAAGAATATAAAATTTTCAGGGACTGGGTGTGTCTGTGGCTCACTATCCCACTCCAATGGTGTTGCTTTCAGCTCTTTAGCCCTAATCATCATCATCTGCATCAGAAACTAATGAGATTTGGGTGGGGGGTGAAACAGGGCACCCAGGGACAGGGAACATCATTCTGACCCTTTCCCAATACTCCACTTGACTAGCTAAAGATGCATTTTCTTTATCCTTCTTGCCAGAAGCCTCTTAATGTTAAGTTTAAACATCATAGGTCTTTACAAACTTTAGGTAAAAGTCTGCCCATGATTACTCCCTGAATCTTTTATTTCTTTTAAGATGTTCATGAAACTGGTAGGCTAGGAAGGGTTACACAAAATTCTAAAAATCCACTCTCACAAATTTGTGAATAGAAGATGAAAATGACATGCTATAGTACTTGGATATCAAACTCGGAAGTCAAGAAGTTCCTTCATTTAGCCAAAATGTCAAAGAGAGTGAATGAATGAATGAATGAATGGGGGTTTAAAACAAAAACAAAAACAAAAAAGTTATTCTGAACTTGATAAACACCAAGAAACAAGAAAATTCCCATCTACAAAGAACAGAAAAAGAAGTTTGCATAGAAATCTGTGAATGTATAACATACAACTGGGGGGTTGGGAATTGAGTATATAATTCATGCAATATATTACTTTCAAAGCCATTGTGCTTATAAATATCTCTTTGTGAACTATCTTCTGTTTGCTTCTGTGAATTCTTTTAAATGTTTCATTAATACTTTTATTTTCTCTTTTTTTTCCTCTTCCTTCCCCCAATTCTTCTGCTTCCCCAAAATAAAAATCCTTCTCATAAGAAAGAGCATAATCAAGTAAGACAAAATAATAAATTGGTCAAATAAAAAATATACATATATACATATACATACACACATATTTGTCTCATTCTACACTTTTAATTCATTGCTACTCTCAGTAGACAGGAAACATTTTTCAATTCCTTACAGCCATGAATAGTCATTATGTTGCTCATAATTCTTAAGTCATACAAAGATGTTTTCATTGACTATATTGTAGTCCTACTAAAAAAAATTTTCTCCTGATTCTACTTGTTTCACCCTCCCATCAGTTCCTGTCAGTTTTCCCAAGTAGAAAGGCTCCCTTAGTCAAAGAATGAAGAATCACACTTCTTTGCTGGGGGCCTAGAAGATCCAAGATCCAAATTAACCAGAAGACTTCTACCTTCTAAAGAACATAAAAGTAGTATGACCACATGCCTCCTCTCTGGAACACAGAGCCAAAGGGAACAAATACTCACTTGCTCTACAGTTAAGAGTTTTTCTTCTAATTTCTGAGTGGATGCCCATCTACTGTATATCACCTACTGTCACCTACTGTATATCAAAGCCAACATTTCCCTTAACAACTTTCTGGTTTGACATTTTTGGATGTGAAAGTTACAACTTCTATCATTTAATGCGTCACCACAGGGCAAAAAAAAAGCAGAAAGAGGGTCCAAATATCACTGATTTCTATAGAATACTAAAGTGTTTTATGTGAACAGGGATTGTTTTATGTGAATAGGGACTGATCAAGAAAGGTTTTCAATCAACTTGAAGTTATAGGACTTTTAAAAATTACTCTTCCTATATCAGGTCTGAATATGATCACTGGCACTTAGTTAAGAAAACAAAGACAGTTCATTATTGGGTCTCAAAACCTATGCTGCCCCAGAAATAAATTGATTGATTTGAATCATTTCTTAGTTTCTCCTAAGGAACAAGTTCAAATGACAATGAATATGATTTGGTTAGCTGGGCTTAATTTGCAATATATGGGATGTTCTATAGTAAGGGCAAGTGTTAGGGCTTGCCTTTTTAGGGCTATTCATTCTTGTTTGATGTTGACCTAATTTACCCAACTCTCACCAGTGGTTTCAAAAACCTATAGCATGCACATGGTCACAATGTGGTAAAACCAACTCAGCAAATGGGCTAAACTAGATTGAGGGTAACTGACAGACCTCAAACCTTTTAGTGAGGTAGAGAGGTCAAAGCATGTGAAGACTTCCCTTGACAGAACAGGCAGGTGAATGAGAATTATTTGTTCCCATTTTCTCCTCCAGTCTTCTGTGTCCTATGGAAGAATATAGGACAGGAAGACTAGAGATGGCCCCAGTTACAGTGGGACCTAAGGTTTTTTTCCCAGGTTTCAGCTTGTCTGAGGCAAAAAATAGTGATTTAACACTAGATAAGAATTGAGACAAAAAATGGCCTAGTTTGCCTTCATAAAAAGGATCAATCAATCTGGGAGTGGATGATTTACTTACACCTGGTATTCCAAAGAATTTTAGCTATTAAAGTTTTAAATTGCACTAAGACTTTTTTTTTAAATTATAGCTTTTTATTTACGAGATATATGAATGGGTGAATTTTCAGCATTGACAATTGCAAAACCTTTTATTCCAATTTTTCCCCTCCTTCCCTCCACCCCCTCCCCCAGACAGCAGGTAGACCAATACATGTTAAATATATTAAAGTATATGTTAAATACAATATATGTATACATGTCCATATAGTTATTTTATTGCACAAGAAGAATCAGACTTTGAAATAATGTACACTTAACCTGTGAAGGAAATAAAAAATGCAGGTAGACAAAAATAGAGGGATTGGAAATGCTATGTAGTGGTTCACACTCATTTCCCAGAGTTCTTTTGCTGGATGTAGCTGGTTCTATTCATTATTGAACAAATGGAACTGATTTGGTTCATCTCATTGTTGAAGAGAGCCATGTGCATCAGAATTAATCATCATATAGTATTGTTGTTGAAGTGTATAATGATCTCCTGGTTCTGCTCATTTCACTTAGCATCAGTTCATGTAAGTCTCTCCAGGCTTTTCTGAACTCATCCTGCTGGTCATTTCTAACAAAACAATAATATTCCACAACATTCATACACCACAATTTATTCAGCCATTCTCCAATTGATGGGCATCCTTTCCAGTTTCTGGCCACTACAAAGAGGGCTGCCACAAACATTCTTGCACACACAGGTCCCTTTCCCTCCTTTAAGATCTCTTTGGGATACATGCCCAAAAATAACACTGCTGGGTCAAAGAATATGCACATTTTGATAACTTTTTGAGCATAGTTCCAAATGACTCTCCAGAATGGATGGATGTATTCACAATTCCACCAACAATGTATCAGTGTCCCAGTTTTCCCACATCCCCTCCAATATTCTGCATTATCTTTTCCTGTCTTCCTAGCCAATCTGACAGGTATGTAGTAGTATCTCAGAGTTGTCTTAATTTGAATTTCTCTGATTAATACTGACTTGGAACATATTTTCATATGGCTAGAAATAGTTTCTTTCTTTCTTTTTTTTTTTTTCACAAAAAAGCATTTAATGAAATAATGTATTAATAAAATTCAATAAAGCACAATCCCTCTTGAGCTCTTTTTCCCATAACTATGTCTTCTTTTTTTTGTTTTGTTTTGTTTTAAAAGATCATGAATCCATTTTGACCTTATCTTGGTGTACTGTGTTAAATGTGGGTCAATGCCTAGTTTCTGCCATACTGATTTCCAACTTTCCCAGCAGTTTTTGTCAAACAGTGAATTCTTATCCCAAAAACTGGGGCCTTTGTGTTTGTCAAACATTAGATTATTAAAGTTATTAATTATTTTGTCCTTTGAACCTAACCTATTCCACTGATCAACTAGTCTATTTCTTAGCCAAAACCAAATGGTTTTGGTAACTGCTGCTTTATAATATAGTTTTAGATCTGGTATAGCCAGGCTATCTTCATTTGCTTTTTTTTTTTTTTTTTTTTTCATTATTTCCCTTGAAAGTCTTGAATTTTGTTATTTTTTTCTAGGTCATTAAAATAGTTTTTTGGGAGTCTGATTGGTACAGCACTACATAAATAGATTAGTTTAGATAGTATTGTCATCTTTATTATATTTGCTCAACCTATCCAAGAGCACTTAATATTTTTCCAATTGGTTAGATCTGACTTTATTTATACGGAAAGCATTTTATAGTTTTGCTCATATAGCTCCTGACTTTCCCTTGGCAGATAGATTCCAAAATATTTTATACTATCAGCCGTTACTTTAAATGGAATTTCTCTTTGTAACTCTAAGTATTAGATTTTGTTAGTGATATATAAGAATGTGATGACTTATGTGGGTTTATTTTGTATCCTGCAACTTTGTTAAAGGTTGCACTAAGACTTTTAGGACACTTTCGTATACATGTTATTTCTTCTGATAGAACATAAGTTTCTTGAAATCTGATATTGTTCTTTCATTTGTCTTTGTATCTCTAGCACTTTTTGTAGTACATGATATACAAATACTTGATGATTGATTGATAGATTAATTCTGGTCTATAAATGAGCTTCTCTCCTTTCTCTGAACTCCTATATCTTAGAATATGTATCACAATAGTTTAACACTTAATAACTCTGTTGTTTCTTTTTTTTTTCACATCTCTTCATCATTCTAGATGATAAACTCCTTGAGAGCAGGAATCATTTTTTCATACTTCATTGTATACCATACTCTTATTTATACTTAACACAGTGCTAGACAGGTAGTAGATATCTTTTAAAAATACTTTTTGATTATTTATTGATTGGAGAAAAATGCCCTTTTACTAATCAAAAATTTTAAAAACTTTTCTGTCTAACATTATAATTCTTGTAATAATCTTGGAAGATCAAATACTAAAGCAGAAGCTTAAATGATTTTGGCCACATAATGCAAAAAGGACTCATTTGAAAAGATTTTGATATTGGGAAAGATTAAAGGCAAAAGAAAAGAGGGATGGCAAAGAATGAGAGGGATAGATAGTATCATTGAAATACCAAACATGAACTTAGACAGACTTCAAAAGATAATGAATGATAGAAGGGCCTGACATGCTGTGGTCCGTGGGATCACAAAGATTCAAGCATAACTGAATAATTGAACAAGAATGTTAAAAATTTGTGTCTGTCAAAATAACATTTTGTCCCAGGCATATGTTCCATAATGAGCAAGAGGGAGAGGGAGATAATTTGTGCTATTTGTGGTTATAGAATAAATTTAAATATTTATTTTCCTCAGGGTCCCCTAGACAGGGAGAAGGAAATACTTTTTCTTGGAAGAGATCATGTAACAATTAGTACTGTACAACTTGGAAAATTATACTGTGACATCCCACGACCATTTAAAGCCCAAATTGGGAATTGATAAAGCTGAACTAGAATTAATTAGGACAACTATTCACATCAGAGATCAGATCATTCAGCTTTTTAGAAGGGTAATTTCTGCAAATGGGGTTCATCTTTTAGAAGAATGAGTGAATTTCCATTATACTGAAAACCTCCCCACAGTGAGTGGAGATTGATAATAAGAACATTTTAGGAATGTGGGAGAGAAAATTGTCTTATAGAAAGCTGAAGAATTGTTTTTGTCAATGCTCTTTTTGTCCACTGTTGTTCTCCTGTAATAAAATTAATGCTTGGCTAATTGGCTTTTCTAGAAGCCAATTATTTTTCAACAACTTTAAAATATATTTTGGGCATGTGAAAGTGGAGGTTAAGTTGAAACCAAAAGCAGTTTAGAGCCAGCTCTCATGAGCTCTTAAGAGCTGATTATTAAATTTTCAGTGGGAACATTTACATCTTAGAAATCGGCAAATATTACAAACCAGGGGGTAATTTATTGTTTTATTCATAATTTAGATTTAAGAAAGTGGTGGAGAAAATGTTTTTAATGCATATTAAACTTGGAGTATAGCTTCTAGGGGAGACAGTAGTAAGAAAATCCCCCCCCCAACCTTGGAGTACTATTGTTTTGTCAATCTATCTGTCAGTGATTATAAAAATCATCTGGCCTAGGAATATAATAATATTTCTTCCCTTTGACTTTAAGGGAAGATATGTTGATGATCCTGAGACTCTCTAACCTTAGAATGCTATTGTTCTGACAATCTTGTCTGCCAATGATTCCAAGTCTTCTGGCCTTAGAGTAGTCCTACAAACATTACTGTCAGATAGATAATCTGTTGGTCTATGATAACCAAATTCCTGAGACCACTCCTCAGTTCTACCTCTAGGCCATAAAATTAGCTTCAATGATATGAAGAGCTAGATGAAGTTGTCTCCTTTCTCTTGGTTCTTTGCTAAATTCTTTTGGAACTTAACCTACTTCAATTGGTATTACAATTACAATAAACTTTGCCCCTTGACTTGGATATGAGTTCAAGCCTGCAAATTCTTTTGAGATACCCCATGACATCAGTCTGTGACCCTAACCTTTTGAGATCCCTTTCCAACTTTAATAAACTTAAAGGTATATCATGAATTATTATTATTATTTTTTTTTTTTTTTTACAAAACTGTTGGTTAAATCACATCCCTGGTTGAAACCAACTATTCATTACCCACCCTGAAAATATAGACTTCATGGAAAATATAGCTTCATGGAATCTTTGAAATTGCATAGTTCTATTTCCTAATTTTATAGAAAAGGGACAAAATGATGTAAGAACCTGAGAGGAAACATCCAGGCCATCATTTATTTGTTTGTTTATAATCTTTAACAATCTATCTATCTATATCTATATATATCTATATATATATATACATATCACTTTCATTAGCATATATATTCCTCCCCACACGGCAACCTGGGAAATTATTCCTTGTAACAAAAAGTTAAAAGAGGGGTGGGGAGTTCATAAAAACTAATCGATACATTTTTAACTATGAAGTATATGCTTGCAATGTTCAGCACCTATAGTTTACTACCTCTGAAAGATCGGAGAAAGACATTTTGTCATACATTCTTTAGGCTAAACTTGGTCATTACAATTGCAACATTCAGTTTTATTTTGTGCTTTGTTTTGTTTCATTTATGTAGTTGTATTCATTATTTAAATTTTCCTGGTTCAGCTAACTTTAGTCAACACTAGTTTCCTTAAGTCTTTCCATGTTTCTCAAAATTTCCAATGTTCTTCAATTATTTCAATGATGTTTGACGCAGTGACTCAATTTGGGGTTTTCTTGACAGAGATACTGAAGAGGTTTGTCATTTCCTTCTCCCCCTCATTTTACAGATGAGGAAACTGAGGTAAACAGGGTTAAATGGCTTGCCCAAGGTCATAGAGTTAGTTAGTGTCTGAAGCCAGATTTGAGATCAGGAAAGTAAGTCTTCCTGACTTCAGGCTCAGTCCTCTATCTTTGCCACCTAGTTGCTCCAAATTTTCTGTATTCATCAATTAAAGGCAAGTAAACATTACAGAAAATAGAAATCTGCTCCACTTACTAGTAACTCTGTACAAGTAATTTAATTTCTCTCTGCTTCATTTTTCTCAACTTTGAAAAATCTAAACTATCAATAACTGTATCCTAGGGATTATAATAGTATCTATATCCCTGGTTATTATGAAGAACAAATGAGATATTTGTAAAGCATTTAGCACAGTGCCTAATGCCCCAATAGATGTTTTATAAATATTCATTTTCTCCATTCCTTCCTTTTCTAATAGTACAATAATAGTCCATCCATTTGTATGCCACAATTTGTTGACCATTCTTGTCATTTCCAAATTAATGGGCATGTAAGTAAATGTTTAAAAAACCAGATCTCCAAACCACACATGTGTATCACACACACACACACACACACACACACACACACACATACACACACACACACACACACACGCACACACACCTTGAAGTTTTATTGAAAAAAGTCCATTTGATTTGGCAATTACAAGATCATTAGTAACGTTGGAGAGAGTAGTTTCAGTGGAATGATGAGGTCAGAAGTCAGATTGTAAAGGATTAAGAAAAAAGTGAGAAGAAAGAAAGTGGAGACACCTATTTTAGATAGCTTTCTCAAGAAGTTTATCCACTAAGAAAAGATATAAGACAAGAGTTAGCAAGAAAGGAAGGATTAGTGAGGATTTTTGGAGGGTAAGAGAGGTGAGTATGTTTGTAGATAGTAATTTGGTTTGTATTATTGACATTTTCTCATCACTTTGTTAGGTATAGAGAATTAACAAAATAAGAAATCAAGTCCTTACTTATACCATTTTGTATTTTCTGAGTTGTAAATGCTCTCATTGAAAATTTAGCAGTTGACTCCTAGGACCAGTTTGAGCATTTTATTAACTTGTGTTTTTGATTCTTTGCTACCACAAAATTTCTGCAAATATAAGACCTTTTTTCTGTCTTTGGCCTCCTTGAGTATCTTTGCCTGGGAAGAATTCACAATAGATAAAAAGAATCCAGATGATATTTATCTGCTATTCACTCAATTTTAAAAAGAGTTAAAGAATTATATAAATAGAAGCTCATGACCTAAGATTAAAAGTGAAATCATCTCAAGAGTGATGGAAGGTGAGACAACAAGAATCAGTCAAGCAAAATCAAAAAAATGAAAAAAATAGAAAAAGAAAAAAAAAGTAAAATACCTAATTGGGAAAACAACTGACCTGGAAAATAGATCTAAGAGAGAGAATCTAAGAATTATTGGACTCCCTGAAATACATGAGGAAAAAAAAAAAGCCTAGGCACTATCTTTCAGGAAATCATCAAAGAGAACTGCCCAAATATCATAGAATCAGAAAATAAAATGACCATTGAAAGAATTCACCGAACACTTCCTGAAAGAGACCCCAAAATTAAAAACCCCAAGGAATATCATGGCTAAATTTCAGAACTATTGGACCAAGAAAAAAAATATTACAAGCAGCCAGAAAGAAACAATTCAAATACCAAGGAGCCACAATAAGGATTACTCAGGACCTAGAAGCTTTCTCATTAAAGGACTGAAGGGCCTGGAATCTGATATTCTGAAAGGCAAAGGAACTTAGAATGCAGCCAAGAATAAATTACCCTGCTAAGTTGAGTTGTTTTTGTTTGTTTGTTTGTTTGTTTGTTTGTTTTTTCAGGGAAGAAGATGGACATTCAATGAAACTGGTAAGTTCCATTTATTTATTTATTTATTTTTATGGTTGAATTATTTCAAATCTTTTTCAACTTCTTTGAAAGCAATGAAATCTTTGATATTGCTTTTTTAAAAATGGAAGAGACAGCTATTTGTTAGGGTCAGGTCACATAAAAGTCCAAACAGGAAGTAACAGGATTTGCCTGAAATCCCTGGAAGTGATTTCTGGAGTAAACAGAGACTGCCTCTGGGGTGGGAACTCTGGCCACATTGAGATTGCATCATTAACAAAAGGTGTCTCCATCTCTGATTGGCTGTGCATGTGACTGCATAGATCCTATTTAAGCAGTATGGAGGAGAAAGTCACCCTCTTTGATCTGTTATTAAGTGGGAGTCAGCAGGAGGAAAGCTAGTCAGGATGTGAACATGTGAATAAAAGACCTTGAGCTTGCAAATGGCTGTTCTCCAGCACTCTACTGTGTATCTAAGCCATCATTCGTATGAAATGATGGCCAGAGACCTCTGAAGACCTCAGACAGAGGTAAACTTTGTAAAATTGATTTAAACACTGCAAAAGACAATGATATATATATATATATATTCCTATTTGCTAAATCATCTTATAGAATAAAGTTTAGAAAAAATCTTTAAATGTTGTTTAGAATTGAATTCTAATAAATTATGGTGTTTATATTCATGTATATCTTATCATTTTTAAAGTACATGTTAAATCCAATATATGTATTCATATTTATACAGTTATCTTGCTGCACAAGAAAAATCAGATCTAGAAAGAAAGAAAAAAAACTGAAAAGGAAAACAAAAATGCAAACAAACAATTACACAAAGAGCATTCTATTTGTTTTTAACGAAAAAACCAGAGCTAAACAAAAAAATTTGACCTCCAAATATAGAACTCAAGAGAAGCATAAAAAGGTAAAAAAAAAAAAAGAGAGAATCATATTTCTGTTATGAGTATACATAGAGAGTACATGTATAATCTGATTTTACTGTTATAACATAAAAAAGAAACTAGAGGTGGAAAGAGGATTGTAACATTAAAATGAGGGAAATTACATCTCAGGAGGAGGCAAAGAAAACATATTATAATTGAGGGAAAGAAGGGAGGGTGACAAATATTGTGTGAATGTTACTCTCATCAGATTTGGCCCAAAGAAAGAATATTAGATATATTTGATTTCACTGAGAAACATCTCTCATCTTATAGAAAAGTGGGAGGGGAAAGGGGAAAAGGGAAGGGCTAGGCTAAATAGAAGGGAAAAGAGAAGTAGGGGAAAGGTATAAGAAAGGGGGATGTTCTCTAAAGGGGGAGGCCTGCTTGAGGCAAGTAGTGCTCATAAAATACTGGGAAGAAGGGAAAGGGGAAAAAGAAAGAGAAAAGTATAATCTGGGGTTAATAAGATGGCAGGAAATACAGAATTAGTAGTTTTAACTGTAAATGGAAATGGTGTGAACTCTGCCATAAAATGTAAGTGGATAACAGACTGGATTAAAAACCAGAATCCTACAATATGTTGTTTACAAGAAGTACATTTAAAGCACAGTGATACATACAGAGTAAGGGTAAAAGGCTGGAACAGAATCTATTATGCTTCAGGTGAAGTAAAAAACAAACAAACAAAAAAAAAAAACCAGGGGTAGCCATCCTGATCTCAGATCAAGCAAAAGCAAAAATTGATCTAATTAAAAGAAATAAGGAAGGAAACTCTATCTTGCTAAAGGATACCATAGATAATGAAGGAATATAAATATTAAACATATATACAAAATGGTGTAGCATCTAAGTTCCTAAAGGAGAAATTAAGGGCGTTGCAAGAAGAAATAGACAGCAAAACTATAATAATGTGAGACCTCAACCTTGCTCCCTCAAAACTAGATAAATCAAATGACAAAATAAATAAGAAAGATGTTGAAGGGGTAAATATAATACTAGACAAGATATGATAGCTCTTTGGAGAAAACTGAATGGAGACAGAAAGGAGTATTATTTCTTCTTGGCAGTTTATGGAACCTATACACAAATTGACCATATGAGGACATAAAGACCTCAAAATCAAATGCAGAAAGGCAGAAATAGTAAATGCATTTTTTTCAGATAACAATGCAATAAAAATTACATTTAATAAAGGGCCAGGAGAAAATAGACCAAAAAGAAATTGGAAACCAAATAATCTCATCTTAAAGAATGAATGGGTGAAACAGCAAATCATAGACATAATCAATAATCCAAGAGAATGACAATAATGAGACAACATACCAGAATTTGTGGGATGCAGCCAAAGTGGTAATAAGGGGAAATTGTATATCTCTAAAGGCTTACTTACATAAAACAGAGAAAGAGAAGATCAATAAATTGGGCTTGCAACTAAAAAAGCTAGAAAAAGAACAAATTAAAAAACCGCAAATACCAAACTTGAAATTCTAAAAATAAAATTAAAACTAAAAAAACTATTCAATTAATAAATAAAACCAAAAGTTGGCTTTATGAAAAAACCAACAAAATAGATTAACTTTTAGTTAATTTGATTAGAAAAAGTAAAGAGGAAAATCAAATTGTCAGTCTCAAAAATGAAAAGGGAGAACTATTCACCAATGAAGAGGAAACTAGAGCAATTATCAGGAATTACTTTGCCCAACTTTATGCCAATAAATTTGACAACCTAAGTAAAATGGAGGAATACCTACAAAAAATATAGATTGCCCAGATTAACTGAAGAGGAAATAAATTACTTAAATAGTTCCATTTTAGAAAAAGAAATAGAACAAGCTATAAATCAACCCCCTAAGAAAGAAATCCTGAGGACCAGATGGATTTACATGTGAATTCTACAAAAGATTTAAAGAACAATTAATTCCAATACTATATAACTGTTAGGATAGGATAGATCTAAAACTATATTATAAAGCAATAGTCATCAAAACCATTTGGTACTGGCTAAGAAATAGAGAAGTTAAAAAAATAGGGAATGAAGGACTCTTACCAAATTCGTTTTATGACATAGACATGGTACTGATACCTAAACCAGGTAATATGAAAACAGAGTAAGAAACCTATAGGCCAATCTCCCTAATGAATATTGATGCAAAAATCTTAAATAAAATATTAGCAAAGAGATTACAGAAAGTCATCCCCAGGATAATACACCACAATCAAGTAGGATTTATATCAGGAATTCAGGGCTGGTTCAATATCAGGAAAATCATTACCATAATTGACTATATCAATAACCAAATTAACAACAACCATATGATTATCTCAACAGAAAAAGCATTTGATAAAATCCAATACTCATTCCTAATAAAGACACTAGAATGTATAGGAATAAATGGACTTTCCCTTAAAATAGTCAGTAGCATCTATTTAAAACCATCAGTATCATATGTAATGGGGTTAAACTGGAACCATTCCAAATAAGATGAGGGGTGAAACAAAGTTGCGCACTATTGCTATTACTATTTAATATTGTATTAGAAATGCTAGCCTTGGCAATAAGAGAAAAAAAACAGATTAAAAGAATTAAAATAAGTGATGAGGAAACCAAATTATCACACTTTGCAGATGATATGATGGTATACTTAGAGAACCCCAGAGAATCAACTAAAAAACTATTAGAAAAAATCCACATCTTTAGCAAAGTTGCAGAATTCAAAATAAATCGACATAAATCATCAGCATTCTTATGCATCACTAACAATATCCAACAGTAATAGATACAAAGAGAAATTCAGTTTAAAATAACTATTGATAATATAAAATATTGGGGAATTTATATGCCAAGGGAAAGTCAGGAACTATGTAAGCAAAACGAAAAAACACTTTCCACACAAATAAAGTCAGATCTAAGCAATTGGGAAAATATCAAGTGCTTGGAGATAGGTTGAGTGAATATAATAAAGATGACAATACTCCCTAAATGAATCTAGTACTATACCAATCAAACTCCCAAGAAACTATTTTACTGACCTAGAAAAAAATAACAACAAAATTCATCTGGAAGAACAAAAGGACAAGAATTTCAAAGGAACTAATGAAAAGAAATGCAAATGAAGGTGGCCTAGCTGTACCAGATCTAAAACTATATTATAAAGCAGTGGTCATCAAAACTATTTGGTACTGACTAAGAAATAGAGAAATTGATCAGTAAATAGGTTAGGTTCACAGAACAAAATAGCCAATGACTATAACAATCTAGTATTTTACAAACCCAAAGGCCCCAGCTTTTGGGATAAGAATTCACTTTTTGACAAAAACTTCTTAGAAAATTGGAAATTAGTAAGGCAGAAAGTAGGCATAGACTCATACCTAACACTGAATACCAAGATAAGGTCAAAATGGGTTCATAATCTAAACATAAAGAATAATATTATAAATGAATTAGAAGAACATAGGATAGTTTACCTCTCAGATTTGTGGAGGAGGAAGGAATTTGTGACCAAAGAAGAACTAGAGATCATTATTGATCATAAACTAGATAATTTTGATTATATTAAGTTATAAAGTTTTTGTACAAACAAAACTAATGCAGACAAGATTAGAAGGGAAGCAATAAACTGGGAAACCATTTTTACATCCAAAGGATCTGATAAAGGTCTCATTTCTAAAATATATAGAGAATTGACTCAAATTTATAATAGTTCAAGACATTCTCCAATTGATAAATGGTCAAAAGATATGAACAGACAATTTTCAGATGAAGAACTTGCAACCATTTGTAGCCACATGTAAAGGTGCTCCAAATCACTATTGATCAGAGAAATGCAAATTAAGACCACTCTGAGATACCACTACACACCTGTCAGATTGGCTAAAATGACAAAAAAGATAATGATGAATGTTGGAGGGGATATAAGAAAACTGGGACATTGATACATTATCGGTGGAGTTGTGAACAGATCCAACCATTCTGGAGAGCAGTTTGGAACTATGCTCAGAAAGTTATCAAACTGTGCTTTCTTTTGATTCAGCAGTGTTTCTACTGGGACTATTCCCAAAGAGATCTTAAAGGAAGTAAAGGAACCCATCTATGCAAAAATGTTTATGGCAGTCCTCTTTGTAGTGGCAAGAAACTGGAAACTGAGTGGATGCTCATCAATTGGAGAAAGGCTGAATAAATTATGGTACATGAATGCTATGGAATACTTTTGTTCTGTAAGTAACGACCAGTAGGATGATTTCAGAGAGGCTTGGAGAGGCCTACACAAACTGATGCTAAGTGAAATGAGCAAAACACGGCAAGAACAAGGCTATATGATGATCCATTCTGACAGATGCGGCTCTCTTCAACAATGAGATGATTCAAACCAGTTCCACTTGTTCAGTGATGAAGAGAGCCATCTACACCCAGAGAGAGGACTGTGGGAACTGAGTGTGAAACACAACATAGCATTCTCATTCTTTCTGTTGTTGTTTGCTTTCATTTTGTTTTCTTTCTCAGTTTTTCTTTTTCTTCCTTCTTGATCTAATTTTTCTTGTGCAACAAGATAACTGTGTGTGTATGTATATATATATATATATATGCATATATATATATATATATATATATATATATATACACATATATTGGATCTAACTTGTATTTCAACATATTTAATATGTATTGGACTACCTGCCAGGTGTGTGGGGGGAAAGAGGGTAAATTTTAGGGAAAAAAAGGTTTTGCAAGGGTCAGTGTTGGAAAAATTACCCATGCATATGCTTTGTAAATAAAAAGATTTAATTTTTAAAAAGAGAGTGATGGAAGGGTCTTCAAAACAAATTTTGATGATAAAACATATTTCAATCAGGAACAAAGAAATCTGTGTGATTTTACAAGGAAATCATCAACCAACTTGAATTTTTAAAAGGATATATAGAATAATTTGGCATATATAATAGGCACAAATATATACATGGCACATAGTTATATACACATATGTGTATACATAGTATAGATATATGATATATGATATATATTTCACATATATATATATGTAACTATAGAGATATATAAACAGACAGACCTCTATTTGTGTCTAATATAAGTCATCTCTAACATGGGAGGGGAGAGAACATAAAAAGTAAATTTATATGATCATTTTGTTATATATTTGAAAGGAATAGCAAGTTGTACATAGTAGATTTGCAGTTTCATGCACCACCATATTTTTTATTGTACCATGTTATGGAACTGCTTGTTTTATTCCATAAATTAAAATTAATTTTTAAAAGCAGTACAAAATATAGTAGCAAAGAACTGAGATTGTATACTAAAAAGTAGCACCATCCTTTTATGATAATATAATTTATTTTAAATCCCAGAACAAGTTAGAACTTATAATGAAAACAAAAGGCAATGAAAATGTTTTTTCAGCTTTAACACAGGCAAGGGGTAGATCAAAGAAAGTATAGAACAGCTGCTCAAGATGGATGGGACAATGATAACAAATGACAGCAAGAAGATATTTATTCAATCATTAATTTGTTTTCTCTCCCCATGAGAATTATATTCAAATAGAAATATAGAACAAAAATTGTTAAACATGGAATAGAAACCCAATCTAAGTAGGGAAATGTTGAAAAGATCACCTTGCTACTTTCAATGAGGTTAAGTCATCAAGGTTGGAGAAATTTCATCCCAGGATACTGAAAGGATTTGGGAATATGATTATTAAGTGATTCTCAGTAATCTTTGAAAACTGTGTAGAACAAGAGTGGTGCTATAGATGTGTGTGTGTGTGTGTGTGTGTGTTGTCCTATTTTCAAAAGTGAGAAGACATTTATAGTGTGAGACAAGTAAAACCTGAAAGAACTGAAGAAACAAAGGTTTGAGCTTCTGAGGATCTCAATTTATTAAGCAATACGTGCCAATTCAATAATAAATCAGGACCAGTCCTCATCAGTTTGGAACTTGACTCTGTATACTAGGGAAGACACATTTTTAGTTATTAAAAGAAAATATTTTACAGGATATAAACCAGAATACAAGATTAGGTTATCTGATTTCCAGTTAGAAGAAAAATTAAGGAAGAAAAACTCAATTTTCAAATTGAGAGAGGCAAGAGTGAAAGTTGGAAAAGGGGAGAGTAAGCAGGTAGACTTTTCTGGATGTGCAATAGGATGTTACTCAATTCCTCTGTTTAGTTAGCAGGTAGCATTTACAGGAAAGTGAAATTTAGGTCCCAAAATAGAGTTAGTTTTATAAGATGAAGTCACTTTGATTTATATAATTCTCTCAATAAATTCACTACAAAATTTTAAAGTACATAATTAAAGGAGTAGTTTACAAAATCTGTAAAAGGGAAATAGTTATCAATGTAAGATCCTATGGGTTCATGTCAGACTAAATGGAAAATTAATTTTATTTAAAAAAAAAAAGACCATTCAACTGATAAATTGGAAGTTTATAAATTCTGTATTTTTGGATTTGCACAAAGTATTTGTCAAAGTTCCTCATTACTATCCTGATGGATGAGAAGAAAACAGGCAGAAGTCAATGATAGGCTGAAAACTATTTAAATGACTGAGCCCAATCAGTGACCATATGCAATTTAATATTTTTTTATCAATAAATATATAAATAATATGAGGATCACAAAGATAGAAGTAATAGATAATACTTAATTATAAAATAGTTGCCAAAAAAAGATCTCAATAACTTGAAACAATGTAAAAAATGAATATAATGAAAATATATCAGATGATTTTTTAAAAAATGCTAATACTCCATGGATGACGATCACAATACTTTTATATTCATAGACAATCTTCAAGAGTTCCTATGGCATCTACACACACACAAAAAAAAAATGATTGTATTGGGGCATCAAAATCTCATAGTCAAATAAAGAAAGGCAGAAATATTCAATGCATGCTTTTCAGATGATGATGCAATAAAAATAACATGCAATTAAAGGCCATGGAAAGAGAGACTAAAAATTAATTGCAAACAATAATTTAGTCCTAATGAATGAGTGGGTCAAACAACAGATCATAAAAACAATCAATAATTTCCTCTGAGAGAATATAATAATGAAACAACATCCCAAAACTAATAGGATGCTGTCAGTGTAATTCTTAGGAAACATTTTATATCTCTAAATGATTATAGGAAAACAAAATAGAGAAAGAGACACATTAGGGAGAACAAAAGGACAAGAATATCAAGGGAATTAATTTTTAAAATACAAAGGATGGTGGCTTAGTAGTACCAGATCTAAAACTATATTATAAAGCAGCAGTCATCAAAATCATTTGATACTGGCTAAGAAATAGTGCTGGATCAGTGGAATAGATGAGATACACATGACACAATAGTCAATGATTATAGTAATCTAATAATTGATAAATCGCCAAACTCCAACTTCTGGGATACAACCTCAGTATTTCACAAAAATTGCTGGGGAAACTAGAAAATAATATGTCAGAAATTCAGCATAGACCTACATCTCAAACCTCATACAAAAATAAGGTCAAAATAGGTACATCATTTGGGTGTAAAAGGTGATACCATTAGCAAATTAGGAGAGCAAGGGATAATTTACCTTTCAGATATTTGGAGAAGAAAGGAATTTATGATCAAAAAAGAACTACAGAACATTATGAAATGCAAAATGGACAACTTTGGTTACATTAAATTAAAAGGATTTTGCACAAACAAACAACAATAAAAGGGAAGTATAAAGCTGGGGAAAAAAATTTAATGGCCTGTGTTTCAGATAAAGACCCTCAATTCTAAAATATTTAAAGAACCGTGTCAAATTTATAAGAATACAAGTCACTTTCCAATTGTTAAATGGTCAAAAGATATGAATAGACAATTTTCAGATGATGAAATTAAAGCCATCTATAATCATATGAAAAATGCTCCTAAGTCACTATGATTAGAGCAATACAAATTAAAACAATTCTGCAATACCACTTCACATCTCTCAGACTGGCTAAAATGACAGGAAAAGATAATAATAAATGTTGGAGAGGATTGGGAAAACTGGGCATTTTTTGATGGAGTTCTGAAATGAACCAACCACTCTGAAGAGCAATTTGGAGTTATGCCCAAAAGAGCTTATAACTGTGAATACCCTTTGACCCCGCAGTGCCACTATCAGGTCTTTATCCCAAGGAAATTTAAAGGAGGGAAAAGGATCCGCATGTGCAAAAATGTTTGTAGCAGCTCTTTTGGTGGTGGCAAAGAATTAGAAAATGAGTAGATGCCCATCATTTGGGGGATGAGTGAATAAGTTATGGTATATAAAGTAATGGAATACTGTTTTTCTATTTTAAAAAATGATGATCAAGCTGATTTTAGAAAAAACTGAAAAGATTTACATAAACTAATACTGAATGAACCAAGCAGAACCAAGAATACATTGTACACAAGTAACAGTAAAATTGTATAATGATCAACTATGAATGATTTGGTTTTTCTCAGTACTTCAGTGGTCCAAGACAATCTCAATAAACTTAGGATAGAAAACACCATCTGCATCCAGAAAAAGAACTATGGAGATTGAATGTAAATCAGTACAAGCTATGTATCCTTTTTTGCGTGTGTTTTTCTTCTCTTGTGGTTTTTCCCTTGTATTTTTATTTTTCTGTCCCAACATCATTAAAAAATGTATATTTTTAAAAAGTTAATAGCCATGTATAATCAGGAAAAAAAAACAAGAAAGAGAGAGAGGTGATGAATTGGGCACACAACTAAAAAAAAGCTTTTTAAAAAAGTGAATTAGGGGGCAGCTAGGTGGCACAGTGGATAGAGCACCAGCCTTGAATTCAGGAGGACCTGAGTTCAAATCTGGTCTCAGACACTTAACACTTCCTAGCTGTGTGACCTTGGGCAAGTCACTTAACCCCAGCCTCAAAAAAAAAAAAAGAGAGAATTAAAAATCCCCAATTAGATATCAAATTAGAAATTCTGAAAATCAAAAGAGAGATTAATAAAATTAAAAGTAAGAAAACTATTGACCTAATAAATAAAACTAGAAGCTGGTTCTATGAAGAAAAATAGACCTTTGGTTAATTTCATTTAAAAAAAAAAGAAAAGAAAATCATATTACCAGTACCAAAAATGAAAAAGATGAATTCACCACCAATGAAGAGGAAATTAAGGTAATTGTTAAACAGTATTTTGCCCAACTATATGCTAATAAATCTGACAACTAACTGAAATGGATGGATATTCATAAAAATATAAATTGCCCAGATTAACAGAAGATGAAATTAAATATTTAAATAATGTCATTTTAAGAAAAGAAGTTGAAAAAGCCATCAATGAACTTCCTAAGGAAAAAAAAAACTCTAGGAGCAGATGGATTTACAAGTGAATTCTACCAAACATTTAAAGAACAATTAATTCTAATATTATAAAAACTATTTGAAAAAATAGGTGAATATAGTGCTACCAAATATTCTTTTTTGATACAAATGTGGTACTTATATCTTAACTAAGAAGAGCCAATACAGAGGAAGAAAATTATAGACCAATTTCCCTAATGAACATTGGCACAAAAATTTTAAATAAAATAATATCAAAGAGATTACAGCAATTTATGACAAGGATAATATACTATGACCAGATTGAATTTATATCAGAAGTGCAGAGATAGCTTAATATTAAGAAAACTATCAGTATAACTGACCAGACCAATTTTTTAAAAAACTAACAAAAATCATATAATTATCTCAATAGATTTAGAATAAAAGTTTTTGACAAAATACATTCCCATTAAAAACATTGGAAAACAAAAGAATAAATGGAGTTTTCTTGAAATGACAAACAGTATCTATCTAAAATCTTCAATAAGCATTATATGTAATGAGGATAAGCTAGAAATATTTCCAGTAGATCTAGGGTAAAACAAGGATGCCCATTATCTATACAACATTGTACTAGAAATGTTAGCTTTAATAATAAGAAAAAAACAAGAAATTGAAAAAACTAGAATTGGCAATGAAGAAACAAAACTATCACTCTTTGAAGATGATATAATAGTATATTTAGAGAATCTTAGAGAATCAACTAAAATTGCTTGAAAAATCGACAATTTTAGCAAAATTGCAGGATATAAATTAAACCTACATAAAGTGTCAATATTTCCATATATTACCAAAAAAGTTCAGCAAGAAGACACAGAAAGAGAAATTCAATTTAAAATAACTGTAAACAATATAAAATATTTGGGAATCTCCCTGCCAAGACAAATCCAGAAACTAAATAAAAACAATTACAAAACACTTTTCACACAAATAAAATCAGATATAAACAATTGGAAAAGTGTCAATTATTCATAGCTGGACCAAGTCATAATAAAAAATGATAATTCTACTAAGTTAATATAGTTGTACAGTGCTATACCAATCAAAGTTCCAAAAAAAATTATTTTATCAAGCTAGAAAAAATAATAACAAAACTCAGCTAGAGGAACAAAAGCTCAAGATTATTAAGGGAATTAATGGGGAGGGGAAAGCCAAGGAAAGTATGCAAGCAGTACCAGACTTAAAACTTTTATAAAATGATAATCATCAAAAGCATTTGATAGTGGTTAAGAAACAGAGTGGTGAATTAGGAGAATAGGTTTAGGTACATGAAACAGCAAGTAAATGCCTATAGTAATCTTCTGTTTAATAAACTCAAAGGCTTCAATTTCTTCAATATGAACTCACTATTTTCACAAACTGCTGGGAAAACATATGGCAGAAACCACGTATAGACCAATATCCCACATCCTATACCAAGATAAGGTTGAAATGGGTGCATGATTTAGACATAAAGGGTGATGACATAAACAAATTGAGAGACCAAGGAATGGTTTACCTGTCAGATCTATAGAAAAAGGAAGAATTTATGATGAAACAAGAGATAGAAAACATTATGAAATACAAAATGGATATTTTGATTACATTAAATTAAAGTTTTTGCACAAACAAAACAAATGCAACTAAGATTAAAGGGAAAGCAGAAAGGTAGGGAACAATTTTTATAGCCAGTGTTTCTAATAAAGGCCTCATTTTTATATAGAGAGAATTAAGTCAAATTTATAACAATATAAGTCATTCCCAAATGATAAATAGTCAAAGGATATGAACAGGAAGTTTTTAGTTGAAGAAAATAAAGTTATCTGAAGTCATATGACAAAATGCTTCAAATTACTATTGATTAGAGAAATGCAGATTAAAACAATTCTGAGGTACCACCTAACACCTATCAGATTGGCTAAGATGTCAGGAAAAAATAATGATAAATGTTAGAGATGTGGGAAAACTGAAACACAAATGCATTATTGGTGGAATTGATCAAACCATTCTGGAAAGCAATTGAAATTATGCCAAAGGGCTAGAAACTGTACATATCCTTTGATTCACCAATACTACTACTAGGTATGTATCCCAAAGAAATCATCAAGAAGGGGAAAGGACCCACTTGTGCAAAAAATGATTGTAGCAGCAATTTTTGTGGTGGCAAAGAACTGGAAATTAGGGGATGCCCATCAATTGGGGAGTGGCTGAATGAGTTGTGATATATGAATGTAATGGAATGCCATTTTTCTACAATGATAGCAAGCAGATTGCAGAAAATAAAACTGTATTTACATGAACTGATGCTAAGTGAAATGAGCAGAACCAAAAGAATTGCACATAGTAATAGCAACATTATGTGATGATTAACCATGATAGACTTTTAGCTCTTTTCAGCAATACGATGATCTGAGATGATTCCAAAAGACTCATGATGGAAAATATTATCCACATCCAGAGAAAGAACTATAGAGTCTGAATGAAGATTGAAATACTATTTTCACCTGTTTTTTGTTTTTGTGGTTTTTCCCTTTGTTCTGATTTCTCTTTCACAACTTGACTAATGTGAAAATATGTGTTAGATGATTGTATATGTATAACCTATATCAGATTGTTTGCTGTCTTGGGAAGGGAAAGGAGAGGGAGAAAAATTTGGAATTCAATATCTTACAAAAATGAATGTTAAAAACTATTTTTACACATAACTAGAAAAAAATAAAATCAAGTACACAAAAATGAAAAAGAAAAAAGCTGAGCATTGCCTAACTTGAACTCTTTTAGAAAGTAGTTAGCTAGTTAATAATAACATTTAGCATTTATATAGTGCTTTAAGGTTTGAAAAATGCTTTATAAATATTATCTTATTTTAACCTCACAATAATACTAGGAAATAGGTGTAATTGTTCATTCCCATTTTTCAGCTAAGGAAACTGAGGCAGTAAAAGATTAATTGATTTGCATAGGGTCATATAACTAGAAATTATCAGAGGTCAGATTTAAATTTAGGACTTTCTAATCCCTTTTCAGTCTATCTACTGCCACCTCAATGTCTCTAAGTCATATGTTGAATGCATCAAAGGAAATCAAGGGTAGAATTCAATGAGCCCAACTTTTACAATGGAATTCAGACTAGGATGGATGATTACTGTCAAAAATGAAATACCAGTGACACAAAGGGAAATAAATGCATTGAGAAACCAAAGTGAGAATTGTTTGATGAAAATAACATATTTGCACAAGGAACTTACCCACCAACTTAGACTTTTGAAAGCTGAATAGATAGAAACAAAGGCTGGTAACAAGATAAATGTAAGCGCACTGAAAAAACACTGTCAAGAGGGCTCAAACTCTGAGATGAAATAGTAAGAGAATCAAAGGAAAAGAGGTAAGTAGGACATTGATCAAAGAAGACAAAACTGCTCATGTCTAACCTTTGACTTTGTTCTGACTAGAAAACCTTACCCTGGAAGTCACAGAACAAAAACGGCTAACAGGGAATCGATGTACAAGTAAGGTAAGAAGATAACAACAGCAACAAAAATAGCTAATAATGATAATTGCTAGCATTTATATGACTCTTTAAGGCTTACCAAATATTCTATATTTTGTACAATGTGATCTTATTTGAACCTTACAACAGTCCTGTTAGGGAGGATATTAGTTGTATTTTTATTATTATTGTTATCCCTGATATTATTACTATCGTTCACATTTTGCAGATGAAAAAACTGAGGTTAAAAAAAAGGCAATGACTTGCCCAAATCAAATAGCTAGTAAGAATCTGAAGCAGGATTTTTGACTTGATGTATTCTTGACTCCAAGTCAGATTTTTCTGGACTCTATGCCCCATAAAAAGGCAAATAAGCTATGTTTTCAGGTATTGGAAGATAGAACTATTAGGCCACCATCAGTAATATCAGAAAGAATAGAGATAAATTGAAGAAGGACAAAATGTCCCAATTTTTTTTCAAGATATGAAAAGAAAATGTCTGAGAATTAGAAACCAGTGAACTTGACTTTGATCTTAGGAAAATTCTAGAACAAGTCATTATGAAAGGATGCTTAGTAAACATCTAGCAAAGGAAACTATGATTCCAAAGAGCCAATAGAACTTCATCAATGATTTTATTTCTTTTTTTTAAATTACGTTTGTTGAATGGGCCAACCAGGAAAATGTTATAGATATAATTTACCAAAATTTCAGCAAAATGCTTGATGTATGAAATGTCAAAGACAGGCTAGCTGTATTGGCTCTTGCAGTGACCATGGAAGCAAGAAAAGAGAGAGGCACTGGTGCTTATGGTCAAGATGTTTACTATAGCAAAAGCATTCTCTATTTAAGCTCTAAAACCTCAAGATACCAAGGAAATATAAAGCAGATAAATCAGGCAATACATGAAGGGACAACATATGTTTAGGTTTCAAGGAAAAACTTGCCATTCTCTATAGAAATGGCTTCACCCCCTAGCCATCCTGTTTACAGTAGGCATCCATCACACCTATTCCCAATCCTCCTCAGTCTTTGCTGGTCTTCTGGCTGGCACTTAGAGGAGGTCTAATCCAGGTCAAGATGACCTTGAGTCCTGCAGTTAAACAGATGAATTGGCCTGGAGAAGCGAATTGATGAATATCTCATATAATCCCATATAATCTCTGTAATGTCTGGGCTAGTTTTCTGGAGATCCTGGACCTTGGTTTCAGCAGGATAGTCACCACTAGGATAATCAGGAATAGTCTAAAGTCTTTATTGCCTCCTTCACAGTCTGTCCATTCTGACTGACTGACTCTCTGACTGATTCACTCCCTAGTTCTCTCAGCCTTTAAATACCCTATTACAATTACATCATTACAGTATACTGAATATATGCCAATCTACAGTGATTATATCATTATATCAAACTAGAGTGATTATATTATTATATCATACTAGATTTATGTGAACTAGAAAACCATTACCTCATCAATTCCACTGAGTTAACACCTTGTTGTAAGTATCCTTGTTTTAAGTATACTTCTCCAGAGTTCCGGCCCTCTACAAATCTCATAGAATATGAGTATCTCATATAATAAAAAATGGAGAGATATGGACTAAACAAAATTATTAGATAGATTTAGAAGTGAATAAAATCTGAATTCAGTATCCTAAATCCAGAGTACTTTGGTGTGAAGTTGGCATATCCTATGGAATAGCCCAAAGATGGTCCTATGTTAACATTATCAATAATCCTGAAAAAGGTTTATATCAGGGTAAAGGGAAGAAAAATGAACATTTATTACAGGTACCCATATATACCAGGCACTGTGCTTTACATATATTATCTCATTTGATAATCACATCAACCCTGGCATATTGATGTTATTATTATTTGGGGTATTTTGGGTATATTATTACTCCCAATTTATTGTTGAGAAAACTAAGGCAGACACGTTAATTATCTTACCCAAGTTTCCATGGCCAATAAGTATTTGAGGCAATATTTGATCTCAGGTCTTGCTGACTCTAAACCTAGCACTGTATTCAATGTGCCATCTCAATGCCAAACTTAACAAATTTCCAAATGACACAAAGCTTAGAGAAATGGATAACACACATATTAGATTATAGTTAACATATTGGATGAGAGTCAGGACCCAAAAAATCTTAACAGGTTAGCAGATTGGGCTAAATCTATCAAGATGGAATTAAGTCGAGACAAATGTAAAGTTGTACAATTATATTTTAAAAAATCGCTTCATGGGTATAGGATAGGTTTGACATGCTTAAAGAGCAGTAAAGTATAAAAAAGATCTGAGAATATCAGTGGGACACATGCTCAATCTGAGTCAGGATAGTTGAGGCAAGCCAAAAAAAAAAAAAAAAAGCATTAATACAATCTTGAGCTATATTTTGAAAAATGTTGCTTCCAAGAATAAGGAAGAAGCTCTGTACTCTGCACTGGTCAGAATATATCTGGAGTATTATATTGAATTCCAGATAACACAGTTTAAGAAGAATAGTAATCAACTTGAAGGTATCTAGAAGTGCACAACCTAGATGGTGAAGGGTCTTGAGTCTATGTCTTATCAGAAGAGATGAAAAAATAAAACTGGATATTTTTCTTGTTGTTTTTGCTTGGAGAAGTGAAAACTTAGAGGGATGTAGTAAGTATTCTGGAATTTGGAGGATTGGGGGGGTAGAATAGGGATTAAATTCATTCAGTTTGATCCTAAAGACAGTGTCAGTAGTAACGGATAGAAATTTCAGAGACAAAAGTTAAGCTTGATATCATGTCAAACATCTAATAATTTGAGGCATCCAAAAGTACAATGAGTTACTTTGACAAGGTAGTAGTGGTAGTCTTCCAGGTGAATGAACATATATAACATGTTTTATTAGGAAGAACCTTCTATCCCTGACAAATTAATTTACCTTGAGCATAACAATTATTAATTATAACTCTCTTCAGGATCATTTCTAGATAGGTCAAATAATTGTATTTCCATTTTATAGATCTAGTTGCTGAGGCACAGAGAAATTAAGCAATTTGCCTAAATTCCCACAGCAAGCCAACAGGAGAATCTGGATTAGAACATATCTCTTTACTTTCATTCTAATACTCTCTCCACTAGACCACTTTTAGTCCCCTCTAGTCTCAGGTTCAAGTAGGTTCAAATTACCACAGGTAATTAACTAGATAAATGTGTCATCAGGCACAGTTCAACACATCTGAAACATTTGATGTCCTAATTTTAGTGGAAATGTGTTTTCTTTTTAGAAATTTCTTAGCTTGGCTCTCAGCTCCTCTCCCAAGCTCACTGCCAGGATCCGCTGCTTTGCGAACATCCCTGAGACAAGATGGTGAAGGTCGGAGTCAATGGATTTGGCCGTATCGGATGCCTGGTGACCCGTGCTGCCTTCTGCTCAAGCGGAGTAGACATTGTGGCCATCAATGACCCCTTCATTGACCTTAATTACATGGTTTATATGTTCCAATATGATTCCACCCATGGCAAGTTCAATGGCACTGTCAAGGCTGAGAATGGAAAGCTGGTTATCAATGGAAAGGCGGGATCCCACCAACATTAAATGGGGAGATGCTGGAGCCGAATACGTTGTGGAGTCCACTGGCATGTTTACCACCATGGAGAAGGCCGGGGCTCACTTGAAGGGTGGAGCTAAGCGTGTCATCATTTCTGCACCTTCTGCTGATGCCCCCATGTTTGTGATGGGAGTGAACCATGAGAAATACGATAATTCCCTTAAGATTGTCAGCAATGCCTCCTGCACTACCAACTGCTTGGCCCCCTTGGCCAAAGTCATTCATGACAACTTTGGCATTGTGGAAGGACTCATGACCACAGTTCATGCCATCACTGCTACTCAGAAGACAGTTGACGGCCCCTCCGGCAAGCTGTGGTGTGATGGGCATGGTGCTGCTCAGAACATCATCCCTGCTTCCACTGGCGCTGCTAAGGCTATAGGCAAGGTCATCCCTGAGCTGAATGGAAAGCTCACAGGCATGGCTTTCTGAGTTCCTACTCCCAACGTATCCGTTGTGGATCTGACCTGCCGCCTGGAGAAACCTGCCAAATATGATGACATCAAGAAAGTGGTGAAGCAAGCATCAGAAGGACCCTTGAAGGGCATCTTGGGCTACACAGAGGACTAGGTTGTATCCTGTGACTTCAACAGCAACACCCACTCTTCCACCTTTGATGCTGGCGCTGGCATTGCCCTCAATGACCATTTTGTCAAGCTCATTTCCTGGTACGACAATGAGTATGGTTAAAGCAACTGTGTAGTGGACCTCATGGTCTACATGGCCTCCAAGGAGTAAAGTGGGAAGCCATGGATCTTCATCCCCAGCGAAAAAAAGTTGTTCCACCACTGGGGAGCCCACATTCCTAACCTATGTTCCTATATTGGGGATTCCATGCCCCATTCACAACATTGTCCTACAGCCACCCCTGTAGTAAGGGGGAGAAGCCTAGAGTGTCCTATATTGTGTACGATCAATAAAGTCATCTTATTTCAGAAAAAAAAAAAAAAAGAAATTTCTTAGCTTGATCAAATTATCTTTAAAAACATGAAAGAAATGAGAAATGTCTTTGGAGAAATCCTCCTTACTCATACCTCCTGCTCAGACAGAATGAATTCAGTCATTTGCCTGCTTCCCTGCTTTGTAGAGAAGAAAAGGAACTTGGAATATGAAAACAAACAGATTGTTTTGATTAATCTTTCTCTTTTTTTTCTTTGCTTATACTTGTTTGCAAGACAAGAAAATGTTGTCATCAATGAAAACAATGACTAGAAAGAAGTGAGCAGTGCCAAAGCCAATATCATAGAAACATCTGCTGTGATATGAGCCTAAGCCAACATTTCCTTTTAATGCCCTAATTATAGATATTATCTTTGAAAATGGTTCAGCAGCAACTGTTGCGCTAATCTAATCTGAAGTTGCCACTTGCTGCTGCTGCTGCTGCTGCTGCTGCTGCTACTACTACTACTTATTGGGTCTGACTGGGGTGGTTATATAGCAAGGAAAAGGCAGAGCCCTGGGTTCAAAGAAATACAGGAAAGGATCCTCATATCTGAGCACTCTCTAAGCTTTCTGTTTAGGCTGGTTTCACTCCCCTCAGCTGTCATTTTCAGAACACAATTCAGCCAGAATATTTCTCAGGGAAGATGAAAGAAAGGGTAGGGAATGGGAATAGGATTGGAGGTGGGAATCATGACTTGAAGTTAAATGGCAGGATTTCCAGTTGAGAAAAATAATTTTTCACTCTAGTTTTACAAGGAAAAAGTAGCTTCTGATGAGCTTTTGATTCATAGTACCTCCCTACCCCACTCCCAATTTTCTGTTGGCTCTCTAGTTCCTTCAACTGATTGCCATATTGATAAGGTTGACATAATAATACCTAATTCAAAATAAGCATGTGACAAATTCACAATGCCTAGTCTCTTTAGCAAAAAGCAAGTTTTGCCTATGTAGAAAATAGTTTACAAACAAAATAAAGGGGTAAAATAGGAACCAGGAGTGGCAAATATGAAATAAACTTGAGAGAGCATATAGTTAGCAAGGAAAAAGATAAGTTCCCCAGAGAAACTTAAAATTAACCTCCCAAAAAGGAAATATTCTGTGAGATAGGTGTAAACCCTTGACTGGCAGATTAAACTGATCAGAGTTAGCTAGAGTAAGAAGAAAGGCACCATTAAAGGGAAGACCTCATAGTAGGCTTAGTCCTGAGAAGAACTTAGCAAAGATCTTCATCATAAATAAATCTTTTATAGGGGAAAAATAGCTTTGGGAGTTTCTCCCAGAGACCAGAGAAGTAAAGGCAGGAACTCAGAGGGAGCAGTCAGGAGCTAGATGGAATGTACCTAGCAAGCCAGGACCCAAACCTGCCTAGAGATATGCTAATCAAAATCTCAAAAGGTTGTTTGAAGATAACTCAAGAAGTTAGCAGATGTACAATAAGGGATTGCTAAAAAAAAATCCCTTCCTGGATAGTCTGAGAATTATTTGATTATAGCTTCTTCCTGACATGGGAAATAGTCTGTTCACATCAATATAACAGAAGCCTCAATCCCCTACTATTCTTTGAGGGGTTGCCATTTGCCAAAGCCTTTCTTCCTACAATGTGATACTCACTTTAATTCTGGACAAAGTTGTTTGTCCTTGATTCTCAAAGTTGACATGGCATCAAGGAGGTGATGTCATGACACGGAAATGAGTTGGATTTGAGGGAGAGAGAGCTGTGCAAGGTCATCAATCTCTATTTTGCCTCTAGAACCATCTGAGTCCAATGGTCAGATTTAGATTAAGATGACTAGAGATAGTTCTGGATGGAGTGGGAGACCTTGACTTTTTAAAACTAAGGTCTTTAGTAGGTCTCAGTTTGATAAAGACAAACATCCATAACTAGATTGAGGCTAGGTAAGAAAGAAATGAGGCAAAGAATGGCCTTTTTTACCTAGTCAAAAAAGAAAAGAAAAAAAAAAAAGGAATCAATCTGGGAAAGGAAGACTCCAAAACAGCAACGATTGCTATTTACATTCACTCTGAGGCAATTAGGGGCAAAACAAAGACAATATGGTCTGTTGGCTAATCAGTGAGAGCCAGAGTGATTTGGGTTTAAGGCATGCTTTGTAAGAAAAAATCTAGGACAAGAGAGGGAGGAAGGAAGGAAGGAAGGAAGGAAGGAAGGAAGGAAGGAAGGAAGGAAGGAAGGAAGGAAGGAAGGAAGGAAGGAAGGAAGGAAGGAAGGAAGGAAGGAAGGAAGGAAGGAAGTGTTTGGGACAAAAAGACCTACCCAAAATGACTACTACCGAGATCACTCATAGAAAGCAGAATTATTTATTAGAATCTCGAGAAGCGGACCCCATCCTGGTCTGTGAGCCAAATTTCAAGGTAGGATAGGGCCAGAGCCTTGAAAATGCTTACAGTTTTTATACATTTCAGACAAAGAACCTCCAAAGTCCCATCCTCTATATGTTGTATTGGTCACATAAGTCTACTGTTCTCCTAGTTGGTCAGTGGAGTAGACAAAGTGATTAACAGCTTCTTCAACCAAGTTGGACAATGGAATGTAGTCTAGGCCTTATCTAAAATCACATGATTCTGGAGAAGCCAAAACTGATCTACTGATATAGGCTTGATCTATTTTAGCTAACAGTCTCTGATCAATATGTGCTGTAAGTTCTTCACCTTTTCCCACACAGAAGGAAAGAGGGAAGGGAAGGGAAAGGGAAAAGGGAAGGGGGGAGGGAGGGAGGAAGACAGCTCTGTTGCCCATTTCTTGATGGGGCAGCCCCTACTCAGAGAGGTTATTACTTGTCCTTTGTTCTTGAAGAAGGTGGTTATATCAGGGAGGTGATGCCATAACAAGCAAGTAAATTGGATTTGCTGCATTCAAAGTAGCCTGTTATCTTGAAGTGGGAGGAGGGGGATGGTAATCATAGTCTTGATTCATGCTAAGCTTTCAGTTTACTAAAACTGCCAGATCATTTTTATAAAGATTACTGTTTATTGGGGGCAGCTAGGTGGCTCAGTGGATAGAGCACCAGCCCTGAATTCAGGAGGACCTGAGTTCAAATGTGGTCTCAGACACTTAATACTTCCTAGTTGTGTGACCCTGGGCAAGTCACTTAACCCCAGCCTCAAGGGGGGGGGGGGAAGATTGCTGTTTATTAATGATTTCCATCCTATATTTGTGAGGTTGCTTTTTTATGTTAAGTGTAGAATTTTTTTTATTTATTTGCAAATTTCATTTTAGAGTGGTGGTATTTGGTTTGTGGATATTGTAGATAAACAGTTGGCCTTGGAGTCAACAAAATTGAGTTTATTTACACTCATTTTGTTTTTCAGGTAAATCTCTCATATTCTAAATTACAAATGAGTTATCAAACTGAATTTATAATAAAGTTTCTTCACTACAAGTGCCCTATAAAATTGAAATCACAAGTTCCATCTAAAACAACCTTTATCTTATCCAATTCAGCCACTCTTTTTGGTCTGAGTTGGTATTGTTTTTGGAGCCTGACTCTTTCATCTGTTAGCTATTTGTCCCAGCTTTGTGTCCTCTGCAAATATGGTAAGTATGTAATAAATGCAAATTTTTAATAAGAATATGAATGCCAAAGCACGATTCCAGGCGCACCTTCCCAGAGACTTCCATCCAAAGTGACAATCCATTTTTCCTCATCAGTCTATCAGTTCTGAACTTAATTGTACTATAATCTAGCTCATATCTCTTCATCTCATCCAAAAGAAAAGTGGAAGAGATCTTGTTAAATGCTTTTTTGAAATAAAGATTCAATTTATCTATAACACTATCCTGATCTATCAGTATAGTAACCCTGTCAAAAAAGAAAATGAGGTTATTTTGTAAAGAATTTGCTTCTGAGAAGCTCCTGCTGGTTCTTAGTGATCATTGATTTCCTTTCTAAATATTTTTTAAAAATCTATTTAAGCACTTTGAAGTATGTTGCAAAGAAATTGGATCAAGCTCATCAGCTAAAGTTCTCAAATTCCTCTTTCCATTTTTAAAGAAAACTGTAATAATATTGTTTGTCTTTCTTTAAGTCTCTGACATCTCTTTCCATCATTGAAATTTACCCTGATGCTTACACTGTAATTTCCCATTCCAGCTGTTTCTAGATTTCTTCACATTGTTATATACACATATACAATTTATCCTAAAATAAAATACAACTTTACTATCTTCTTTATCTGTTTTCCATAAGAGGACTAGGTAGACCTAAGCTTGAGTCCTGCCCTGATACATACTGGCTTTGTAATGATGAACAGATTACTTAACTTTCAGTTCTCCAGGCAAGTTTCTAAGTTCCAGATGAGCTATGGCTGGGGAAGAAGTTTCTTTCCAAGTAATTTTTTATACCAGTGAATTTTTTTATCTCTAGTAATTAAAAAAAAAAAAAAAACCTGTTCCTGTTTTTTTTTTTTTTTTAAAGTCAGTCATAGATAACCAGGTAAGAAAAGAATGTGAAAGCAAAGGCATTCCCAAAGTCCTGAAATCAGTAGGTCCTAACTCTACCTATTCACAAGATCAAATCTGACAATGGAAAAGCAAGTCCACTAGATTTTTTTTTTAATCATTCCTTTGAAAAAATGGGCACTGTACTTTTTTTCAAGGGTTGCCACAAGAAACTATTAACCTGATTATTTGAAGGAAGTTGGAAAAGAATTCAGAACAAACCCTACTTCAAGACAATGATTCTCCTATTCTCTGTTCTACCACAACATCAGATTTTAGTATGAGGATGTATGGATATACCACCGAATCTTGATTGCACATGTGTATCACTCTGAATCAAAGCAGATTGCTAGCTGGTCCTTCACACAATTGTGGTGATCCACAAACAAGAACTAATATGGCTAATGATATTGCTTCACAAGGTGGCTGCCTGCTTGCTTCAGTCACATTAGCATTGTGAGACTCCCAATTCAGACAATTATGAAAAAACAAGCATTTATTCAGACGAAAAAGAACTGTCAGGAAGAGGGCAGCCTGCAATTAGGTGGAGCATGTCACCACCAGGGGGTTGGCAGGCTTAGTTCATGTGCTCAAGGGCTGGAAATGACCTTTAACAGATGTAGATTTTCAGAATAAAACCCTTGAGAAAGGAGCAAATAAATTAACCAATGGTATTAGCTCTGCTTTTCCACCCATTCTTCTCTTCTTGGATAAGCATTTTCCATGCTTGGAAAGATCACTGTTAACATTTATCAAGCACAAAAGCTAACTTGCCCTATCAGTGACCTTGTATCTAAAGAGATCGGTGGTCAATTAATCCAACTGAGTAGCATATTGTGTGATAGATGAAGCACTAGACCTGGACTCAGAGAGGGCTGTGTTCAAATCCCACTTTTGAACAGTGTCCATGAGCCTGTGAGAACCACACAAGCTCTCTAGACCTCAATTTCTTCATCTGTAAAATGAAAGGAGCACCAAGTAGCACTAAAGATTCCTCACCTTTAAAGCCATGATTCTATCATCTTTTAACATTCCTGAGGGATTTATGATTGTTTATTCATACTCAATCATTGTGGAGAAAAATAAATCTTAGGAAACTTCCCCATAATAGCATTTTATTCAACCATCAGTCTCACCATTAAATCTTCATATCTTTGTAGAAAATCCAAATAGATTTTGCCCTAGTTTAGGTTAAATACCCATCCAAATAGACTGAGGAATCTAACCTAAGTAGACTTGGATGTCTAGTATAGCCCTAGGGCTTTGCTTATTAGCTCACTGAAAGCTACTTTTCAATGAGTGTATTGAAGTTGTTCACAGAGACATTTTAACCTCCTTATAGGAAATGGAATTGAATATCAGACCTGCTGATAAATGAAGACCCATAATCATAATAATTGTTGATATTTATGTAGTGAGGAATTTACATTTATTTCTCATTTGGTGAAGGTCATCATGACAATCCTGTGAGGTAAGCAGAGCAAATATCACCAGTTTACAGGGGAGGAAAGTAAGATTTCAGGGAGCCTAACTGATTTTCCCAAAGTTACCCAAGAGATCTTGCCAAGACTGAAACCCAGGTCTTTTGACTATACATTTGTGCTCTTTTCAGTGTTGCTTCAGAGGGAGACAGAATAAAATACTGAATAGAAAGCTAAATCTCAGTCTGAGTCTATAACTTCTAAGATCCTTCCCAGCCCTAAATTCAAAATCCCATCATTCTGAAATCTGGCATTTAGCATGGCTTTTTATCATGTCATTCTTCACCTCAAAAACCTTCAATGTCTCTCCATTATCAATAGAATAAAGTTCAAATTCTTTTCTATGATATTCAAGGTCCTCTGACATTAAGCCCAAATCTACTTTTTCTGCCTTATGTCTAACAATTCATTTGAATTGTCTTGAAAAGATTCTGAAGATCACGTAGGCAGTGTAAGATACCAGACATTGAGGTCTTTTCTCAAACTAAACTGACAAGCATTCAAACTCTACTGGAAAGAGTGCAACTCTGTTGGTCTGGCCACATTATTTAAATGCCAAATGTCTGCTTGCCAAAAAGACTATTTGATGAAGAATTCACCTTAAGGCAAGAGTTCACAAGGGTCAGAAAAAAGCGATACAAGGATATTCTCAAGGTTTCTCTGAAGAACTTTAGAATTGATTGCAGGACATGGGAGATATTGGCACAGGATCACCAGGATAATGTGCCCTCATCAGAGAAAGTTCTGTGTTCTATGAGCAAAGCAGAACTCAAGTAGCTCAAAAGAAATGGGACATGTTCAAAGTTAGAGCATCCACTCCAAATGTTCACGTGAACTATTTGTTTATGGAGATTGATGTAACAGCTATAAGGCTATAGTGGCAGAAACTGAGGATTTGGAGTCAAAAGACCTGGGTTCAACTCTATACTCTACTATCTCCTTGAGTGAGCTTTGTTAATTGATGAACCTCCATGGGCCTCAGTTTTCTTATCTGTAAAATGATGAGATTGTATTAGGTGCAACTAAGTTTTCCTGAGGCCCTTATATTCTCTGTTTTGAAGTCTATTATTTATGTAACACCATTTATTGCCTGGAACACTTTTTTGTGTATATACAACTTATCTCCCCTATCTCTCCTATTTATAAGCATCTGCATGCTTTTATTGGTGGTAGATGCTCAATGAATATTTGTTGATTGCATGTTCAATAAATTACATTCAACAAATATTTGTTAAATGTTCACTATGTACAAGATACTATGTTAGCTGTTGAAGGGATATTAAAAATTACGAGATGGTATCTGACTTCCAGGAGCTTACAATATAGTGGGAGAAGGGGGGAAATCGGCATGAAAGAATGAAAGATATATATATATATATATATATATATATATATATATATATATATATATATATATATATATATAGAGAGAGAGAGAGAGAGAGAGAGAGAGAGAGAGAGAGAGAAAGAGAGAGAGAGAGAATAGATATATTAATGGGAAAACATTTATTTTTTGCAGCTTTTTTATTTTTCTAAATACATGCAAAGCTAGTTTTCAAAATTCACCTTTGCAAAACCTTGTGTTCCAAATTTTTCTCCCTTCTACCTTTCTTTCCCCTTGCCCTAGATAGCAAGCAATTCTTCTAAACACATTTCCATATTGTGCAAGAAAAATCAGATCAAAAGGGGAAAAAAGCACAAGAAAAAATAAGCAAACAACCAACAACAAAAGTGAAAATATTATGTTTTGATCCACATTCAATCTCCATAGTTCTCTTTGGATATGAATATCTCTTTCCATCACAAGTCTATTGACATCACCTTGAACCATCTCATTGTTGATAAGGGCCAAGTCCACCACAATTGATCAGAACATAATCATGTTGTTGCTGTGCACAATGTTCTCTTGGTTCTACTCACTTCTCTTAGCATCAGTTCATTTAAGTCTTTTCAGTCTTTTCTGACATCAGGCTGCTCATCATTTCTTATAAAATAATAATATTCCATTCCATTCACATACCATGACTTACTCAACCATTCCTCAACTGATGGACATCAACTCAATTTCTAGTTCCTTGCTAATACATAAAGGACATTACAAACATTTTTGCATATGTGGATCCTTTTCCCTTTTTTATTATCTCTTCAGGATAAAGACCTATTAGAGACACTGCTGGATCAAAGAGTATGCAGTTTTATAGCCTTTTGTATATAGTTCCAAATTGACCTCTAGAATGGTTGAATCAGTTCATAATTCCACAAACAATAATAGTGTCCCAGTTTTGTCACATTCCTCCAACATTTATCATTTCTTTTCCTGTCACCTTAACCAATCTGATAGATATGAGATGTACCTCAGAGTTATTTTAATTTGCATTTTTTTCTAATTATTAGTGATTTAGAGTATGTTTTCACATGTAGAAGTGGATTTTATTTCATTTTAAATTCCCTGTTCATATCATTTGACCATTCATCAATTGGAGAATGGCTTGTATTCTTACAAATTTGAGCCAGTTCTATGTTTTGGAAATGAAATTTTTATCAGAAACACCATGTAAAAAAAAATTTCCAGCTTTCTGCTTGGGAAAACATTTATTAAGCACTTAGTATGTGCTAAACTTCATGTTAAATTCTAGAAATAAAGAAAACTGAAAAACGATGATTAACATTAGGAGTTAATGTTCTAATAAGAGAGACAATATGTGCATTAATAAAAATAAACAAAACACATAGAGAGTGCATGGAAGGTAATGTGATATATAAAAAGTTGAAGAAACATAGTTTCTGGGTAATTAATCATTTTATTAATCATGCTAGTTTATAATTAATAAAGGAGCCATTGTCACTTTTGAATCCCAAAGACCCCTCACAGAACCCATTCCATGCTTATAAATCCTTGAAAGAGTGGTGTTTCTGAGAGTACAATCATTTCTGACTGGTTAACAAATAATAAGAGAATGAATGTTATACTAAGAGGTGGGCTTATTCTAATGAGGTCTGGGGTAGGTGACTAATCACTCAGTCTTAGAGACTTATCTATACTAGATCAGTAATCTAAACAAATAGTGAATCCACTTTTACCCAGAACTGTCTGGGTCCATTAATTCATCTAAACAAAAATGTCTTTATCTTTTGATCATATCTGTGCTTTTCAGTTGGGTCAGTTTCATCTCATTGTAAGTCTTGGACTTCAAAGACTTCCTGGATAACCTACAGGAACTGATTTCTGAGTGAGGAAAAGAAGGGTGGAAATCTTAGTCCTAATTCAATAGCTAGCTATTAAAAGGAGAGAGATAATTATTTCCTCATTAATATTAATGAGGAAGGTACTAGAAGTGAATGAAATCAGGGATTCTTAAGAGGCAGAGATGAGTAAGAACTATATCCCAGATATGGAACACAGCATAAAAGCCCAAATAGAGGAGGGTAGTTGCAAGTAAATAAAGTAAGTAGGCTTGTGGAGTCCATATAAATTCTAAGATATTTTCATCCCAATTTCCATTCTCAATAATGAGTTAAGGTCTCATGATAAGGCTTGTTATATTTTCCCTTCAGGATTCTAGAGGTGTCTCTGAAGATTTGGAATTTACTTCCTCTAATGTTATTGATTCAAGACCTACAAGTATACTTTCCCCCAAGATTATCAGTTTAAAAATCTTTTAATGTGCCTAACTTATATGGCTTTTTAGAAAGAGAATTTTCTAAGATGATAAATCAGAATAATTATTACAAATTATCCCTCCCCCCCCAAAAAAAAAAAGTCTATAACACACTCTCTTCAACTACATGCAAAATCTAGGGGAAAGGGGGCTCAAGCTTAAGAAAGTATTTGTGGAAAGGATAACTGGAAGTGCTTTTTTCACATTCATAGGGTGCTCAAAAAGTTCTCCTTAAGCATGATACAATTTCTTTTATTGGACTGTGAATCCAACATGTCCTTGATTCCTGCTGATGTAGACATTAATATCACATCATTTGGTGAATGAAAGACAGTTAAGCAAGCCAACCTAGATGGAGAAGAAACTCTGTGTGGAAGAGAAGTGAGGAAAATGTCAGAAAGACAGGTTAGGATCAGAATCTGGGAGGATCTGATCTCACAGTACTTACTAGTTATGTGATCCTGGGCAAGTCAGTCATTTAATCCTATTTGCCTCAATTTCTCGTCTATAAAATAAGCTGAAAAAGGAGATGGCAAACCACTTTATTTTTGCCAAAAACAAACAAACAAACCCAAATGGGGTCATGAAAAGTCAGACACAACTGAACAACAATTGAACACACACATACACACACACACACACACACACACACACACACACACACACACACATACACACACACACACACAAACACACATTTTTGCTTATTGGACCACAAGCTTCTCAAGAACTAGAACTTTACCACTTTAGCCACGGTTCATTTTGGTGACTCAGTCAACAACACAACTGACACACAGCAGATGCTTAATTAGCATGTCTTAAATTGTACTGAATGTTTAAAATGGCTTAATTTAAACACATCAAGATTGTGCTTTTGCATAAAAATTGATGGCAAAACTTTACTTATTTGTGAAAACATTTTCAAATGTGGCACAGGAGGCCCCATAAATCCCTGCATATGTGCACACACAAAAAATGTCATTTAATCATTTCATTCACCATATTGCTATAATCTGGATTGTATATAAAGCAACTGTATTTTAATGTTCTGCTTTTAGTGGAATAATAAAAAGTGAAAAACATTAAAGCATTAAAGTCATGATGATTCAGATCATAGGTTCTAAAGATTAAAAGGACTTCATGTATCATCTAGATACAAATTAGTACATGAGACATTTTGTAATTGGCAGTAAAATGCTTTTTCCACACCACTGGGATGAGGATCAAGCTTAAGTGGTGTGATTTGGGATGATGAAAATCCAAACCTCTCCCACTGACTTGTTACATATCCCCAAATCTCCAACATAATGTTATAGGTTGTGTGTGTATGTGTATGTATGTGTGTGTGTGTGTGTGTGCGCGTGCATGCGCGTGCATGTGTGCAAAAGTACTCTAACTCCTGGAAGCTTTTATTTAAAAAAAAAACAAAACAAAAACAAAAACTCACATATGGCAGAGAGGGGAGTCTCTAAGTTTATAAAGATATATATTATCAGACATTTTTACTTCTATAGTTTTTTATATTTTGAAGGAAGGTACCTTGTTAAATGGTACAATATTTTCTCTCATCTGTGCTGAGAATTCTAAAGTGACAGTACATGGAGATCTGCTCCCATCCAGCTTATCCCAAAATCCAACTTTCCTCTAGAAAAGAGAGAGTCAATAAATTTCTAATTAGCACATTTTCCAGCACTTCAACATTGAAGTGAGATAGGTTTTCTAAGTTTGGCTTTTGATATTTTTATTCTCCAAGGAATTCCTTAGATAGAATAGACATTGTGTCAGGGTGGGAATTAAACAGTCTCTGAAAAGTGTGCTCTCTGTGAGGATAATCACTGCATTCACTAGTGAAATTACTTGACTTGTTCTCCCAGTGGCCCATATATGAGTAATAAGTTCTGCTTTTATAGGTACTTATTTCTCCATAATAACCCTAGAGGAAAGATCAAACAAATTTTACTATCCTTGCTTTGCCAACTGCTAGTGCCTTCTTCCAAGGTTACTTTGTGTCTGTTTTGTATATATCTGTGTGAGTGTGTGTTGTCTCCTTGTTAAATTGTAAGCTTCATTTCGGCTTTTGTATTTATATCTCCAGTGCTTAGCACAATACCTACCTAGCATGCAGTCAGTACTTAACAAATGTTTATTAATTCACTAGCTGTAATGTTAATGAACTGCTAGATAAGAAGGTGGAGTACAAGTGTGTCTGCATTTCTTTTGTGTAATTTGTATCTCATTTGTAATTTACATTGTATATTAAACACCTTTCTGCTTCTTACTTTGAGGAAACCCTGGAAATGAGCCAAAAACATAAGCTTTAAGTAACTTCCTTCAAACTCCTGGATAGGGATATAAAAGGTCAAACAACAGTGAGATAAAAAAGACTGACCCCTTTCTTTAGAGCCCAGGATCTCCCGGGTTTAAACTTTGTTTTTGTGTATGAACCCAGACCTAATAAAGGGCCTTAGCCAGAGAAGGAAAGGGTGAGTACTCCAGCCCTTCTGGGAGCACCAACTGATGATTGGTTTTTATTGTTGCGGTTGAATTGCTATTAAATGAAAGTTGAGGATGTGGAATTCAAAACTATGTAATTATCCTCGAATTTGTGAAAGTGAGCAGGTCACCAAACTTCTGGATGTGTTTCTTTGTCAGTAACAAAAGGGAGAATCAACTAGATAAAGTATAAACTCCTTCAAGGTCTGAAATTCTACAAGTACAACTCTATTCAGCAAAACATTCATTAAAACAATCGCTGACACCATCCCCTCCTCCCAGCTAGCTTCACTTTGCTCACAGAGAGCTGGAAAAGAAGGCATTAGGTTAATTGATTTGTGTCCTTTCCCTTTCAACAAGTTTTCTGGTAGGCGAAACAACTCCTCTGGACTAAATCAACAAGAAGCTTCTCTAGGTCAATCAATGCCTGGGGAGCTGTGCATCACGTTTTTAGTCACTTACTCTTTGCTAATTGAAAAATAAACAGCCTCTGGGACTTGTTTAGGTGATATTTTGACTATGGATAAGAGAAACTGATTTGGGGAAAGGGAGAGTAGGAAGTAGGAAAGCAAAGGGGAAATTAGTGGAAATAAAGAGCAGAAATATTTTAAGGGCACAAACAATACCCTAAAGCAGAATAGAAGTTAACATTTTTCGCTTAATAAAATTTTAACTTGAGTATTGCATTCTGTTTCCTAACAAAGCTTTATGAAATAGAGTTTTGTTAGGTGTTTTCATTGTTTCGCCTAGGGTGAAAAATGGGGGGAACTAATTACTTGAAATTGACAGGGATGCCGAAGTCTGATAAGACAATTTACTGCCTCACGTGCCTATTTCTACCTCTCATTAAAAAATATATAGAGGGCCAGCTAGGTGGCGCAGTGGATAGAGCACCAGCACTGAATTCAGGAGGACCCGAGTTCAAATCTGTTCTCAGACACTTAACACTTCCTAGCTGTATGACCCTGGGCAAGTCACTTAACCCCAGCCTCAAAAAAAAAAGGAAAAGAGAAAGAAAGAAAGAAAGAAAGAAAGAAAGAAAGAAAGAAAGAAAGAAAGAAAGAAAGAAAAGAAAGAAAGAAAGAAAGAAAGAAAGAAAGAAAGAAAGAAAGAAAGAAAGAAAGAAAGAAAGAAAGAAAGAAAGAAAGAAAGAAAGAAAGAAAGAAAGAAAGAAAGAAAGAAAGAAAGAAAGAAAGAAAGAAAGAAAGAAAGAAAGAAAGAAAGAAAGAAAGAAAGAAAGAAAGAAAGAAAGAAAGAAAGAAAGAAAGAAAGAAAGAAAGAAAGAAAGAAAGAAAGAAAGAAAGAAAGAAAGAAAGAAAGAAAGAAAGAAAGAAAGAAAGAAAGAAAGAAAGAAAGAAAGAAAGAAAGAAAGACATAGAGAAGTGGTTAAATAAATGCGAATCATGAAAAATCAGCCTGCATTTGTTTAGTCCACCAAGGCTTAGTTCTCCCAATTTAAAGCCATTCACTTTCAAAATGACTGAGCTCCAAAGCTGAGTTCTGGTAAGAAAGCAGGCATTTGGTGACATAGCCAAATTAGACAATTTTCAGATAGAAACTAGGAAAACTGAGAGTAGTCTGATCCAGAAAAGTGGCCTGAAATGTTTGATGAAAACTATGAAATAAATATCATCATATTTTGACTTGTAATTACTTTATCAAGACTGCCCAACCAGAGTGGACCCAAATAGCAACTGAATTCCTTTCCAAAAAATGATAATAGGCTAGAAGTAAATTGTAGGCTTTTGACTCGTCCACTCAAACAGAATCTTATCTCCATTACCAATTAAGTCTTTTCCATTTGTCTAAAGGTTTGTTTTTGCATTGGGTTCTCAGCTAGAAGTCTACCCACTTTGAAGGAAGCCAGGCTCCCACAGATATGAAAAAGGAGATAATTCAGGAAGGAAAAGACACAGCTGCCCCTTTTCAGACAGAGACCCAATGCTTCCCCATGAGTTATAATATCATCTCTTCTTTACTTTTAAACTCATAGGTGAAAGGCAATGGCCTCAGTGTTCCCTCTCAGCATGTCCCACAGAGATGCTTCTTTCTAGAGCCCTTCCCCATCTATACCTAAGAAATATAGTTCATAAGAAATATAAACTGCTCTATCAGTCTTGGCTTCCAACTAAAAAGTCATATTTTGCTAAGTTTTTTTTCTTCAAGGTCTTCATATCCCCGGACTTCTCTTACAATGCTGTTATATTGAAATCTCATTTCCAGCATTTGGTAATACCCCAAAAAGGAAGTAGCAGAATCAGAGAAAATACCCAAAGACCATGGCATCTTTCTCTGGTTCTCAACATATCATTCTTTCCTTCTTCCCTTCCTTATCCTATTTGTCATGTTGAATCCAAATTTCACAGTCACACCATTCTTCACTACCTACCATCCAAAAGTATCCTCAATAATACTTTCAAGCCTTCAGGGCTCCATGCTTCCCATTGCAGAGTTGATGGTAGCCCTCTGCAATCTGGGATCAATCCCATTAATCTCCTTCACTACTCTCTTTGATCCAGCCAAATTCAGTTTGTTCCTCTTATGACTCAGCATCTTCTATCTCCATGCCTTTGTGTAGGCTGTTCCTCATGCCTTTCCCTTCACATCTGCTTCTTACAATCTCTCATTTTCTTTAAAGTCTTGGATTTATTTCTTACTTATTTCAATCAATAAACATCTATTAAATACTTATGTTGCCAGGTACTGTGCTAATTCTGGGGATACAAAAGGATGCAAAGACAGTCATTGTCCTTAAGGACCTAGTGATCTAATGAAGGAGACAGCATGCAAATAAATATATATGTATGTATATATAAGCTACGTAGGGGAATAAGGAAATAATTAACAAAGGGAAGACATTATGTATGTATTATCTCCAGTAACACTGAAGTCTGGGACTATCTAGAATTGTGCCTAGCATGTAATAGGCACTTAATAAAGGCTTGTTGATTGATTGAAAATAGTCACTTCTGTCTCAATCTTTTTTCCCCCTGTCTCTGTCTCTCTCTCTCTGTCTCTGTCTCTCTCTTTCTCTCTCTCTCTGTCTCTGTCTCTGTCTCTCTCTCTCTCTCTCTCTCTCTCTCTCTCTCTCTCTCTCTCTCTCTCTCTCTGTCTCTCTCTCTCTCTCACACACACACACACACACACACACACACACACACACACAGGAGAGTCTGAACTGTCACTCATCTATAGTAACTCTTTTCTGACCCAAGTTAATTGAAAAACTGAAGGAAATTCTCGGAGGGAATCTTCTGGACCTAAGCCAACTGGTGGACAGAAGCCAGAGAAAGGGCTGGAAGAGTGCCTGGGGCTTTGGAAACACATGCTGAATGTGGGATATGAAAAGTCTCCCTGGTTATCCAACCTTATAATTTATGCTGGACCTGAAGAGTGGATCCCAGGAACTACCAACTGCTTTTTTATTAGACAGAAATCCTGCATGTCCTTTAAACTTTAATAAGCTCAGGGATTCCCCCCCCCCATTGGATGAGAATGAGCTATCCCTGCCTTTGATCAATGCAAGGACACATATCTTGAGTCCTTTAATGGCAATTCCAATATCCAAAAACCTTCCTGGAGTTGAAGCATGAGGCAGGACAGTTAAGAAGATAAAGAAATGGATTTACTTTTTTCTTTGATTTTAAGGGCTATTTTTTTTTCTTAAAACTAAGCAGCTTACCTCATTGATGATGACATGTATATCAGCTCCACATCACATCGTTTTCAAATTCTGGAAAGCCCAGCTTTAGGTGTTAGATTTTTTTTTCTCGCTATTTTTCATTTTTTCTTTCTAAAAAGGTCAAGTAACTACTTACACACACACACACACACACACACACACACACACACACACACACCCCATTCAAACTATCTTTCTGTTTTTCACATGCAACACTCCACTTTCAGTCTCCATTCCTTTATAACGAACTATTTTCCATTTACTCCCTTCCTCCTACTTAGAATTTCTAGTTTCTTTCAAAGCTCAGCCCAAGTGCTAGCTTTTACATGAGATCTTTTCCAATTGTCCCAACCACTAGTGTCCCACTCAAAAAACCTATCCACTATTTAGTATGTATATATTTTATGTCCATTTATATTTATATACATGTTATCTCCCCAGATAGAATGTAAGTTCCTTAAGGATTATCTTCATATACTTAGTTTTTGATTGACACCTAACAAGTGGTCATTTAGTCTTATTTGAAGACCATGTAACAGTCCATTTTACTCTAGGATTGTTGTAGGATATTTTCCCTTTAATCAAGTTTTAATTTTCATATTTGAAACTCCTATCCTTAATTCTGTCCTTTAAGTCGAAGCAGAAGAAATTCTGATCCGTCTTCCATGTGGCATGGTCCTACAGGACACTGCTTTGCAGTGGAAGATCAGGACTCAAATTCTGATCCTGTCAGTTACCAGCTATTGATCTTGAGGAGTTCATTTAACTTTTCTGGGCTTCAGTTTACTCCTCTACAAGATTAGGAGTGTTTGATTAAATGGCCTCTAAGGCCTCTTTCAGCTCTAAATGTATATTATTTATGATCCTTCAAAACATGAAGAAAATGTTTGTCTTCTTCCCTAAGCCTCTTCAGATGACTAAAAATCCCCAGAACTTTTCATGAGTCCTCAATCTAGTTCCATATCAAAAATGTGCTGTCAGCCTGGGTTTGAACTGCTTCTTTGTGTTTTTTTTATCCTGAGTGGATGAGCAAGTAGCAACCTAAGATGGAGATGTCCAAGTGGCAATTTTGTGAATTCCAAAAGGCTTGAAGTTTCCAGAAAAGTTAAGAGCTATGGTGTCCCTTTAAATGACTGACTAGGTAAGGGGAACTTCTGCATTTAAGAGTTTGCTCACCTTTATGAGAGATTCTAACCTAACAAAATTTTAACAGCCAAGTCAATCAGCCTAATAGTACCAATCAAAGGTGAAATGTAAAATGATTAATTGGCATTTTGCAAAATTGTTATATTTACAATGTTGTTTATTACTGTGATCCTCCATAAAGTATGCAGCAATAGTATAAATTACTGAATTCTGTATTAATCATCCTATAATGATGTAATACTTTTTTATGGTTATAATTGCTTAAGAATAATTAACCTGTCTTATACTTACTTCTTACTTCATTGATTCCTCTTTTCCTGCACTCCCCATTATTTTAGAAGCCTTTTTCTTCTTTTAGCCCAAAAGGAATATTTTTAGTGGGTCTTTCAGTAGGCATTTATCAATAAATAATTGGGTAAAAAGCATGTGCTAAGCATTGGGATATAAAGAGGGGGAGGGGGGAGGAGAACAATCTCTGCTCCACAGGAGCTAAATTCCTGAGAATTGGGTAGCAATGTTATTACAGAGCTAGGACTATGAGAATGGGGAGCTTATTTCCTTTATTGAAAGATCAGACTGTCCCAGAATCATTCAGACTCTTTTATTCCCAGCAGTAAGGAAAGAAAGAAAGAAAGAAAGAAAGAGGGGGGGAAGGAGGAAGGGAGGGAGGAAGAAAGGAAGGAAGGAAGGGAGGAAGGAAGGAAGGAAGGAAGGAAGGAAGGAAGGAAGGAAGGAAGGAAGGAAGGAAGGAAGGAAGGAAGGAAGGAAGGAAGGAAGGAAGGAAGGAAGGAAGGAAGGAAGGAAGGAAGGAAGGAAGGAAGGAAGGAAAGAAGGAAGGAAGGAAGGAAGGAAGGAAGGAAGGAAGGAAGGAAGGAAGGAAGGAAGGAAGGAAGGAAGGAAGGAAGGAAGGAAGGAAGGAAGGAAGGAAGGAAGGAAGGAAGGAAGGAAGGAAGGAAGGAAGGAAGGAAGGAAGGAAGGAAGGAAGGGAGGGAGGGAAGAGGGACTAAAAGTATGGTGCTCAAAACATAGCACTCTAGATGCTGGTTCTAACCAGGTCGGAGAACCTTGAAATTCTTGCTCACTTGGTCTGTGTACTAACTTAGCCTCTCTTTAATGCAGGCAAGACCAAAGGTTCATTTGCATTTTTCTCATTTTTTTCACTTTCGCAATAGATAGAGCAGTTAGCTTCTTAGGAAGTCAGAAGTCAAGAGCGGTTAGCAAAGAGCTGAGACTGTTTTTTGGAACTGTATTTTATTTCTATTTCCTTTCCAGATAGGGGCTGAAGGATTGTGTTTTTGTTTGTGTGAAATATCGATGTTATTCCAGCTAGAAAAATAAACAGTGCTGCTCCATCTGCTCAAAGGAGAAATCGGTCAGACACACACACACACACAGAATGCCTTTCCTTTCCTTTCCCCTTGGTCCAGTGTGATTTTAATTATCCCCATGTGAGAAATAGGCAGTGTGGCCAAAGTACACAGAAGCCGTTTTCCTCTAATATCTCATTGATCATGCAGTCCGCGGAGAGCGGCCAAGATCTGTGTCTGCGACTTCCCATTGTTGCTGCGACACTGCGCACGGTTTTCATTTTCCACGTCTCATTCAGAAACTGTACTGAGGCGCCGAGAAAATTGCAGACACCGGGGCTCCTGCTGTCACACTTCACTTCTCCAATGGCCGTCTGAAGCTGCTGGAGTGATGATAAGCATGTACATTATAGAGACATTTTAGATAGACGCTACGTATTTTATCTTGCCCTATTTGGTAAAACGGTGAACCTAAATGGAGAACTTGAGAGCTATTTTATAACTGGCTACCTAACAACACTGGGACTTTGGGGGACGCTCAGGCCCCGTCTGACCCCTCCCCCCAATCCTAGCGAGACATTCACATTTTAATAGATTCTATGCTATAGCTATAATATATGCTATTATGTTGGAAGGCACAGTAATACAATATTCTTCTAAGTCATTCGAAAAGGGAGAGTATTCCCGGCTCCTAAAGGCGTTAAGGATCACTGGGGGGAAAAATAAGGGAGGAGGCAGAGGAATAACAAAAAAGTTCTTAAGTTATGGCCTGGAGTTAGAAAAATCTGAGTTCAAATGTGACTTTGCTTCAGTTTCCTTATCTGTAAAATGGGGATAATAATAGCTTTCATCTATAATAAGTCATCTGTAAAGTGTGGATTGTAACCTTTTTTGACAATAACTACCCATATCACAGGGTTGCTATGAGAATCAAATGAGTTAAATATTTTGTAAAGCACCTAGTCTTGTACTTACACAGTGAGCCCTAGAAGAATGTTAACTATTATAATAATTATTATTATTATTATTATTATTATTATTGTAAGTTACTTGAATATTTGCTACATAGGACTCATAATATCCATGTGCCAAGGGACCATTTGGCTAGCTGTCATCAAAAGCCACCAAGCAAGTACAGTTTCAGACAATAGCCAGGCCACTCTTGGGAATTTCTTCTTCTCTCTCCTACCCCTACCAAAACCAGGACCAACAACACATTTTTCTTACTCATTTTCCTACTTCTCGTTACCAAATGGAATCACTGGGTTCCAGTTCCTAACTTGTACTCATGCTCAGCTCTTCTTCCCATACCTCTCACATCCAATCAGTTGACAAATTGTGTTGATTCTCTCTTCACAGACTCACTTCTCATCTGTCCCCTGCTTTCCATTCAGATGGCACCACCCTATTTTAGACCCTCACCAATTCTCTCCTAGACTGTTTACAAGAGTTTCCCCATAACTATATTTTATCCCAATATCTTTCATCTGCCCAACTGATTTTTTTCAAGGATATGTTCCAATCAGGTCACTGCTCTGCTTCAAAATCTTCAATGACTTCGTAAGAATAGAAAAAATTCTTAAGAATTACTCTAAAATAAACTACAGCCCTTCTAATTGGCACTTAAAGTCCATCCAAATTTAGCTCCAATCTTGCTAGGTTAAATTCATACTACTCTCCTCATATATTATTTCATATGCTAATTCATCCTTTTTCTACATGGAAGATTTCATGTTCTATTCCCCATGCCTTAGAATGCTATCCTAACCTCTCTCTCTAGGAATCCCTAACTCCCTTCAAGGCTCAGATCAAGAACCATCTCAAATATAAGATCTTTCTTTATTTCTCCACCTACTTTCACTTTTTCATGCTCTCTCTCTCTCTCTCTCTCTCTCTCTCTCTCTCTCTCTCTCTCTCTCTCTCTCTCTCTCTCTCCTCTCTCTCTCTCTCTCTCTCCTCTCTCTCCTCTCTGTTTTTCTTTTTCTGTCTCTCTTTCTCTCTATCTCTCTGTCTCTATCTGTCATTGTCTATCTCTCTGTTTCTGTTTCTGTGTATGTGTGTGTGTGCACATGCGTGTATATGTGTTTTTCTATCTATGTTGGTAGATCAGGTGCTTCACTTCGCTAATCCACTAATTCTATGGCTTAAAGGTAGAATTGAGGAGTTGTCTTAGAGGTGGAATTGAGGAGTATCAGGGCTTAAAAGTGGAGTTGCACCCCCTTATTGAATTCTATGGTTTAGATTGCCTCAGAAACTTTGTTGAGGCATGGGGAATAGGACATGAAATAGTCTGTGTAGGGAAAGCATGAATAAAGCTCTTTAGCTAGAATAATGTATGAGGGAGAGTAGAATGAATTTAGTCTAGCAAGATTGGAGCTAATTTGGGATGGGCTTTAAGTGACAACATATTGTTCTCTGACAGCCATCATTGTTTGTGGCATGCTCAAGGCTGGGTAACCTCAGGGTTATTGCTACATCCTCTCTGGAAGCTATACCACATCACTCTCCTCTTTCTTCCTTTCTCTTTTTTCTCCCTCTCTTCCTCCCCCCCCCACTTTTTTTGATTTTATATATACTTTGAGAGCTTGGATTATTTTTTTAAATTTTCTTTATAACCTTAGCCCTTTAAACAGTGCCTAGCACATAGTAGACACTTAATAAATGTTAGTAGATTAAATTATCTACTTGCATATTATGTATTATATTGTAAAATTATATATTGCCTTTTTCCAATAGAATACTTGCTCCTTGAAGTCAGTCTTTTTCATTTTTTACTTTGTATTCCCAGTGCCTAACATGATTTCTTACACAGAATAGATTTCTTTTAAATGTCAAATTTATTTGAGCTGGGATAATCAAGAAGCCAAAAAAGAGAATGAAAAGTATAAAAGCAGAAGTGGAAAACAGAATCTAAGTGTAGCAGGAGCTGAATTGGCCATCTCAGGGCTAATTATTTAAGAAATAGATCAGAAGTATCTTCTCTCACCTCTATGTCCAGAAGGAACATCATTCCTAGTATAGAGGAGTGATTCAAGTTCATATATACCTGTTCAAATTGATTTATGTGAATTTTATTTATTAAGTACCTACTACTACTACTATTACTACTAAGCAAAGCAAATTTGAAGTAGCTCAAAAGAAAGAAGAAATGTGCAAATTTTGGTATTTGCAAATCTATCTGCCAAGGGAAAGTCAGAAACTATATGAGCAAAACTACAAAACATTTTCCACACAAATAAAGACAGATCTAACCAACTGGATAAGCTGGGCGGCTAAGTGGTGCAGTGGATAGAGCACCAGTCTTGAATTCAGGAGGACCAGAGTTTAAATCTGGTCTTAGACACTTAACACTTCCTAGCTGTGTGACCCTGGGCAAGTCACTTAACCCCAGCCTCAGGAGAAAAAAAAAATCTTGGATAAGCCAAGTGAATATAATAAAGATGACAATACTACCTAAACTAATCTATTTATGTGCTATAGCAATCAGACTCCCAAAAAAAATATTTTAATGATCTAGAAAAAATAACAAAATTCATCTGGAAGAACAAAAGATCAAGATTTTCAAGAGACCTAATGAAAGAAAAAAATCAAATGAAGATGGCCTAGCTGTACCAAATCTAAAACTATACTATAAAGCAGCAGTCACCAAAACCATTTGGTATTGGCTAAGAAATAGACTAGTTGATCAGTGGAATAGGTTAGGTTCACAGAACAGAATAGCCAATAATTATAATAATCTAGTGTTTGACAAATCCAAAGACCCCAGATTTGAGATAAGAATTCACTGTTTGGCAAAAACTGCTGGGAAAGTTGGAAATTAGTATGGCAGAAACTAGGCATTGACCCACATTTAACACCATACACCAAGATAAGGTCAAAATAGGTTCATGATCTAGGCATAAAGAATGAGATTATAAATAAATTAGAAGAAAATAGTTTAGTTTACCTCTCAGACCTGTGGAGGAGAAAGGAATTTGTGACCAAAGAAGAACTAGAGATCATTATAGATCACAAAATAGAAATTTTTGATTTTATTAAAAAGTTTTTATACAAACAAAACTAATGCAGACAAGATTAGAAGGGAAGCAATAAACTGGGAAAACATTTTTACAGTCAAAGGTTCTGATAAAGGCCTCATTTCTAAAATATATAGAGAATTAACTCTATAAGAAATCAAGCCGTTCTCCAATTGATAAATAGTCAAAGGATATTAACAGACAATTTTGAAATGAAAATTAAGACAACTCTGAGATACCACTATACACCTCTCAGATGTGACAGGAAAAGATAATGCGGAATGTTGGAGGGGATGTGGGAAAACTGGGACACTGATACATTTTTGGTGGAATTGTGAATGTATACAACCATTCTGGAGAACAATTTGGAACTATGCTCAAAAAGTTATCAAACTGTGCATACCCTTTGATCCATCAGTGTTACCACTGGCTTATATCACAAAGAGATCTTTAAAAAGGGAAAGGGACCCGTAGGTACAAAAATGTTTGTGGGAGTCCTTTTTGAAGTGGCTAGAAACTGGAAATTGAATGGATGCCCATCAATTGGAGAATGGCTGAATAAATTATGGTATATGAATGTCAGAGAATATTATTGTTTCTGTAAGAAACTACCGGCAGGATGATTTCAGAAAGCCTAGAGAGACTTACATGAATTGATGCTAAGTGAAATGAGAAGAACCAGGAAATCATTATATACTTCAACAACAATACTATATGATGATCAATTCTGATGGATGTGGCTCTCTTCAACAATGAGATGAACCAAACCAGTTCCAATTGTTCAGTAATGAAAGAGAACCAACTACACCCAGCAAAAGAACTATGGGAAATGAATGTGGACCAAAACATAGCATTTCCACTCCTTCTGTTATTGTCCACTTGCATTTTTGTTTTCTTTCTCAGGTTATTTTATTTCAGGTTACCTTATTTCTAAATCCGATTTTTCTTGTACAGCAAAATAACTGTATAAATATGTATACATATTTAAAGTATGTACACATACTTTAACATATTTAACATGTATTGTTCTATCTGCCATCTAGGGGAGGGGGTTGGGGGAAGGAGGAGGAAAGTTGGAACATAAGGTTTTGCAAGGGTTAATGCTGAAAAATTACCTATGTATATTTTTTGTAAATAAAAAGCTATAATAAAAATGGATATATTGACAACAACTTTCATTAAAGAGACTCAAGAAAAAAAAAAGAAAGTGAATAGATAAAATTCACAACGAGCTCATAAGCACAAAGAGGTCACCATGCTAACTGTCCTAAAAGCAAATGTTTGTTTCACTATAACAACAGAAAGAGATGTTTCTGTTGAGAAATATTTGCAGAGGAAACAAACATTTTATTTTGATAGTCATGTTGTAATTGTTACCAAATAAAGCATTTGTTTTGATTTAAAAAAAAAAAAGAAAGAAAGAAAAAGAAACATGCAAATTTTGAAAATCCATCCAAATGTTCACCAGGGACTGTTTGTGCCTGACCTGAGGTAGAGTATTCCAAGCTTGTATTGGTCTGATCAACCACAGTTAGACACACTGTAACTTGACTTTAACATAGTGGCATTATTTTGGTCCTCTTTGAGAATTTAAGAGAGCTTTCAATCAACCTCCTCCTCCTTTCCTCCTCCTCCTTCTCTTCTTCCTATCCTTCTTCTTCCTCCTCCTTCTCTTCTTCCTCCTCCTTGTTCTCCTCTTCTTCTATTACTACTTACCTCCCTACCTAACTAACTTTTTAAAAAATACTTACTATGTGCTGAGTACTGTGCTAAACACTTTACAATTAATATCTCATTTGATCCACACAAAAACTTTAGGAGGTAGGTGCTAATATTATTCCCACTTTACAGATGAAGAAACTGAGGCCAATATAGGTTAAATGACTTGCCCAAAACACACAGCTCATACATATCTGAGGTCAGATTTTAATTCAGAACTTTCTGATTCCGAGTCCAGATTCTATTAACTGAGTCAATTATTGTGACAAATGCTATGTAAGAAGGGAGTGTGTCTGAGGGAGAGACCAAGTTTAGATGAGATGTATTATAAACTTTGTAAGTTTGTAAACTTGCTTTCATGGAGCTTGCAGACTATTAGCAAGATAAGATACTCCCGAAATGAGCAGAACCAGATCATTATACACTTCAACAACAATACTGAATGAGGATCAATTCTGATGGACGTGGATATCTTCAACATAGAGATGAACCAAATCAGTTAAAATTGTTCAGTAATGAAGAGAACTAGCTATACCCAGGAAAATAACTCTTGGAAATGAGTGTGTACCACAACATAACATTTCCACTCCTTCTGTTTCTGTCCACTTGTGTTTTTGGTTTTTTTTCTCAAGTTATTTTTACCTTATTTCTAAATCCAATTTTTCTTGTGCCCCAAGATAACTGTATAAATATGATACATATATTGCATTTAACATATACTTTAACATATTTAACATGTACCTGCCATCTAGGGGAGAAAATGGGGAGGGGAAGGAGGGGAAAAATTGGAACAGAAGGTTTTGCAAGGGTCAATGCTGAAAAATTACCCATGCATATATCTTATAAATAAAAAGCTATAATGAAAAAGAAAAAAGATAAGATACTACTACAGAAAATTATAATATACCATATTACAAGATAAGGTCAGTAGAGAATTGTATAACTTTTTGGTCTAGAAGTGTTTCTACTGAGCCTATATCCCAAAGATATGTTAAAGGAAGGAAAGGGACCTACATGTGCAAAAAATATTTGAGGCAGCTTTTTTTGTAGTGGCAAGAAACTGGAAACTGAGTGGATGCCCATAAGTTGGAGAATGGCTGAATAAGTTATGGTATATGAATGTTATGGAATGTTATTGTTTTATAAGAAACGACCAGGAGGATGACTTCAGAGAGGCTTGGAGAGACTTACATGAACTGATGTTAAGTGAAATGAGCAGAACTAGGAGATAATTATACACTTCAATAACAATACTATAATGAGGATCAATTCTGATGGACATGGCTCTTTCCAACAAGGAGATAGTTGAGGTCAGTCTCAATGATATTGTGATGAAGAGAGACATCTGCACCCAGGGGAAGGACTGTGAGAACTGAGTGTAAATCACAACATAACATTCTAACTCTTTTTGTTGTTGTTTGCCTGCATTTAGTTTTCTTATTCATTTTCTTTCCTTTTTGATCTGATTTTTCTTGTGAAGCAAGATAATTGTGTAACTATGTTTACATATATTGGATTTAATATATATTTTAACATATATAACATATATTGGATTGCTTGACATCTAGGGGAGAGGGTGGGGGAAAGGAGGGGAAAATTTGGAACACAAGGCTATGCAAAGATCAATGTTGAAAAATTATCCATGCATATGTTTTGAAAATATAAAACTTTAATAAAAAAAAGAAAAGAAAATTGTAACCAATCCCCCCCCAAAAAAGTTAACAAATCAGTTTCCTCAAAAAAGAATTTTTTTAGCCTAGAAGACATTTTGTTCCAGAGCGAAGTCAGTAACTCCCCATGTTTCTAAGCTGACATAAAGCAAGGTACCACACAATCTAGTTCTTAACTATGCTCTAATGATTTCATATATACTTGTCTAGCTCTATGGAGAGCTCTTTGAAGTAGGGACCAGGTACCATGCTTTTTTCGTTTCTCCTACAGCATCTGATCCAAAGCAAAATCCTCCAGAGATATACAGTAAATGTTTAGAGAATCAAGGTCAGAGTTCTCAGCTCTCCCCTCACTTTCTTGGAGTTCCAAAGTTTCATTTGTCACTACATTAGAGGGCACAATGCTACCTATTCAGGTACCTAGCCTTAAGTATCATTATTTTTTAGAACAGACCCATCATGTCATCCATGAAAGGAACTTTAAGTCAGGAGATTGTCTGCATAAATGAAGATCTATAACTTATCTTAGAGAGTTGCCTAGAGCATGGAAAGTTTAAGTGATTTGTCCAAAGTCTCATAATTAGAAGTATTAATGGTAAGACTTAAATTCAGTCTTTCTGACTCAGAGGCCAACTCTATATTGAGTTCCCCATTCTATATCTTATCTGGTCTACCTCATTACAGTGTGAGCCTTCAAGGACTGGGGCTGTTAGAATATTTAATTTCCCAGTTCCCACAGCAGAAATTCTATAGTAATTTATTAATAAGTGATAAAGAGGAAGAGAAGGGTGAAAATAAGATATTGCCATTCTTCTGGTCACTCTGGAAAGATGAGGAAAAGAAGTACTGATTTCTCTAGCAAGCAAAAACAACATAGGCAGCCTAAAGTTAAAACAAAACACATAAGCTTTTATGGGACTCCCATATTGTCACTTTCATTTAATCACCCATCTTAGTTTATATCCTTCTAAGTTCATAAAGAGGTTTAAAAGCCTGAATGTGTATTTTAAACATATATTTTACTCTTTTTTGGTTTGTTAATTTCATTGCTCCATCTATAATGTCTTTTTATATTGTCTCCAGTGTCCTTTTAGAAAAACACTGAAAGGTGATTATATTTTAATGTAGAATGCCTACTGAGCTCCCTCTTGTGTCAAGATTATATTTTACTTTCACTGTATTCATGCATATCCATATTTAGTTATTAAGGAATTTTAAAAATTTTAATTCAATTCATAAAAGATTTATTAGATGCCTATAAAGTACAAGACAAAATGTGAGGTACTATAGATATACAGACAAAATGAAACAATTCCTGCCTTCAGGAAGCTTGCATTTTCCTGAAGTGATTACATTCTGTTAAAAGAAGGTCTGCAATTTCTGATGAACTATCATCATTTCAACATAAAATTAGTCAGTAGATATTTGACCTGTACCTTTGTGTCATATCATATCTAAAGTCTTTTGATATTAGTGACACTTTTTATGAATCATTTCTTAGTTCATTTCTAAAATTATTGAGTAAATTGGTGATAGTTAATTACGATAAAGTGCCTAGTCTGGAGTCAGAAAAATAAGTTGTCCTTGCCAAGAAAACTCCAAATGAGGTCACAAAAAGTTGGACGTGACTTAAACAATTGAATAACAACAACAATACATTAGATGCAGAACCAAAAAAATTGTATATACTTATATTTACAAGACTACTATAAAAGAGACTTCTATTAAGTCCCTCTTATATGTGCTAATTTAGGTCATATTTATATCAGATTTATAAATGAAACTACCTCCTATATGACTTGCATGCATTTCAGGAAAGTGTCTATCAGACTTATAAAGCATTTTTTAAAATTCATCACAGTCAGAGGTCAATGACAGAAAGTTTGTATATTCCATATTCATAGAGTGCTATTAATTTTTAAAATTTGTTTTTAATGGACAAAATATTTTCTCTCATGAACCTCCCATACCCTTCACAAAAATAAAAACAAAGTCCTTATAACAAATATGTATAGTCAAGCAAAATAAATTTCCTCATTGATCATGGTAGGTAAATTTCTCATTCTGTCCATTATGGTCATCATCTCTTTGTTAGAAGGTGAATAGCAGGCTATATCACTGATCTTCTAGAGTCCTGCTTGGTAATGACATTGCTCAGCATCTTAAGACTTTCCAAATTGTTAGATCAACACTTTTTGAAAGACCAAAAAACATAAAACAAATAAAACAAAAACCAAAGTGAGTGCCCATAAATTGGGAAAGTACCATAAGAAAAAGATATAAGCAACTGAGTGAAATGTGGAAACATTCTTATGAGGTAATGCTGAATAAAGAAAACAGAATCAAGAGTACAATTAATACAATGACAACAATAATGTAAATGATGACAGCAAAAAAAAAAACCAAACCCAAATTCTAAAAAATTTCAATGAATGATTTAAATAATGGAAAACTGATGAGGGAGCACATCTTCCTTTTCTCAGGAGAAACATAGGAACAGTAGACGTGAAATTCAATAAAAACATCAGATAAGAGACAGAGACAGAAAGACAGAGAGAGACAGACACTCAGAGAGAAAGATAGAAGAGAAAGAGAGACAGAGACAAAAAAGGAGCAAGGAGAGATAAGAAGAAATTACTTTAGGTTACAACCAAAAGACAACAATAAAACATTTTAAAAATCAGTTAATCAATTACTCAACAAACATTTGCTAAGTGCATATGTGTTGCTAATACTGTGCTAGATGCAAAGAGTAATTAGATAATCAATAGTGATCTGCATAGAGAATATATTTAAATTTATATTCTTTCAATGAAGTTTAAAGACTACAAATCATGGAACTTTACAAAAACTGAAGAATCCAATTGTATAACCAACCAAAAAGTAGTATAAAAAACTATGGCAGGCATGAGCATACTATCACAAGGAATTGCAAAAGAGAAATCAGTACAAAGTATGTTATCAGGGAAATAATCTAAATTAAAGAGACAATGGATAAGTGACAAGAATAAGAAATAACATAGGGCTAATCTATGGATGGATATAAATAAGAATCATGCAAATTGACAGGCACAAATAAGTTAAAATTTGCAGTGGAGGAAATAGCCACACTGATAAAATTACACATCTATAGAGATTTGGAAAATAACAATATAACTGAATTTTTTCCCTTAATATTACATTTTGGATTTGGGGACAAAATGCATGTTCTTTGCCTGAGAAATAAATATGAGGGAATTATAACATCCAATAAAGACAAATGATTAAAAAAAGAGAGAGAGAGAAGAGCTCATTTATTGTGATGGATTATAAATTCCAAAATATTTTCTCATCTAGTTCTGTCCTTACTGCTTCTATGATCCTGGGCAAGTCCTTTCAACTATCTGGTTTTTCTCAACTGTCAAATAAGAGAGTGGGACTAGATGACCTCTACTGTCCCTTCTAGCTCCAAATCCATGAGCCTTAGAACTTTCCCAAAGAACAATGGTTATTAAGGAATTGCCTCAATGAATTTGGAATGAGTAATTAACCACAGCACTTCTTAAGTACTGTATTCAGTCTCCTTCAGTGGAGGATTAAAAGGTTTTTCTAAAAATCCAATTAAACAAGAACAATTAATGATGTCTAATGTAGCACCGGTTTACTGCACAGCTTCCTAAGAAATATGTGCTGTCCTTTAGATATGAAAATGTTTTTCTTGTAAGGGTGATAGATTGACATTGATTCAAGAAGGCACAAAGATGTAGCAGACTGTACAATATAGTGCTGGATTTTTAATCAAAAACAAAACTGAACCTGAATTCACAATCTAATTCTGCCACCTATGTGATTTTGGGCAAAGTGGTTCCTTTCTTCTGGCCTCACTTTCCTCTTCTGCAAAATGGGGAAATTGGTCAAATGATTTAATTCTCTTCCAATTCTTATATATATGATTCTATTTAACCCATCCTTGAGATTGTTTGCCACTCATGTCTATGAAGCTATACATTAGAAAGATTGAAATAAATCATAAAATGTCAGAGGCTGAAGGTACTTTAGAATGCAAAATCTTCATTTGAGAGTAGAGAAAACTGGAATCTTCAAAGATCTAATGATGGTCACATTTCATGTAGGTAATAAGTAGTAGAAACAAGAATGCTGACATGCTGACAAGAATGCATTGGATTTGTTCCTTTCCCCTTTTATAAAAAAAAAAAAAAAATCTCAGTGGAAAGATCCCAGTTCTAAATCTTTTTTTTTTTCTTTTCCTGAGGCTGGATTTAAGTGACTTGCCCAGGGTTACACAGCTAGGAAGTGTTAAGTGAGACCAGATTTGAACTCTGGTCCTCCTGAATTCAGGGCTGGTGCTCTATCCACTGTGCCACCTAGCTGCCCCCAATTCTAAATCTTTTAATCTATGGCTTATTTTGGTCATTTTGGCCAGAACAAATGTTTCCTTTTTAAAATAATCACCAATTTAATTTTTTAATGCAGATGCATAAAACTTTACAAATAAATCTAATCCCAAATTCATTGTGTGGTTTAATCTGAAGATATTATAATTATTATATTTTTCATCAATCTTGAATAGTTAAAGTGAGAATTTGCCTTAAAATGGAAGATTGAACTCACTAGCCAATCTTTAAGGGTCACTTCCAGCCTTCTTAGTAACTAGTCCATCAAACTAAATAATGAGAAAAGGCTTTGACATTAACTGCTTCAAAATATTGATAACCAATGACAGGATCACAAATTTGGAGCTGGGAGGAAAATTACAGGTCTCTGAGATCAACTATCTCATGTTGTAGATGAGGCATACAAAGGCAAAGAAACTCACATAACTCAACTAAGGCATAGAAATCACATTGACTAGAAATGGATTGAGACATTATTTTTAACCTAGATCTTCCAGATCCCAGGATACTGTCTACTATTTCACACTAGTTTTTATAATAATCAATAGACAATGGAAATTATTAAAATTTCCTTTTAAAATTCTAGTTATTAAGAATAATCAATCAAGAGTAGGCTCTTGGGCTCAGGTTCCTTGGTTGTCTCCATATTATCTAATACCATCATGGTGGTAGTCAAAGTGATGGCAATGGTTTGGCTTGATTGGCATATACTATTTCCTGTCCCTCCCTCAGGATGCTATGTTTCAGCTGGCCTGACTTATCTGTCCTAGGGTTAGTAGGTAGCTAGATGGTACAGTGGATTCAGCCCTGAACTTAGAATCAGGAAGATTCATCCAGCCTCAGATACTTACTAGCTGTGTCACTCTAGGTAAGTAATTTAATCCTATTTGCCTCAGTTACTCATGTGTAAAATAAGATGAAGGAAGTGCAAACCAATCCAGTATCTTTGACCCCCCCCCAAAGAAAAAAATCCAAATGAGGTAATGAAGAATCAGACACCACTGAAATAATTCAGCAACTACAGTGATGATGGTTTGGGCTAGAATGTGTTGTAGTTATAAGTTGCTTCTCCATAGAAGCTGCTTTCCTGAAGACCATCATGGGGGCAGGTTAAAAGTCTGGCCTGTGAACTGGTAGGAGTAGAGGTAAAAGGACTAATATTTCCAGGGTTCTGGGACCTACTCTATCTGATAGTGGCAGTTGTTCAGTGTTTGGTATCAGTGGTGGCAATGACTATGCATTAGTTCCCTACAGGGGTTGCTCTCTTGGATGATGGCAACAAGGGCCAGACTGGAAGCAGGTAAGTAGTCTGCAGTAGATGGGGTGTGGAATGAGTATTACCACTATTCTTCCAAAAGATCATAGACAGATCCTTTTATATTAAATGCCCTGGCAATTCACCTCCACTTGGCCAGTCTTTTTCCTTTTCCTCTTTTTCCTCTTCTTTTTCTTTCTACTTCCTCTTCTTCTTTCTTCTTCTTCCTTCAGCCTTCTTTTTTTCTTCTTTCTTTTTGTATTTTTTTATTGTGGAACTTAATCAACAAGCACAAACATTTCAATATATTTAAAAAAAACCAAAAAGATGGTATAAAAAACTATGAACTTATTAAATGGACATTTTATTTTCAAAGAGATATTTACTATTCTCTGAAACTTAAAGATGACATGAAAATTCAGAAGGAAAACAAAGTGATCAAGGGGAGGTTTGGTGTATGGAGAGTCACCACCACCTACTAGACTATGAGCGTTTGGAAAGAAAGAACCTTGAGTTAGTCATCTTTATGGCACCATCCCCCATGAGCCCTTGGTTCTTATGTACTTGAATCGATGTGTTTTCTATTGAATTTCAGGCTGCTCAGAAACAGTTATAATCAATCAAATCAGCCTTGGATCCCAAACTACCAAAAAGAATACATTTCCTAGCATCAGGAGAACTATTTGAGTGCCATTTCATGAACAGAAATAAAATATTAGACACATTTGAATTGCTATAGGCCATCATGACTATACATGGAATAATAAGCCTATTCACATTCCTGACATTGAGCTTCCTTTCCATTTCTGTAGCCCTTGTGCAACCTTGAGACTGTAAAAGAGAGAGGTGAGAGTATTTATTAAGAGTGAGTCTAATTTATAGCATCATACTCGAGGATAAGAGTTGAAATCATTAAAATAGAAATAGTTTAATGGAGAAGAGTGTTTATTAGTTTGTCTTGAGAATGGCTCAAATATGAATCAATAACCCATTTTTCAACACTATTCTAGCCTAATTGATTAGGAATTTACCTGTGGGCTGGCACAAATGTGATGATTTTTTTTCTATGCTCCCACACAAAATTTGTTCAGCTTTCATTTTATCTGGGAGCACCTCCTCCCTTTGAATATTTAATTCAATATGAATACTTGTAATCTGTCTTGGAAGCTGCTTTCTTAGATAAGTTAGTTCTAGTCTATTTCACTTTTGGGAAATTGAGCCTCAGGAAATTTTCAAAAAAAAACTCAATAATCAATTTTTGCAGTAAAAGAAGCTCTAAACATGCTAATGAGCAGTGTTAATGTGCCCATTATGATTTTGCATAATTGCACAGTGCTTGGTAAAAACCAGGACACCAGAGAGGTTAATTGTAACACATAGAGCTACCTGGCAATTTTTCTTGCCTTTATTTTCATCACATCTTAAGGGGTGACTGATTTGGATCAAAAGTGTTTTTTTTTTTTTTGTAGTGAGCTTTTTTTTCTTTATCTATCTTTGCTCCCAAGGATGGAAAGAATGGCTAAAAATATTCTGTTATAAAAAGGAATCAGCAACTCTCTCTACTTTTTATTTAAACCTGGGGAATAGTGAACAGTGAACATGGGTTTACATGTAAAGTTATTCCAGAGTCAAAAAATTAATAATGTTTTGTGGCTCAAAGAATGCCAGGTTAAAAACCAACAGAATCTACAAACCATGGCTTAATGTGAGGAGAAAAGGAATCGAACTGATTGTCTTCCTCATCTTCCTCATCAGCATCCCAACCCCTTGACCCTTTCCCCATTCCATTCATTCGCTGAAAAAATAGAGATGGGAAATAAAGCAAAAAGAAGGGTTAAAAAATGCTGTTGCATAGAAAAATACAGCCAACATATTTATCACTGAGTTCTCCTTCTTCCAATCTTAAATGGATAAGAGATTGTGGAGTCCTCAACCACTTTTCATTTCTTCATTTCCAAAGCAACTCCTTCCTTCATGTAGCTGCTTCCTGGTTCTTCTCTACATAAATACTTACTAAACTTTGTGTTATTTCTCCCCATTTCCTACCTTTATTTATTAGTTTTTTTTTTTAAACAAGTAAGTAAATTTACTAATTGAAGCAAATACTGCATAGGTCAAATATGTGGTGTTCTAAAAGTTTTAGAGCTTTTAAAACTTAAAACGTCTTAATTTAGGAAATATCTAGTAGTAGGGTTAGGCAGTGTTTGCTTCATTTACTGAAATTTTAATACTTCATTTTTTAAACTATTAAAGCTTTAAAGTGCATAAAGATTTTTAGGACACCTTCTATATGTGGATTTAGAAGAAAAACTATATGGGAAGTAAATAGTTCATTAAAAAGCATATTCTAAGACATTTAATGTATTTCTTAATTACTGCAATGATCTAGATTGTTATTTTAAAAGATGAATTACCATGACTGTACATATTTATGAATTTATGTTACTATATTTTTATTAAAGATGTTTTCATTGAAGCTTTCCACTTTTGGATTTGAAAGATTCCCTCAGGGAATGGTATCTACTTCGTGTGATAAGAAAGAGACTAAGTTGAAAACCTAACACTTAAAGTGAATTCCCCTCCCCCCCCACTCAGTTTCCTTAACTGTAAAATGAGAGAATTCTACTAGAATAAGTGTCCTTCTAAGTAATATTCTCTCTAAAATGAAATGTTCTCTGTTGAGGTTTTCTTGGGGTCTCTGGAAGCAGCCTTCATTTCAGTTCAGTAATAACCGCAAGAGTAGCCAGGGGTTAAAGTCCAAATCCTTTATTGTCTTTTTCAAAGTCTTGCCTCCTTTCCTGGAGTCTGGTTAGCTTTCTTCTAGTCCAGTCCAGATCCTTTATTATCTCTTTCCTGGGGCTGGGCAGCTTTCTGGAGAGCCTTCCGGAGTCTTGGTTTCAATGGAGAAGTGAAGGAGGAGAGCCTGCCACCACTTCTCTGTCTTCCCTAGTTATGATTCTGGCTGAGTTTGTCCCAGCATATAAGCTCTTATAAGCTCTTATCAAGGGTGTGAATCTTGTAGAACTATAATAAGTACTAAGTATATGCACTGACCTGGAGAATTGTTAAGCATCATGCTAAACTAGATAACCATTGTCTATCAATTCCACTGACCTTGTAAGAATCCTTTGTTTCAAGTCAGAGTTCTGGCCCATAACACTTCTAGTTCTCTAAGGTGGATCTGTGACTCCAATAATCTTTTTCTACTGCTCTATCCTGCTTCTCCCAAACTTCTGAAATTAATTTAGCTCAAAGATGTGAACAAAACATCATATTGTTATGTATAGAATATATTAGCATATATTGGATTGTTTGCTGTCTAGGGGAGGAGAGTGGGGGGAAGGGATGGAGAAAAATTTGGAACACAAGGATTTGCAGGGGTGAGTGTTGAAAACTATCTTTGCTTGTATTATAAAAATAAAAGGCTATTGTCAAAAGTAAATAAATTTTAATAATAAATTTACCATAAAGGAGACACCCAACTTAAAAAACCCAACAAAATAAAGTCATATTGTTGGTTTAAATCCCTCAAAGTGGCCAATTTGGCAGGAAGCTTAGTCAAGAGATTCCCCTTTTGAAGTAGGAAATTCCCCAAAATGGCCAACTTGGCAAGAAGTTTGATCAAGAGATTCCCCTTTTGAAATGGGAAATTGATGGGAAGAAAAAAACAAATTTAACTAATTAAAACAACAGATGTTTCTTAAACTCTGAGCTGACCGATGAAAGACAAAACTCTTCCAAGTGTTAGCACCTTACAGAACTAAATAAATTGAGTAAATCTGTCAAAACAGAATTAAGATAAATAAAAAGTCTAAGTAATTGAGAAATCTCTTTGGAACATGGCCAGGACCACAGCAAAAAGATCAAGTTTCATTTGTTTCATAATTCTACTCAAGTTGGTAATTATATAACACTTCTCAGTAGAAAATGCTTGGCTCCAGTTGGTGTATTTCATCTTGGAGGGAGAAATAAATGCAAATCGGATTCTTCTTTTAACTCAAAAGCCTCAGGAAATTAAAAAGGAGTTTATTTGTTGAGGGTTTTGTTTTGGGGGGTTAATTTTTGTGTATTTCACATTTTCTAGATCACTGGTTTTGTGCATTTTAAATGATAATTTATTGTATGTGATGACATGACTGTCAGTTGACATTAATTCCAGGGAAATCTGAAGAGAAGGAAGACTGTTCTACTAAATGTGTTATTCATTCTGTGGCCAGCCAGCATTCATTATTTTATCAAGACATTAGTTTATATACTAGTGGAAAATAAAATCTTGGCTGGGAACTTGGCTAACAAGAATATTGTGCTTATTGGGTTCTGTCTAAAGGCATGCATGACTATATTTAGATAAGTAAGAGGATATCAAATTGCTTGCCTTTTCAATGAGAGGAGAAAGTATAAAAAGAGCAAGGAAGAGCATTTAGAGCTCTTTTAGATAAGTAAGAAGGCACCAAATTGCTTGCCTTCTCAATGACAGGGAAAGGTAAAGAAAGAACAAGGAAGAGCATTTAGAGCTCTTTTTTAAATGAATTTTTAAAATCGTTTTTACATTTAGTTGGAGAAAAATATATATTAAATAATTGTTCTTTTAATTATCAAATAAGTAATAGGGAGTCCCTGAAGGTTTAGGGGCAGATGAATGACTTCATTAGACCTGGGAATTGTCAAGAGTCCTCTGACTATTGTCTGTTGTCCAGGCAAGATAAAATAGATGTCTGGATTAAAGTGACAGTGGTGGGAATAGAAAGGAGGGAACACATATGATATAGAGTGCAGAAGTTAACCATTATCTAAGTCTTTCAGAAGTCTTATAACCACCTTTGACACTTTTCTCTCTAGCTAAGTGACATTATTTGAATTCACACTGCATATCTCTATTATATGTGTGTGTGTGTATTCTTTTACCTAGTCCTGCCAACTATTTTTAAATGTCTCTTGAATTCCCCCCTCCTTCTCTAGTCCCTACAAAAGTTTGCTACAACTATAAACTTACAACTAAATTTACTACAATCTTAGTCTGTATATTGCCTGTTGGTACATTGTGTCTCTCCGGTTAGATCATGAGTTTGTCCAGGGCAGGGAATGACTTTTGCCTTTGTATTCTCAGCATTTAGAACAGAGTCTGGCACATAGTAGATGCTAATTTACTGACTGACTGACAGCTATCTCAAGAGTCATTACCTTTGTTCTAGACTGTTATAACAATCTCCTCACTTTCTATCCATCTTATGATACTATGATACTAGTCTTTCAATCCATCATATTTATCATAGTTTTCATACCAATGAGCTGTGTGATTTTAGGAAAGTCATGACATTTCTCTGGCTTCTGTTTCCCCATCAATAAAATGGGGAGATTGGGCTAGATGATTTCTAAAGTCTAACTCTAATTTTTGTGATCATATATCATATGATATATGGTTACTATGCTATGGGCTTCCTCATTATTGATCACATCAAGTCTTAATCTCTGTCTGACTTTCAAAGCCCTCAAAATCTGATCCCAGAATAACCTACCTACCCAGTCTTGTTTCCCTAATACTCTCACTTCTACTTGTCTTTTCTATGGTCATCATGTTCATTCCCACCTCAGTATTCCTATTCCTGCTGATTACTCCAGACTTGAAAGTCTACCCCACCACTTCATCCAAATAAAACCATATCATTCAAAGACAAATTTAACTTTCTTCCCCTCCTCCATGAAACTTTCCAGGACAAGTCTGATATCCATAGATTTCTGTCTTCTGTAAACTCTCAGGTGCCTGTCCAGCACTTAACCCTGGCTTGTTACACTGTCCAGGAGTAACTTGTAATTGTTCCTTGTGAATTACCTTCATCCCTTGACTCCATCACAATATTCCTGAGGGCTAGGATTGTATCTTAAATATATGAGTTCTCCAAAGCAACTATTCTAGTTCTGAGCATATATATTCAGTGTTTAGCAAATAGCTATGGATATTTAACAAATCAAAAAGTAACATTTTTAATCATAGCAAAGAAGTTAGTATTATAGGAGTTGCCTTGGACATGAAGGAATGAAAAGTAGTTGAGGATCCCACAGTCTTCTATCCATTTAGAACTCGAAGAAGGAAGGTCCAATGCTAAATCCATTGGCTGCATTTTCCTTTGTAACACCCTTTCACTACATTCAACTAGGACTCAAGAGAACTGAGTCCTGCCTTTTAGACAATAAAATTCTCAGTATATCAATTACCAATGTACTCATTTCCCTACTTTCAAAAGAGAGAAAGCCCAAGGTGGTTCAACAGAAGAAATTCCTCAACACTACTATGCAATGTTTTTCCTCGGATTTATAATCCTGAAACTTGCCTTCTATTTTCTCCTATCATTCAGATGGCTTGTAGGAGCTCTTGCAACAAAATGACTTCTGTTCATCACTCCACTGCCCAAAGTTTCATGGATTTCTTCAAATGAGGATGTTTTCATAATATCCAATATAATTCCATCACTTCTTTTAATCATTTTTTCTTTTGAATAAAGTATATCCCTGCAAAGCTATATTCCAATAATGTTTGTATCTTGCTATGATTCATTGGTAACTAGAGTCTTGTCAAGTATTGGGGAAGAAGCATTCAATTATTGAATCCAAGGACGCAAGGTCAAGCCCTTCTTCCAACATTATTTGCTGTGCAAACATTAGTAATCACTGAACTTCTCTGAAGTTCTATTTCCTTTTCTTTAAAAGGGGAGGGGTTAAAATATTTGCATTTCCTACACCAATTAGATAGTCTGAGAAATAGGTTTAGAAACTTTAATATACTATAATAATAGAAATTATTATTCCTTGCCTTTGGAGTCAATTGTGCTGCTTTGAATCTAGATGTTTATTTCACCTTGTTTATTATATATATTCTGCACTTTTCTGTTTAGGCATTTGAGATCATAGGTTTCATTCCTCTTTTTTGATCTTTTTATGAATTCCTGATGACCTTATAATATACTGGCTATCTGTGTTATGTGGAGTTTTCTTCTTCCCTCTCTATTTTCATTTAAAAATTGCTCTTGTTCAGATTCATAGGTCCCATTTTTTCATTTTTTCTATAGACCCTTGTTAAAATGTTTTTTTAGGGGCAGCTAGGTGGCGCAGTGGATAGAGCACCAGCCTTGAATTCAGGAGGACCCAAGTTTCAGATCTGGTCTCAGACACTTAACACTTCCTAGCTGTGTGACCCTGGGCAAGTCACTTAACCCCAGCCTCAAAAAAAAAAAAAAAAAAAAAAAAAAATTCTTTTAGATTGGATACGAGTCCATCATTTCTAAATCTCAATCCTTGTCCTAGAAATCCAAATCCCAATTTCAAACACATTTTTTAAAGTAACTGTTCACTTCATAATATATCCTCGATACAAGGACTCCTTACACACTTACCTAATACTGTGGTAAATGCTGCGGATTAGAAGTCAAAGTGAAACAAAATGACTAATGGGGAAATATGTTTTAAATTATTGCATAGGTATAATCTTTATCAGATTGCTTGTGGTCTTGAGAAGAGTGGTGCTATGGGAGAGAGGGAGAAAAAAATTTGGAACTTAAAATCTTACAAAAATGAATGTTGTATATTGGATTGCATGTAGGGAGGGTATAGGGGAAGGGAGGGAGAAAAAATTTGGAGCATAAGGTTTTACAAGGGTGAATATTGAAAACTACCTTTGCATTTATTTTGAAAATAAAAAGCTATTATTTTAAAAAGGATGTTGAAAACTATCTTTACATGTAATCAAAAAATAAAACACTATTGAATTCAAAATAAAATAAAAAATTAAAATTAAATTAAATTTTTTAAAAATCAAAGTGAAAGTCCCTGTCCTCAAAGAGTTTCCTAATCTTTTCAGTAATTCTGTTCCCCTAAGGTCTTCAGTATCTTGCTTAGAACTTTATAATCCCGAATATGCTCTAGACAGCTAAGCAATCAACAACAAACTTTTCTTTTAAAGGACTGACTATTTCCTTTTGCTAGAAGCTCTAAAGAGAAGAATCTAATAGTCTTTCTTAATTTCCAGCCCTTAAGCCCATCCCAATCAATTTATTTAAAAATGTCACAGGTAGTATAATCTGAATCATGAAATGAGTCAATAAAAGGAAACAGTTGTTTAGAAGACTGAAAGAATAATTAAAGGCTGACTGAAATTACCTTGCATGTGCCTGCTCACTTAATAATACAGATGTCCACCTCTAGCACTCTAGTCAATGGGTCAAACTGCAAGTGCATCTCCTTTCTCCTTTCTAAAATTGTTTTGCCTTTTTTTATAAGTATATTTTTATACTTATATATGTAAATGTCATCTCCTCCAATATAATTTCAGCTTCTTGAGGACAGGAAATCTGGTCCCCTTTTCATTTTTGTTTTAATATCCTCAATTCCCTGCACAATATATAACATGGATTTAATAAGTGATGATGCTGCTCATTTGTCCAAAAAATAATATGATTTTTTATAGAAGGGTAAATAGAAGAATGGATGGATATGGGGAGGTTGTCAATGGTGAAAGAGACACTGTGATAGAGACCAAGAAATTTGAGTTCTGATCCCAGATTTGCCACTTACTACCTATATATGACTCTGGACAAATCAAAAATACAATTCTGTTCAGCAAATATTTATGTACACGGCATTACATGAGAAACTCTGTGTGTGTGTGTGTGTGTGTGTGTGTGTAAATGTGTATTTTTTCCTGTGTCTCTCCCCTCTTCTCAGTTCATCTGATATAGTATCTATTCTCTGTGTACTTAGGCCTATGTATCTCTTACAAGGTCCAGGTCCATCTATCCACCAGCTATCTACTACACATTTCCAACCTACTACCCATAGAAATCTCCAATTCAACAAGTCCAAAGTAAAATTTATTTTCTTTTCCCCAAAATTAATATCTTTTCTGAACTTCCCTATTTCTAGCAAAAGCACCACCATCCTTCCAGTCACCTAGATGATTCATAACCTTAGAGTCATCTTTATCTGCTTACTCTCCCTTGCCCCTCATATCCAATCAGTTAATAAGTTCCATTGTTTTTATTTTATAGTTAGCTCACTCAGTGTCACTTTCTCTCTACTCATAAGACCACTACCCTATTTCAAGTACCTGGTCTTCAGACATCTAGAAAATATGTCTAAAAGCTAAGAAGCATTCATCCTCTAAACTCCTTGGGCAGTTTATATGCTCTTTGTGAACACAATGAAAAATGACAGTCCCTCGAGACGTGCAATGTAACAGGTGTATGAGTCATGGACATTAGTACCTATGATTCTGTTTAGAAAATGATAAAGTACACGAAAAAAATCAGTGATCTGAAACACTTAGAGAGTTGTTCTCCTTGAGAATCAAGGCGTAGGAGAAGAGGGAAGGGAGAGAAAAGGAGGGAAGGGAGGAGGGAAAAGTTCATAAGTAGTTGGAAACAAGTGACTACATCTTAAAAGAAAGATATTTTTTAAAGTGACAAAATTGATAATTGAAACTATAGGCATAAATGAAATTATTAAGAAAAAAATTGTAGAAAAGGAAAGAAAAAGACAATCTTGAGAGACATCTAATACTTGGAAAATGGAAGAAGAAATAGGAATTGATAGAGGAAATCAACAAGAAACAATCAGATAAGTAGAAGATAAATATAAAATCAGAGGCATCTAAGTGTTACAGTGGATAGAACTTTGGGCCTGGAGTCACAAAGAATTTTGCTAGCTGTATGACCAATGCAAGTCATTCAACTTCTATTTCCCTCAGTTTCCTCAACTGTAAAATGGGGATAATAACAGCACCTGTCTCTCAAAGTTGTTATGAAGATCAAATGAGAAAATATTTATAAAGTGCTTAACAGTGCCTGCCACATGGTGGTAATATAATAAATGCTTATTCCCTTTCTTCTGTGCCATGGAAACTAAGGAAGGAGAACATCAAAGACAGGGAGTCAACAATATTAAATGTTTTCTCTCTGTGTCTCTGCCTGTCTTTCTGTCTATCTGTCTGTTTCTCTGTGTATCTCTGTCTCTGTGTGTGTGTCTTTATCTCTGTGTATCTCTTCCCTCATCTCAATAAATATGATATAATATCTATTGTCTGAGTACTTAAGCTTATGTATCTCTCATAAGGTCCAAATTACCAACTATCTACTACACATTTCTAACCTAGTACCCATAGAAATCTCCAATTCAACAAGTCCAAAACAAAATTTATTCTCTTTTCCCCAAAACAAACATCTCTTCTGAACTTCCCTATTTCTAACAAAAGCATCATCATCCTTCCAGTCACCTAGATGACATAACCTTAGAGTCATCTTCTTCTCATCACTTTCCCTCACTGCTCATATCCAATCAGTTGTTAAGTTCTATTGTTTTTATTTTATAGCTAGCTCTCTCAACTATCACCTTCTCCTCATTCATAAGACCACTATCTTAATTCAAGTACCTGGGCATCAGACATCTAGAAAATATGTCTAAAAGCTAAGAAGCATTCATTCTCTAAACTATTTGGGCAGTTTATGATATGATTCTTTGTGAACAGGGACCCATTCTTCTAGCCATCAGATGATCTGGTTGCAGTGAAAAATTTAGGAGGAATGCAGCCAGAGAAGACTCATTCACTCATTCATTCATCAAACATTTATTAAGAGCATTTTGTATGCAGAGCACTGTCCTCAGCACTAGTTCCCAAGTTCTCCTCTAATCTGGAGAAATATAAATTTTATATAAAATATTCTCCTTGAAGGAGCACTGGGAGATGAGTGTAAACTGTTTGCACTATTGTCTTTCTTCCCAGGTTATTTTTGTCTTCTGAATCCAATTCTTCCTGTGCAACAAGAAATTCGGTTCTGCACACAAATAATGTATCTAGGATATACTATAACACATTTAACATGTATGGGACTGCCTGCCATCTAGGGGAGGAGGTGGAGGGAAGGAGGGAAAATTCAGAATAAATGTGAGTGCAAGAGATGTTGTAAAAAATTACCCATGCATATGTACTGTCAAAAAAAAAGTTATAATTATAATTAATTTTAAAACATAAAAAGATAATATTTAGGAAAAAATAGAATAAAATAAAAATATTCTCCTTTTCCAAGCCTGATACTGAGTGGATGGTATTTGGGTAATTATAATCCTGTTTTTAAGCCAATTCAATTGAATTCAGCAGACATTTTTTTCTCAATAGTATTTTATTTTCCCAATTACATGTAAAGATAGTTTTCAAGATTCATTTTTGTAAGATCTTGAATTCAATTTTTTTCTCCCTTTCTCTCATACCTCTCCCCTCCCCAATCTGATATTAGGTTATACATGTACAATCATTTTTAACATATTTCCATATTTGTCATGTTGAGGAAGAAAAATAAGAATAAATGGGGAAAACCACAAGAAAGAAAAAACAAACAAACAAAAGAAAAGATGAAAATAGTGTGCTTTGATCTACATTCAGTTTCCATAGTTCTCTCTGGATGTGGATGGCATTTTCCAGCCCAAATCTATTGAAATTATCTTGGATCTGGGGCAACTAAGTGGCTCACTGGAGAGAGCACCAGTCCTAAGTCAGGAAGACCTGAGCTCAAAACTGATCTCAGACACTTAACACTTCCTAGCTGTGTAACCCTGGACAAGTTAACCCCAATTGCCTCAGGAAAGAAAGAAAAAAGGAAGAAGAAAGGAAGAAATAAATTGTCTTGGATCACTGCTTTGCTGAGAAGAGCCAAATCTATCATAGTTTATCATCTCAAAATCTTGCTATTGCTGTGTACAATGTTATTCTGATTCTGCCACTTCACTCAGCATCAGTTCAAGTAAGTCTTTCTAGGGAGCAGGCATTTATTAAGAACCTATGATTTGCCAGCCATTCTGATAACCATTGGAGATACAAAAGCCAAAGCTAAGCAGACACTCCTCTCAAGAAATTTACATTCTGCTGAGGGATACAACATATACACAGATAAATTCATGCAAATTATATTAAAGGTAATACAAAGTTATTTCAGGAAGGAGAGAGAATTAATAACTGGGAGGAATCAAGAAAGAGCTTGATAGAAAGCAGCATCTGAGTATGGAGAGAAGAGAGCTTAAAGCAGTCTCATTAGGTTATCTTGTATAAGGGAAGATGTATGATAACAAAAAAGGCAGGAGAAAGAAAAACAGGGAAAATGATTTGATTTCGTTATATCAAACGCAGAGAGAACAAAAAGGAAGAGAGCTGGAAAAAAAAAAAAAGGCTGTCAGATTTTATTAGAAGATCATTGGTAATCTTTACAGAGAGCACCAGCTAGAGTCAAAATTCTATTGCCTGGGGAGGAGTGAATAAATGGAGTGAATCAACTTTACAGAAGTTTGGCTGTGAAAGGGAGAAGAAATATAGGGTGATAGCTCAAGGGGATATTCACCTTTATTGTCAACCAGAAGTTTTTTAAAAGATAGAGGAGAACTGAGCATATTTATAGATATATTTATTGATGGCATGGAAGGAAGCAATGAATAAAAACTAGCCATAATTTCTACCATCAGAAAATACTACTCACTCAAAGACAAGAAAATGATGACACAGAGGGATCCTTCTTTCTAAAGGGTATCCTCCAGCTGTATTGATTGGAAAGAATATTGGAGCCAGGAGATCCAAGTTGCATCTCAGATCAAATGGGATTCAATCAAGTAAGGCTTTCTCGATTTAGTTTCTTTTTTTGACAAAATAGAAGTAATAATATTGATAATACCTACCACATAGAGTAGTTTGAATAAAGTACTCAGAAAATCTTAAAGTGAGCATTATCTAATGATATTTATTTTTATATATATATATATAAATATATATTGATAAATATGTATATCAATATATATATCATATAATGATAATGATATATAATGTCATTATATGACAAGGGAGAATTGAGTCCAAAAAAATTGAAACAAGTCCAATTCTTATGAGCTTATGCAAAAAAGCTCAATTCATACAATACCTATATGAACTTTGAAGTTCATGCAAACATTCTATAACTAATTCTGGGCTGCTAAGTATATGGTAAAGAGGAAATTTTTTTTGATTGGCTAGAAATGAGCCTTGGTTTGACATTCTCTTGGTTTGACTTCTTACCTGGCAGTGTTCTAGTAAAAGAAGAGATAGTCTATGAAGAAAGAGAAATATTTTGACCTTCCTTATCCAAAGCCAACACATAGCCCTAGAATACATGCTTCAATTCTTTGCTTCAGAATTTATTCTTTTGTTTTAGGTAAAGGAGATTGGAGGTGGCAGTCTGGGAGTGGAGCCCAAGCTGGGTTCTGAGTCATTTAAATATCAGTGCTCCAGGGAGTGAGGAGCTCAGCCAATTAATAGTTCACAAAGTCAATGAAGTCTTTTAACAATGAAGTCAAATTTGTATCAACTTGATAGGACTAATGCTATCTATGTACGCCATTTTTCCCCTAGAAGATAAAGTGGTATAGAGTAAAGCTTCTTAAATTGTGGGTTGTGAGACCATATGGGGTCATATAACTGAAGGTGAGGGTCATTAAATTATGATTTATTATCAATAAATATTTGGTTTGCCTACCTATTTTATAAACATATATAATCAGGTTTGTGTAAAAATTTCTTGGGCAAAAAGGGATCACAAGTGGAAAAAGTTTAAGAAGTTCTGGTATAGAGGAAAATGTGTTTCCTGGTGTTGTGGAAGTGTTTGTCCTTCTGGTCTTACTCAATCTTTCTAATATACCTTTGTCAAATCTAGTCAAGGGTAATCGGTTAAAGGGTATTAATCATGGCAGCTAATGGGAGAGGGAGCATAATGAGAATAAGGGTTGAGACCATTAATATTAAAGTGGAAAAAGATAACCCTCAGCTCCTCAGAGGCACCTCCAGGACACTAAACAAATGTAACTGGACTTAGCCTGATAGAGTAAAGTTAGAGCAATTGCTACAATAACCATTATTATCTTATATGTAAGTCTGTCATTTGTATTTATAAAATTTTAGTAAATTTAAATAAAATTTAAATTTAGTATACATTTTAGGTATACTAGAAAGTCCTGAATTTGGAATCAGAGGACCTGGGTTCTAAACCTGCTTCTGATCATTACTAACCTGTTGGTCTTAAAGAAGTCAAACTCCCTGGGTCTCAGATTCCTCTCTGTAAAGTGAAAGAATTGAACTAAATGATCTCTGAGTTAATCTCTAGATTTAAATGCTGCAATATCAAGAGCAATATCTTTTTCCCTTCTCAAAAAATTCATCTGGGACTTCTTATTTTATTGCTAAAGTCTCCAGATATCTCTTGCAACATAAGTGCTCATACCAAAAAATCTGCTTAACCAACCTCAGCAGGATTTAAAGACATATTCTATCAATCTTACTTAGAATTGGGCATTGCCTTCTCATCCCTGGAATATAAAGTTAAGTACTTTCAGTGACACTGACTTGTGAAGCAATTCCTTCTACTGTTCAATAACTTTAATCCTTAGAGAATTCTTCACTTGGGGCCAAAAGCTATATCCTTTTGGTATTCATTCATTGTCCTAAATCTCTCCTCCAAAACTATTCAAAGTAAGTCTAATCTCTTTCATGTCATGTCATATTTCTTTCCCATGGCAGCCCTTCAAGTAATAGTTGTCATATTCTCTCTTGTGTATTATTAACTTATCGGGGCTAGAAAATCTAAGTCTCTTGGGTGGTGGCAGTGGAAAGTCACCATTTCTCAGACTCCAGGAATCTTCTTGCTGAAAGCTCCATAACAATGGGCTCAAATTTCTCTCTCAACTTCTGGATCAGAATTTTTATTTTTATAAAAAATTATGTAACACAGGGGAATTTTTTTGAAAGAGAAAAGGGAATCTCAAATATACAAACATGCCCTCCCCCAAATTGTAGGATACATAATCCCCCTTCCCACTGTACTACCTCAGTCTCTTGTTAAGAGAAGAGAATTAGGTTCCTAGCCTATCTTGGTTCTCATAGAACACAATTCCAGGTATAAGTCCATAACCAGTTTCTCGGGATTTCCTTTCTGTATTAGCTGACTCAAAACTCCCAGTCCTGTGGGAAATCACCTCCAAGCACTTGAAATTGCAGCCAAACAACACAGAACAGGAATAAACACCATCAGACCCTTCTCTCAGAACTGGGATAAAAGAGGGAAAGCAACGGAAGGTTAAGTCCCTGTAACGTGCTGTTGTCTCCAGAAGCTGCCAATCGTTCTCTGGGAGGAGATCTGCTGTGTCAACTCAAATCTCTCGGACAGATTCTTCTTCCTGTAGAGAACCGTTGTCTCCAGACAGTTGCCGTTAACTCTGGTCCAGAGTAGTGACTTCTCTCTTTTATCCTCCCAGAGAATGGGCGTGGGATAATGCAAGGGCTTCTGGGAAAAATTACTTCAACCAATGAACTTGCTCCTCCTAAGCATGCAAGCTCTTCCCCAGGAATTCACAAGTAAAAACTCCCAGTAAAAGCCGGAACTAGAGAATTGTCAAGTACCAACTTAGCATTTAGTAAGAACCTAACAAGTCCCTTCTTTCACAGATTTGGTTTACTGGAAATAGCAGCTAGGAGGACAGCCAATGACAGACAAAGAACAAAACAGGTTCAATCTCACTATTTTTTTTAAAGACAAAGAGTCTGTCAAAGGCTACTCACTCTTACCTATGTTGTAGAGACTTTGAGCTCCATGTTAGACAAACTGAACATGATCAAACAGGGTTGCACTTTACTAGATTGTAAGCTTCTTAAGATCAGGGAATATGACTACTTCAAATCAGAATGAGGAGAAACCAAAGCAAGGTTTGAAAATTACTACCCCTGGGTCTGATCATTGCCCCTTTGGGTTACTGTCCAACTGTAATTTTTGTGACTTTACTATAACACAACTGATTTGACAACTCTACATGTCATGGAGAGTGGAATTCTCTGACATTAAAAATGTAAATTAGTAAAAGAATTTTTTTTTTAATTTCCTTTGTGGAAATTAATGGGAAAACATGCAAAGAACAGTGGTCTAATAGTATCAGACTTAAAACTCCATCATAAATCAGGTGTCTTCAAAACCATCTGATACTGGCTAAAAAATAGAGTGGTGGAGCAGTGGAATAGGTTAGGATCACAGGACAAAATAGTCAATAACTATAATAATATAGTGTTTGATAAACCCAAAGACTCCAGCTTCTGGCTTAAGAATTCACTATTTGGCAAAAACTGCCAGGAACACTAGAAAATAATGTCAGAAACTCAGCATATACTTCCATTTCATATCCCATACCAAAATAAGATAAAAATGGGTACATGCTTTAGGCATAAAGGGTAATAAGCAAATTAGGAGAATGAGATAATTAAACTATCAGATTTTTGGAGAAGAGAGGAATTCCTAATCAAAAAAGGACTAAAGAACATTACGAAATATAAAATTGATAATTTTGATTACATTAAATTAAAAAGGTTTCACACAAACAATATCAATGCAGCCAAGATTAAAAGGGAAGCAGAAATCTGGGGAAAACAGTTTATAGTCACTGTTTCTGATAACAGTCCCATTTTTAAAATGTATAAAGAGCTGAGTCAAATTTATGTAAGAATATAAGCCATTACCCAATTGAAAAATGATCAAAGGATATAAACAGACAATTTTCAGATGAAGAAATTAAAGCCACTTAAAGTCATATGGAAAAAATACTAGATCACTATTGATTAGAAAAATGCAAATTAAAACAGTTTTGAAGTACCATCTCATCTCTATCAGATTGGATAAGATGACAGGAGGGAAAAATAATAAATGTGAGAAAATTTATAAACTAATTCTTTGTTGGTGGAGTTGTAAATTGATCCAACCATTCTGAAAAACAATTTGAAACTATGCTCAAAGACCTATTACAATTTTGATCCAGCAATGTCAATATTGGGTCTGTATCCCAAAGAAATCATTAAAAGAGGGGAAAGTATCTACATGTGTAAAATGCATGCAGCAGGTCTTTTTGTAGTAGCAAAGAATTGGAAATTAAGAGCATGCCCATCAGTTGGGGAATGGCTGAATAAATTATGGTATATGAAAGTAATGGAAATAAAAAATGATGAAAAGGCTGATTTTAGAAAGGCCTGGAAAGATTTACATGAAAGATTTACATGAACTGGTGCTGAGTGATGCAAGCAGAACCAGGAAAACATTGTACACAGCAACAGCAGGATTGTGTGATGATTAGCTATCATAGACCTGGTTCTTCTCAGCAAGTCAGTGATCCAAAGCAATCCCAATAAACTTTGGATGAAAAACACCATCTACATCCAGACAGAGAACTGTGGAGACTGAATATAGATCAACTCATACATTTTCACCTTTTTTTTCCTGCTTCTTTTTTTTCTTATGATTTTTCCTTTTTGTTCTGATTTTTCTTTCCCAAGATGATTCATACAGAAATATGTAAAAAAAAATTAAATATACACATATAACAAAAATTGTTTTACATGTAACTGGGAAAATAACAATTAAAAAATCAAAATAAAAATAAAAATCCCCCTTGTGATACCTTCTTTACAGGCCGCCTAACTTTCCTGCTTGTATTATTGACTTCTACTGAAACTTAGTAGAATTTTGCACATAATAATTTAGTTAATGAATACATTTGCTGAAGATTATCTCTCTTAAAATTGAAGATGAAAGACTTTCTGAGGAGATTTCTTTTTTAATTCCCAGTGCTGTCAGTAAGCATAACTTTTTAAAAAGGAAAGGGTCATTTTTGGAGATAGCGGGAATTTATCTAGATCCCTTATCCCATTTCTGACATTTTATAGACAGTGATAGAAATACCCAAATTATTCCTAGAGTACACAAGCATAAGGATAACAAAGCCCAAGTGTCTCGTATCTTCTATTTTCACAAATCTCTCCCTACCTTCATGTAGATTTTTCTGTCTTTCAGTTTCTCTTAAATATTTTCTAATTATATCACACTGCAGATCAAGTTATTTATTTTCATACTCTTTCCACACTTTTAGCCCTTCCATTAATTTCTAGCCAATAGTACTTTACAGCCTTGTCTACAGTCCTTATCTCATATACTCCTCAAATTAAAAACACATACATACATTTTAAAAAATCCTAATGCACACAAATTTGCTGAGGAAGAACAATTTAATGACTTTAGTAAACCAACTTTGATTTACTAAAAATAAAAATAAATATAAATTATGTAATGCTTAGGGGAATAGATGTGATTTCACTGACAAAGGGAATTCCCTCTAACAATGAACCTCTCTGTAATCTGTACTCTTAAAGATCTGTCCTAGGTCCAAGAGCAATAATGTCAAACTCAAATAAAAACAGGGCCACTAAATCATACATAAGAATCCCTAAGGGCATATATTAAATGAGGAAACCAAATGTTAATATTATTTATGCTTTCTTGTATTTTTATTTATTTTGCTAAATATTTCCCAAATACATTTTAATCTGGTTTCGGATATATATTGACATCTCTGCATTAGAGATTAAGTGATTTGCTAAATAAGGGTCACAGAGTTAGTAGAACACAGGCTCAGAGGGCATCTGTCTCTTTCCATCATTCTATGCTATATCTAATGGAAATACCTATCACAGTTAGTATCTTTTTTAAAAATAATGTTTTACAATTTTCCCCAATTGTATGTAAAAATAATTTGTAACATTCACTTAAAATTTTTTTTTTACCAAATTCTCTTCCTCCTTCTATTCTCACCCTCATCTTGAGATGGTAAACAATTTGATATAGGTTATACATGTGTAATCATGAAGCCATATTTCCATCATAGTCGTGTTCAAAATAAAACATAGAAAAAAACAACATAAAAAATGGGGAAAATAAAAATGTTATGTCTTGATCTGCACCCAGATTCTATAAGTTCTTTCTCTGAAAATGGAGAGTATTTCTCATCAGGAGTAGACCACTGTATTGCTGAGAATAGCTAAGTACTTCAAAGTTGTCCACGCTATTGCTGTGGACAATGTTCTCCTGGTTCTACTCACTTCACTTCACATCAGTTCATGTTAAGTCCTTTCAGTTTTTTCTGAAATCAGTCTACTCATCATTTCTTATAGCACAATAGTATTCCATTACATTCATATATCACAACTTGTTCAGCCATTTCCCAATTGATAAACATCCCCTCAATTTCCAATTCTTTGCCATTATGAAAAGAGCTGCTATAAATATTTTTGTCTTTTTGGGATACATACTTAGTAGTGATATTTCTGGGTCAAAGAGTATACCTAGTATTATAGCCCTTTAAGCATAGTTCCAAATTGTTCTCCAGGATGGTTAGATCATTTCACATCTCTACCAACTGTGCAATAATGTTCCAATATTTCCACATCCTCTCCAACATTTATCATTTTTCCTTTGTATCATTTTAGACAATCTGATAGGGGTGAGGTGGTACCACAGAATTGTTTTAATCTCCAATCAATAGTGATTTAGAGCATTTTTATATGACTATATATGGCTTAGATTTCTTTTCTAAAAATTGCCTGTTTATATCCTTTGACCATTTATTTATCAATTGGGGGAAAGATTTGTATTCTTAGAAATTTGACTAATTCTCTATATAGTTGAAAAATGAGGTCTTTATCAGAAACACTGGCTGCAAAAAATGTTTCCTATCTTTATACTTTCCTTCTAATCTTAGTTACATTGTGCAAAAGTGTTTTAATTTAATATAATAAAATTATTAATTTACATCTTGTAATGTTCTCTAATTCCTGTTTGGTCCTATACTCTTCCCTTATCTATAGATTTCATAATTAAACTTTTCCATGTTCCCCTAATTTGCTTGTGGTATCACTACATCTAAATCATGTACCCCCTTTGGGTTTATCTTATTATATGGTATAAGATACTGTTTTATACTTAGTTTCTGCCATACCATATTCCATTTTTTTTCAAGCAATTTTTGTCAAATAGTGAGTTGCTGTCCCAAAAGCTTGGGTCTCTGGGTTTCTCAAACACTACTTCAGTATGGTCATTTACTGTGTGTTATGTACAAAATCTATTCCACTGATCTATCACTTTTTTTTTTAGCAAATAACAGATTATTTTGATGATTACCACTTTATAATACAATTTGAGATCTAATATGGCTAGGCCATGTTCCTTTACTTTTTTTTTCATTAAATCCTTTGATATTTTGAACTTTTTGTCTTCCAGATGAATTTTGTTATTTTTTCTAGCTTTGCAAAATGTTTTTGGTAGTTTAATTAGCATAACCCTGAATAAGTAGATTTATTTAGGTAGACTGTTATTTTTATTATATTGGCTTAGCCTACTTATGAATAATTAATACTTTTCCAAATGTTTAGATCTGATTTTATTTGTGTGAAAAAGTGTATTGCAACTGTGTTCACATAGTTCCTGAGTTTAATATTGTTTACAGTTATTTTAAATGGAACTTTTCTTTCCATCTTTTGCTGAAGGATTTTGTTGGCAATATAGAGAAATGCTGATGATTTATTTGGGTTTGCTTTATATCCTGGTTGGTTGTTGTCCTTTGTTCTCAAAGAAGACTAAAATGAAATCAATATGTTATAATCAAGGTACAGTGTGTCCAACTGTGATCAGACCGATAAAAGCTCAGAATGCTCTACCACAGGTTGGGCACAAACACTTTAGGTAAACATTTGGAATGGATTCTCTAAATTTGTGCATCTCACGTTTCCTTTCCTTTGAGCTATTTCAATTCTTCTCTGCTCATAGAGCACAGCACCTTCTCTAATGAGATCACACCATTCTGTATCAGTCTCTCCTATGTCCCACAATCTTAAGAGAGACCTTGAGTGTCCTTGTATTACTTTTTCTGACCATCATGTGAGTCTTCCATAAAATAGTCTTTTTGACAAGCATATATTTGACATTCAGATCACATGGCCAGCTCATTAGAGTTGCACTCTCTGCAATAGAGTTTGTGCTCTGACAATGGGTGTGTCAACCTTATTATCAATGTGTACATCCCTGGAAAATATACTGCCAAAGTGAACTTATCCATGGTACTCACAACTTCTCCATTTACTGTAACTGATGGTTCCATGGGTGAATGTTGTGGTGTTTTCTGATAGAGCACTTTATTTTCTTGATATTAATTGTTAGGTCAAAATTAGCACAAACAATAGAGAATCTATCCATACTTTGTCCCATCTTCAGAAGCTGCACTTCCACTTAAGTCTTGGCTTCTAACCTTTTAAAGTTGAAGAATTTACCATCAGGTGATAGCTCACCCTGATGCTATTTGTCCTTAATGAAAGCATTTGCCAACATGGCTAAAAACATCATACTCATGGTCTTGTTTCAGTCCACTAGTGACTAGAAAAGCATGAGAACATTGTCCATTTTCCAGAATCCAGGCAAGCATGTTGTCACGAAATTGACACATAATATTGATATACTTCTCTGGGCAACCAAATTTTTATATAGTTTTCCACAAGCCCTCATGACTAGAAGTATCAAAGATCTTGATCATATCTACCTACATTATGTACAGACCTCTATTCTTCTCCTGGCATTTCTTCTGGAATTATTGGGCAATAAATACTATATTGATTACTCCTGGTCCCCTTCTGAAGTTACACTGACTCTCAGGCAAATAATCTTCAAAGTTTAGGATCAGATTATTAAGAAGGACTCTGACAAAAATCTCTGTCCCCCCACCCTTGATTGTTGCAGGAGAATCTATTTCCTTTACCTCTATAGAGATGGACAGTGGAGGTATCCTTGAAATTCTGGGGGATAACCTCCTTTTGTCATATAGAGTTTTGTCATATAACCCTGAAAATTTCAGTCAACATTTGTGTGAGCAATGGACCCCTATCCCCATATGATAAATCTCAGTTGGAATAGAATCAGCACCGGGTGTTTTGCCCCAGGAGAGGAGCCTAATGGCATTCAAAACCTCTTCTTCAGTTGGAACTTCAACCAGAGAAGGATTGACTTCAACCAGAGGTAAAGGGTCAGTGGCTTCAACACTGATTGATGACATTCTGTTGAGAATGCTATGGAAATGTGTAGCCCCTCTTTCTAGGATCATGTCCTTGTCACTAATCAATGTGGCTTCATCAGCATTGAGTAGTTGAGCTGCATCATAGGTTTTTGGTTCATAAATAGCTTTTAGGGAATAAAAGTGCTTTGGATTGTTATTATCAACACAAAATTGAATTTCATCTGCCTTCTTACTGAGCCAAGAATCCTGAATGTCTCTAAACTTAACGCTTGTACTTTACTTTTGATAGAATTAAATGCATCTTAGAGATGGATGAACTGTCCTGGAATAAAACCCTGTGGAATCCTTGCTTTTCATTTAGAAGCTTCTGAATTTCCCCCATTGTTTTCATTAAGCTAGTCTAGAGGTTCACAAATATCCAGATCAAGATGAGCAAATGCAATGGTGTACACCAAATCTCTGAAAACTTCCCACTCCTCTTTTATTACACCTTTATTGCCAACTATGTGTTAGCTCACTTTTTCCTCAAAGTTAACAACAAATTGTTCTCACTCAGAAAAGTGTTCTTATCTGTTGACATTAATTCTTCTGGTGGTCATTTAGCTTTGGAATCACTGCTTTTGATAAACATGAATATTTAGCTTGCAGAGGATAAATCTATGATCAAGTCCAGCACTTTGTGCCACATGTTGCTTTTATCACTCTCATATTAGGTTTGTCTCTTCTCCTTACAATCACATAGACTATTAAATGCCAATGTTTGCTGTGAAGGTGCATCTACAAAGTTTTGTTGTGTTTAAATGATTGAGTAGACACCAAAGGTGGAAAGCAGCTCTGAAAAAGCAGCTTGGCAGTCCTTATACTAGAAAGGTATTAGTCTTTCCTCAAACACATCCTACACCCCAAATCTCTAGAATTTCTAAGTATATCATCATATCATTATTTTGTTTCCTCATTATCTATTCCAATTCCTTCGATTTCTTTTTCTCTTTATATCTAATATCAAATAATAGTGGTAATAATGATGATCCCAATCTTATTGGGGAAACTCCTAATTTGTTGATGGTTTCAGACATGTGTTACTTGTTATTTTAAGTCTCTAGAATCTTTTTTAACAGGAATGGGTGTTGTATTTTGTCAAAAGTTTTTTCTTCATTTATTGAGATAATCATATGATATCTGCTTGTATTGTTTTTGATATGGTAGATTATGCTCAGAGTTTTCCTGATATTGAACCAGCCCTGAATTCATGGTATAAATAACCACTTGATCATAGTGTATGATCCTTGTAATATATTACTGTAATCTCCTTGTTAATATTTTATTTAAAACTTTTGCATGAATATTCATTAGACAAACTAGTCTATAATTTTCTCTGTTTTAACTTTTTTTCTAATTTAAGCATCAGCACCATATTTGTTTCTCAAAGGAATTTAATAGGATTGCTTCTTTGCCTATTTTCCCAAATATTTTATATATTATTGGAATTAATTATCTTTTAAATGTTTGGAAGAATTCATTTGTGAATCAATCGGGCCCTGGGGACTTTTTCTTAAGGAGTTTATTTATGGCTTGTTCAATTTCTTCTCCTAAAATGGGGTTATTTAAGTGTTCTATTTCCTCTTCTGTTAATCTGGGCAATTTATATGTTTATAAATATTTATCCATTTTGCTTAGATTATCAGATTTATTGGCATATAATTGGACAAAATGGGTCCTAATAATTGATGGTGAATTCATCCTTTTCATTTTTGGTACTGGTAATTTGGTTTTCTTCTTTCTTTCTTTTTTTTTTTTTTTTTTTTTTTACATTTAATATATTTTTAGGTGAATATATAACTGGTCATATTATTAGATGGATAGCTCTCTGATCTTAATCCAGCCTACCAGGGGTAATAAATTGCCATTTTATTCAGAAATATTGGCATTGGATTACATAAAATCCATGCTTAAAAAGGAATAAAGGAAGGGGAATAATAAACTATAATCAATGTTCCTAATCTATTTTCTCATCTGTAAATTGAGTGGGCTGTATTATATAATCTCTAAAATTCCTTCTAGTTCTAAAAATCCTGAAACCCTGAAAATGTATTTTATTGTCAATTTTCTAATATATAATTTTTCTTCAATTGCTGTAGATATTTCTGCATTTTGTGTACAGAAATACAATTGTCTAAATGCAGTTCTGTGTTGATTTCCCAGTCACTGCTTCTCAATTGGTTCTTCCTGTTTTAAGCTGGAAAGAATGGTTATAATCATTCCATGACCCCATCACAGCTTAATCACAGCAATCAGTGACCTGCCCTGTTCTTCATCCAAAATACCAGGTGGCCCAAGATGAATCATGTGATCCTCACTCAAGATAGCCACTTGGAAGTTTACTCTGTCACAGACCACCCCTTAAATTCTTCCTTTTATTTCCCTATAGTCTCAATTACAACTAAAATTCCACTAGTTTGGTGATGACACTTGGATGCAGGCTTCTCTGTATCTTTAGGCTGAACTCCTGAGAATCATACATCAAAAGTGACTGCTCCACTAAGTAAAGAGGATTGTTCAGTTGGTCAGAACACTAATAAGGGTTAGGAAATGTGGAATTAGAGAACATAAATAGTGTTCCTCATTCTTCCTTATGATCCTGTCTCTTTTCAACTTCACCCTGAGCACAGAGTTCTCCCAATCTTTTACCTTTCTCCTATATAAAGAATTAAAAGTAAAGGTATCCAGGCCAATAGACACTATGCTGTCTTTGAATTCTACATCATAGATTCATGGTTTGTAAGGGAACTTAGAGGACATATAGAAAGGTGGTATGGGGGATAGAGGGCCAGGTCAGGAACAGAAATATTCATCTTCCTGAACTCAGATCTGACCTCAAATACATTACCAACTGTGTGAACCTGAGCAAGTCACTTCACTCTATTTGCCTCGGTTTCCTTGTTTGTAAAATGAGCAATATGGTATATTTGAAAGAACACTGGCTTATAGTCAAAGAAGAGGGGTTAAAATTCTAAAACCTCCACTTTCCTTCTTTAAAATGAGAAGGTTGAAATTATTGTCTGATGTTGAATTAATTATGTCCAGCTTTTTTCTATCCATTTGGGGTTTTCTTGGTGGAGATACTGAAATAGTATTTTCTTTTCCAGTTCATTTCACAAATAAGGAAATTGAGGTAAATTAGGTTACTTGCCCAGGGTCACACAGTTAGTAAACATCTGAGGCCAGATCTGAACTCAGGAAAATATGTTTTCCTGATTCCAACCCTGGCATTCTATCCACTACACCCTCTTAGTAGTTGTCCTCTAAGGTCCCTTACAACTCTGAATCTATGATCCTATAACCAACTAAGCTCAAAAGACTGGTTTTGGTTATGTTTTATAAGTAGTTACAAACTGTAGAAGCACCTCTATGGATGAAAAATATCATTATCTTCCTTCAAACGTTTGTGGCGTGAAATATATTTTCAACACTTACCTTTTTCCTATGAAATCATTACAACTGAACTTTTAAAAATGTACACAAGGAATGGGTTCTGCAGCTTAGGCCTATGATAAGATTGTTGGAGATGTCATAGTATAGAACTAGAGTTCTTTTTCTTTTTTTAGTTAAATCTTTTTATTTTCAAAATATCAAATGGATAATTTTCAACTTTCACCTTTACAAAATCTTGTGTTCTAAAAATTTTTCCATCTTTCCCTCACTCCCTCCCCTAGATGGCAAATAATCCAATACATATTAAACATGTTCAATTCTTCTATACATTCCACAAATATCATACTGCACAAGAAAAATCAGATCAAAAAGGAAAATAATGAAAAGAAAACAAAATGCAAGCAATCAACAACAAAAAGAGTGAAAATACAATGTTGTGATCCACTCAGTTCTCATGGTCCTCTCTCTGGGTGCAGATGGCTCTCTTCATCACAAGACCATTGGAACTGGCCTGAATCATTTTATTGTTGAAGAGAGCTACTTGATCATCGTATAATCTTGCAGTTGCCGTGTATAATGATTAAAGCTCTCTTTCTAGAGATAAAGTTCTGAATTTCAGTACATAAAAACCTAAGCTCAAAATCTGCCTCAAAACATATCAACCTGTGACTTTAAACAAGCAAATTAATTTTCCAAAATCTCATTTTCTTCACCTGTAAAAAAAAGCACCCATCTCACAGGACTATTATAATGATGAAATGACATAATTTATGCAAATCATTTTACAATTCATAATGTACAATTTTTAAAAATCTGTTATTCTTAAAATTGGGAAGTAACAAACTAATCCAACACCCTGTTTTTGCATAAGCAAAAACTGAAGTTCAGGGAAATTGAATGACTTACCAAAAGGTCACACAATAATGGGCAGAACCAAGGGTCACACCTTCTTTCTCTGATGTCAGATCCAGTATTCTTTCCTTGCCACCTCACCATTTATTTTATAGAGGAAAAACCTTCAACCCAGAAAAGAGAATGATTTGCCCAAAATCACAATTACATGGAAATAAAGCTAAGATTCAAATATAGGTCCATTGACTCCTAAATCAAGACTTTTACTACTGCATCAGAACAAAAATTCTATAAAAGAAAGCATTTGTCAATGTCTCCACCATTCTTAAACCTCATCTCAAAATTCCCTTTACAGCCTCAATCAGAATACCCATCATAAATAGCAACTCTTTTTTCCAGTATTATCAAGTATTTTGTGGGTACTAAGTGGTACCCATCAATTACCGCCATAAAATTGTCCTCTGCTTTAGGAAAGCTAAGGAAAGCCAAGAACTGAGGCCAAAATGCACTTACAATAAACAATTTCTAATTTGCCTGATTTCCAAAACTCATCCTATAGTATAGACAATAAATTTGTCACAGTGTCTCAAATGAACTGGCCCTGTGGCTTTAGAAAGGGTAATGATTAGGAATCAACAAATTGATCCTTACCAAAACCTTCTTCATGGAGGGGTTAAACAAACCCCAAAGCCAAGATCCAATGGAATTGTCTTCCTTGAAAAGTATTCAGTTAGTCACATCTTTGCTTAAACAGGGTACTTAGAAAGTAGGTTGAGGAAGTAATGTGTTTACAAATTTTTTTTAAAAGTTTGTTTTCTAAAAGTGATATTGCAGATTATTTATGTGAAAAAAGCATAATATTTGGAACTTTTTTTCTCAAAAAAAAAAAAAAATATATATATATATATATATATAAAGCCCAGGAATTTGAAAAGAAAAAAAAAAAAAGTGGATTGAATATGGGTCATTGAGAGAAAACAACAAAATGGAGCAGATTTGCCAAGCTCAGTTTTTACTGGCACAAGGGAAAGAGAGGCTGTTGTTTTTCTTCTTTTCCTGTCTCTTTCTGAGAAAATACAGGCAGCAAATGAGATCTGTAACAGTACAGACCATAGGAGTCTGTAACCTAGCAACAATATCTACACAGTATCAGAAGGTGTCAATTTGGACTCCTGTCTCCTGTTGAAGTGGCTTTTTGCTTCAGAGCCCTTGAAAGGTTGTAGATTTGTGGTGGAAAAAAAAAGTTTTTTCTCACAACTTTTTTAAAGTCTCACACTTTAAATGCTAAATGTCTGTTATCTTGATTATTGATGTAAAACCAATGGGCACAAAGTCTGACGCAGGAATATTAATGATGTTTATGACTTGGACTAGAGGGAGGTGAGCAAATATTTCAAGGACTGTGTATTACTCTCCAAACCAGGAAACCAGAAATCTACAATCATTTACCAAAGTTCCCAGGGGGACAATGAAAATGTGTAGATTTCTCTTTGAATTAGGGTCAGAAAAGCAGATATTTAGCACTGGAAGGTATCTCAGGGATCATCAAGTCCAGCCTCTTCATTTTATAGACAAGGAAAGAAATAAGTGATTTGTCCAGAGTTACACAGTAAATAAGAGACAGAGCTGGAATTTGAACACCAATCTTAATTCCATATTCAGTGTTCCATCAGCTGCCTTTCACAAGTCATGGCTTTACATTTCTCCCCCCCCCAAAAAAGTCATTTTACCCCCAGTTGTTGGTCAGAATCTATCTCAGCCTAGCTCACTTCAATTTAAATCAGTTCAATGAAACAAATAATTTCTGAGCATCTACTCCAATCAAGGTTCTACTGAGCTTTGGGGGAAGAAAAAAAAGCACTAAAAGTTTCTTGTGCTCTTGAGGAGTTCATGATCTCGTGAAGGAGCTGACATTTGTGTAAGAATATATATCCCAGGACAAAGTACATGAAAGACAACAAAGCATGATGAGTTGAGTTGACCCCAGAATCAAGAAGACTTATGTCTGACACATACTATGTGATCTTAGGCACATCACTTGATTTCTGTGCCCAGATTTCTCTTGTCTAAAACTAAATAGCAGAGAAAGGGCTGAGTTACACTGGCAGAAAAAAAAATACTCCTTTATGGGAATTCCCTATATAGGTAAAATCACAAGTCTGGAAATATAGAGATAGCCAGATAGACAGACAGATGAAAACAGAGACAGAGAGAGAGAGAGAGAGAGAGAGAGAGAGAGAGAGAGAGAGAGAGAGAGAGAGAGAGAGAGAGGTAGAAGAAAATAGATGGATAGAGAGGTAAATAGATGATAGATAAATCTATGTATAAATCTACCTATACATACACATACATATATGTGTGTATATACACATAAACTTACACAAAGTAGAATGTGTTCATGTGTTCATGAAACAATCATTGGAAAGTCATTAAGTTTTGTACCTAGGCGGGTCCCTAGAATACTATAAGAATCTCATTTAAGGAATTAGATAATCATAAAGTTGTAGTCCTGGAGCTTACAGCTATCTCAGAGTACATCTAGTCCAAATCATATATGTTATAGATAAGAAATATGAGGCCCAGGAAAATAAAATTACTTGTCCAAGATCACACAGATTGTAAATGTAAATAGTATGTTCTCCATCACTACTTCAAGGTTATTACTCAGTGAACTTTATTTAATATGTTTGTATAACTCTGTTTCTGCCTCTTGTCTCTGTCTTTGTGTCTTCTGTCTCTTTCTCTTTGTCTGTCTTCTGTCTGACTGTCTCTCTGTCTTTGTCTCTGTCTCTTCTCTGTCTTTCTCTGGCTTTGTATGTCTGCTTTTGTCTTTCTGTCTGTCTTTCGGTCTGTCTGTCTCTGTCTGTCTTTCAATCTTTTTCTCTTTGTGTGTGTGTGTGTGTGTGTGTGTGTGTGTGTATGTGTGTGTGTGAATGTATGTCTCTTTCTCTCCCCCTCACTCTGTTCATCCTTGTAATCATCTAGTGACCTTGAGGTCATTCTCCCAGCTTTTTAAATTGCTTTAGGCTCTAGTTAATAGTCTTTGTCTACACTTTATCTCTTGACATCATCCTTAAGGACTTCAGTAATTCATGTTGACAATCCCCTAGTAACCATGACATTTCAATACCTCAACTTAACAGGCTCTTTCTCCCTCTAACTTCAGTCATATAATGCAGTCACCTCCTAAACTTCACTGTATCTTTTAATCAGAGCACTCTTAAATCCAGAACACTAAAATTCAACTCTCTAACCACAAACTCCATAAACAGAATTACAGAATTCTCAGCTGGGGATTTGGACTTGAAGAATTTTTAGAGCTTATTGGAAAGATCACCTCAGTGCCCCTTTTGTCCCTTTCCCACCAATGCATTCATACACAGACAGAATGCTGTGTACAGAATATGGAGAAAGTTGATCAGTAAAGCTGAAATATAAATTATAATAAGTAAAGTATGTTAAATCAGGTTTAGAAAGTTGCAGTGAGGTTATGAAGTATTTAAAATGTCAAATGGTAATTTATATATTATCCTAAAGGCAACAGGAAACACAATAGCTTCTGGAGTGATATGGATAGAGTTTGGCTTTAGGAATAGCAATTTGGCAGCTGAGTGAAGGATGGATTGAAGAGAGGGAAGCAGAGAAACCAATTAGGAAATTATTTTTGTGGACCAGGAAAAAGGTACCAAATTGATGCAAACTGACTTCAGAAGCAGGAGAGCATTTCATGTAGTAACAATAATATCATAATGATGATCAACTGTGAAAGATTTAGCTATTCTAATCAATCCCAAAATGAAAAAATAGCTTTCTTTATCTAGAAAGGAACTAATGCAGTCTAAATACAGATTGAAGCATACTTTTTTTTTCATTTTTTAAAAATTTTCTTCATTTTTTCTTTAGAGCATGACTAACATAAAAATATGTTTTGAATGACTTCACTTGCATAATTGATATATTGCTAACCTCAATGAATGAGGAAGGAACTGGAGGGAGGAAAAGAACTGGGAACTCAATTTTTTAAAAATAATGTTAAAATAAATAAAATATAAATATTTTTAAATGAAATAATGTGTAGAATTTTTTTTTAAAAGAAGGGATGTGATCTCCTATTTCTTCTCCTACTCCTCTAGCTGTGTACCTTATGCATCACATTCCTGGCTCCTTGATTATCTTTTTCCTTCCTTCCTTCCTTCCTTCCTTCCTTCCTTCCTTCCTTCCTTCCTTCCTTCCTTCCTTCCTTCCTTCCTTCCTTCCTTCCTTCCTTCCTTCCTTTCTTCCTTCCTTCCTTCCTTTCTTCCTTCCTTCCTTCCTTCCTTCCTTCCTTCCTTCCTTCCTTCCTTCCTTCCTTCCTTCCTTCCTTCCTTCCTTCCTTCCTTCCTTCCTTCCTTCCTTCTTTCTTTCCTTCCTTCCTTTCTTTCTTTCTTGGCACTTGGAGTTAAGTGACTTGATCAGAGATATAGTAAATATCTGAGACTGGTTGAACTCCTGCCTCCAGGGCTAGTATTTCTACTGCACTGCCTAACTGCCTCTCCTGGCTATTTTTCTAAATCCCTTTATCTGGGTATTTCCCAAAAACCTCTCCTCAGATCATTTCTCTTCCTTTTTACGTTCTTTCTCACAGCAATTTCATTAACTCTTTTGAAATAAGCTACCACAACTATACAGTGGTCTCCCAAATCTCTATGCCCAATCCTGACTTGTAGAATCCTATCAATCCATGTTTGTCCCTAAATGTTTCCACTGTGAAGTCCTCCTGGTACCTTAACCTGAATATATTGCAATCCAAGTTCATTAGCTTTCCATCTAAACCTGCTGCTTCTTCTAACTTTACTATTTTATTTGGCATTAACACACTTCTGGATTGTGACAATAACTTTGGTCTCCCTGCATTGTCTCTCCCTATTCCAGTTCATTCTCCATTCAGCAGCTTAGGGATCAGGAAGAGGGAAAAGAATAATTAAAGTTTATAGAAAAGGAATAATCAGAGTTTTGGAGGAGAACCCAGGAGAGTTATGTCAGAAAAGCTGCAAAGCCACTCACAATGGGGCAGAGTTGAGAGAAATTTAGAGAATGTGGAATGGGGAGTTAGGTGGTTCAGTGGATAGAACACTGGGTTTGGAAATCAAGAAGACTCATCTTTGTGAGCACAAATCCAGCATCAAACACTTATTAGCTATGACCCTAGACAAATCACTTAACTCTATTTGCCTCAATTTCCTCATCTGTAATGAGCTGGAGAAGGAAATGACAAACTACTCCAGTTTACCGAGAAAACCCCAAAATAGGTCATGAAGAGTCAGATATGACTGAAATGACTGAGCAACAACATTAAGAAGAAAGGATGTTCAACAGTATTAAATGCTCAAAAGAGGACAAGAAGAATTGAGGGGGGGGAACTAGATTTGCAATAAAGGGATATTTAGAAAAGGAAACAAAAAAAGGGAAGAGTAAAAAAATATATGCTGTTAGATTTTAAGAATATTTAAATTGAAAGGCATTCAACTGTACTGGAAGGGTTGCAGAGGTCTGCAACTGCCCATACCTTTTGGCTATATTGACAATTTCCTTGTCTATTTTGACTTCAAAATGTTCTTTTGCCTCTGGTAAGTGATTTGGCAGAGCACTGAGAGATATAGAAAACCTAGTTTGTGAAGAGCCTCCGGGACAGGGAGTTGGGGTAATGAGTAGAATTTGGCAAGAGATTTAGGCTTGTGGTCAGAATGATTGAGGAGCTGATGAAAACAGAAATAGAGTACATATGGATCCCAGGCTCATAGAAGCAGAGCTGGGAAGGAACTCAGAAGCCATCTATCTAGTCCATCTCATTTTACAGATTAGGAAACTGACACTGAAGGAGGACAAATGTCATACCAGGAATATGCTGCTGGAAGCAAGATGATCTAAAATCCAGATTCACTGCTCTTTCGTCTTTATCAAATAATAGTCTATGAATGAATGGAGATATGGATTCCCACTGTATCAGGTTTGCTCCTGAGATGAACCATGGGATTAGGCATCCCCAAATTGTCTAGCCTGATAGTGAGATTGTATTTCTAACCCTCATGATGCCCTCCCCATGAAGCAAGTCCAATAGTCTGAGAACTGATGAAGAGCCTTATCAGGGATAGAATATCAGAATGGCTCAACATTGTTCTAAACCTCCATGACAGTCTGTACTCAGGAAATGCAGGTTGTAGGGAGGGAAGGAGTTGAAGGAGCATGAAATAAAAAAAACTGGACACAAGACTTTGAATGTGACTAAGAGTAATGAGTGTGTGTGTAAGACACATAACAAGAGATACAAATCCTGAAGTATGGATCAGTGGAGCCCAGGCTCAGAGAAGCTTCCAGACAGTAATTTTTTGCCAGAAATAAAATGAACAGCAACAATATTTGACAAAAGAAAACCTTGGCAGAGATATCATCTTCCAGATGGCTCAGTCAGCATACATATGTCCCCAAGAACCAATACATATTTGTCCTCTTGCTCCTATACCATTCATAACTGTTGCTGCAAATAGCATGATGAGGCAATAGAAATGTGTCACAACATTTCACAGCGGAGGCTGCAGCATTTTATAACATATGGCTTTTACCTCAGCAAAGGGAATGGCAACCCAAAAATGAAGTTGGGGTAATGTACCCTGATTAACAACTAAGTATTCTGGGACTTGCCAAGCAAAAAACAGGGCATGTCATCTACAGGGTTAGTTCTCTACAGGAGCTCACCTGTTTGGGATGGCAAATATAGCCTTTATTTCATTAGACTGAATGTGTTCATGTCCTACTTGCAATGGAATAAATAAGTATGGGTTGGGAATTGGGATAGCTCTGGACACAGTTTAAAATGTGGCACAATTCAGAAAAATTGGGAGTACTAACAGGACTTCAAAGGCCCCTTAGTCCAATTTAATAGATTCCCTCTGCCTCCTTTCCCCCTCTTATTAAATACCCTGCTAAAAATCTGGAGGTACCTATAGTTTTTCCTCTTAGAAATCCATCCCTAGAACTCCCTGCTTTTTTTCTTTTTTCTTAATTAAAAAAAAATTCTTTTCTTAATATCTTTCTTTTCCAAGATCATCAACTCTAATGTAGAGAGCTTCTCCTACACTCTACACAATATTCCTAACCCTGTTTATGAAATTTGCTCCCCTTCTAATACCCATGACTCTTTATCCTAAAAGGTGGAATAAGAATACCCAGTTAGATCATTGTCCAAAGGTTTGGACTTTTGGAAGTGGCCTTATGATGTTTGCTCCTAATCTCTTAGAAATTACATAAGGTAAGGACAGAAAGGATACCAAGATGTAACTTTTCCCAAGGTAAGAGATCTTCTCAAGGACTTTAACAAGTCCACCAGCCTCTTGAAGGGTTGCTTTCACAAGATTTATTTTTCTAAGCTTGCTCATTGACTGACTCTTCCACTATTGCCTGAAAAGTTGGCATTGATAGGGTTAATACCTTGGCTGCCAAATACTCCATAGGGGGTGATGATGGGTCAGAACATGCTAATTAGACAAACTGAAAGGTCCAGGGATCTGCAGGTGGAACAGGTGGCTATGTAACTAATGATCATGAAAGGCTAATTATCTTTAACTACCAATTGGCCACCAGGTGTTCTGAGCCACATAAAAGAAGAGGTTGGGAGCATGACAGCTGGTGATGTGATAGAAGCCAGGGTGATTTGACTTCATTACGGAACTTAGAAGAATACAATATAGCTTGATTTGGGAATTGGTGTGTTTCTGAAAAAAGTTTCAGCAAACTGAGTTTGGATCATTGAGATCCTAATCCTAAATGTCTTGGGTACAAAACCAGTTATTTAAAGAAGCCCTATGGTGAAGGTATGGAGTATGTTCATTCACTCAAATATTTAATTGAATGTTTGATATGAGCAAGACACTAGAGTCAGTCTCTTGGCTTAATGGTGTTTCTTGTGAGCTAATTAAGTGTTTCCCCTGCTGGCTTCCATGAGCTGAGTAAGTCAATATACTGAAAAAGAAACAGTGGTCCTATTACTAAATGGGGAAGGGAAATCTGTGAGGTGTAATTCTTTCCACCAGAGGCACCTCCTCAGGGACCTGTAATGAAATTCCTAAAACTATACAGCCATTCCTCAAGACTGTCCAATTGCAAATATCCTTTCAGAAGGGTTAGCTATTAAATTAATATCATTCACTAATAGGGAAGTTAAGTGGCATAGTGGATAGAACATTAGCCTTGGAATCAGAGAGGCTCATCTTTTATGACTTCAAATTCAGTCTCAGACACTTCCAAGCTATGTGACCTTGGGCAGATCACTTAAACCTGTCTGACTCAATTACTTAACTGTAAAATGGGCTGAAGAAGGAAATGGCAAACCATTCTGATATCTTTGCCAAGAAAACCCCAAATAGAGTCACACAGAGTTGGACATATCTAAACAACAAAAAGAAACACCAGGCTAGGACTCATCATTTAACAGATCCATCAGATAAATGGTTCTTACCTTAAAAATCAACGAAGAATATAGGGTTTTAGACTATCTGATTTAGCATGGGGAATCTTGTTTCTCTAGATACTCAAACAACTACTAAGGTATACAGAAGTTAAATATTGATAGAGGAAAATTAACTGCTAAAACCATAGATCTTTTGAATTATTAAACCCCAGAAATTAAACAATCTAGTCCACTAGTCTCAGAAAGAATGCTGGCAAATAGCAACAAACTTTTAGGTTTAATCTACATTATTAATATTTTTCTAGGGCAACTAACTAGGTAAAGTAATTGATAGAGCATCTGAAAGCCAAGAGATCTGAGTTCAAATGTGTCCTCAGATACTTACTACCTGTGTGATGCTAGGCAAGTTATTTAACCCTGTTAGTCTCAATTTTTTGGTTCTCAAAACCCATTTAGACAATTAAAAGTTTTGAAGATTCCCTCAAAAGCGTTTGTGAATTATATCTATAAATATTTGTCAAATTTGAAATTAAAATGTCTTAATATTATTATGAAAATAGTTTTGACCTCAAGGACCCCACAAAAGGTCTTCAGAAAGGTCTTGGAGGTCTGAGGACCACACATTGAAAATTGGGATCCTAATCCATTTCCTACCTGAAACATAAGATTCACTTACAACATTACTGGCAAATGGTCAAATCCACTTCTCTAGGATTGAGTTTCCTCATCAAAGCGAAGGAGTGTTATTGGATGTTCTCTAAGTCCCCTCTGGCTTATCTGATGTTTGTTGGGAAAGTTGTATGATAGGGGTAGTACCAGGATGAATCTGATTACAATCTTCAGAAGGGTGCAGGGGATCATAAGACTCCTGACTATCTAAGGAGAAGTAACTGGCTGTCATTGATACGGAGCTCATATTCATTATCTCATTTTTATGCTCATAAACATGACCCTATGAGGTAGGCAAAGGGATATACTCTCCCCTTTTTATAAATGAGAAAACAGATTAAGAAAAGATTAAAATACCTATCCTAAAATTGAAGAGTTGGGACAGGATGCTTGGCAAAGATATTTAGATCTTGACAGCATAATGCAATAAAAAGAGCAGCTTCTGTTTACTCCCTCTCCAAGCCAGTTTCCTCATCTGTGAAAATAGGGACAGGTTGGGGTGCCGGCTGGGAGGTAGAAGGAGAAGCACATGAGGGGATACAGTTGTTAGAACACTAACCCTGAAGTCAGGCGGACCTGTGTGATCCTGGACAAGGCACTTAACCCCACTGCCCTTAAAAAAAAGAAGATATTGCCTGTCATATCTAACTCAGATGGTTGTTGTGATAATAAAATGAGATATATGTAATGTGTTTGTTTGTTTTTTTAACCTTTAAAGTCTATTCCAAGATTATCTTTTATCTTGGTCAAATTGTTTCCTCTCTCTGGGACTTTATCCTTTTCTGATCAAGTGAGAAGGTTTGACTAGCCAGATCTAGAATGAAATCCAACATGCTTTCTACTCTGCCACAGTTGCCTCCTAAGTAAGAAGGACACAATGTAGGAAAAAACTTTGTTTAGAACCAACATCCCTAATTCAATTTGTTGTTTTGTTGCAAGGCAATTGGGTTTAAGTGACTTCATCAGAATCATACAACTAGTAAGTATCAAATGTTTAAAATTGGATTTGAACTCAGGTCCTCCTGACTCCAAGGCCAGTGCTCTACCTACTGCATCACCTAGCTGCCCCCTCCCTATTTTAATTTAACAAAATACATTAAATTGGCTCTATTGCTTGACTTCATGAAATGGTAAATACTAGTGCCTGTGTCAGAACCAAGATGAGGAATCCTATCTACCTACTTAAGATTCAAGTGGAAGATTCCACTAAGAAATCCAAGCTATTTGACAAATTATTAAAATCTTTGCTTTTCTATACCTGCTCTCAATATTCAACTCCCTGCTCAAGAAAGCAGATGTATCTCCTCCAGGTTAATTCTCAGGCTCTCCCAGTGGATTGTCCCAAGTTCTCATACAGTGGAAGGCTTCAGAATTAATCCTCTGCTGCATTGCAAGTGTGCCTTCACTTGCCTCCAACTACCATTTCCTTATCACTCTTCCCAGTCCACTTCCTCCAAAAGACTAAAGTTCAGAAACAGCAAAATCATTAAACATTATATGCCAAAGATAGTTGAGGCAGCTGGTGGCACAGTAGATCAAGTGATGAATTTGAAATAAGGAAGACCTGAGTGCAAATCCTGCCTTAAATACTACCTAGGCAATTCACTTGACCTTATTTGCCTCAGTTTCCCTCATCTGTAAAATGAGCTGGAGAAGGAAACAGCAAACCACTCTACTATCTTTGCTGAAAAAATTCAGGAAAAACTATATACAAGTGAAACAAGTGAACAAAACTATGTGATCCTGGGCAAATCATTTAACCTCTGTCTGCCTGTTTCCTCAACTGTAAAATTGAGATTATAATAGTACCTACCTCCCAATGTTGTTGTGAGGATCAAATCAATTGAGATAATATTTGTAACATGTCCAGCACAATAGATTATACATTGTGGGTATTTAACAAATACTACTTTTTTGTTTTTGTTTTAGGTTTAGTTTTTTTTGTTTTTGTTTTTGAGTATTCAGAGCAACATTGGGGAAATAGCCAGATATGTTAGTGTTTTCAATCTCAGTTTCCTTTTCTACAGAATAAGAGAAAAGTAATTCTTGTATTACCTACCTCTCATTGTTAGTATTTGGAAAATGACTGGTACCTCAACTCTCCAAAGTTCTTAACTATTCCTTATGATTATTTGTTAACTATCTGCCTCATGCCAGTAGTTAGCCTTAAACAGTATGTCAGACATTTGAAGATTTACTCCGGAATACTGTAACTTCAAGCATTATAGAAATATGCTGTAACTTTATTTTTTTTAATTTTAATAGTATTTTTTCCAAATACATATAAAGATAATTTTAACACACATTTTTGTAAAATTTTGAGTTCTAAATTACCTCACCTCTTCCCAATACAGCAAGCACACTGATATAGATTAATTATATGAAATTCTTTTAAACATATTTCCATATTAGTTATGTTACAACCTTTGACCTGGAACCTCCTAAGGACTCTGGACTGACACAGACAGGGTCTAGTGTTAGGGAAGCTGGTCCAAAGAGTCTCACTTTTATCTCTGTCCTTATCTAAGCATTTCATGGAAATTCCCAAAGTAAATGTTAAGAATAACTTATTTCATTTATAGCAGCTCTTTTTATGGTGGCTGAGAATTAGAAATTGAGAGTATGCTTATTAATTGGGGAATGAATGAACAATTTCTGGCATATGAGGTGATAGAGTACTTATAGCACTATTGTGCTATAAAAAATGATGACTAATTTCAGAAAACACATGGCAAGATCTATAGGAGCTGATACAAAGTGAAGGGGAAAGATCAAGGAGCTCATTGTACACAACAATAGCAATATTGTTATGATGATCTGAATATAATGTCTTCTATTGTTACATATGCTTTCTTGAAATGGACATTTATGTTACATATACTAAATCTTCCCTGATGTTCTCTTGGGCATATGAAAGTGTTTTGTTTGGTTTTGGTTTTCCTTTTCCTTTCTTTTTCTATTTTTTTTTAATTTTTTACTTAATCTTAAATATTTCTAAAAAGAATTTTTTAAAGGATATGATGATCATCTGTGAAAGATTTAACTATGATCAATACAATTATTCAAGACAATTCCAAAATAATGGAAATAGATGCAATCCAACTTCAGAAAGAGAAAGAACTGATAAACTCTGAGTAAAAATTGAAGTACAATTCTCTTTATTTCTTTTTTTTTTTTGCATTTTTTTTGCTATATGACTAATATGGAAAATTTGTATCATGATTTCACATATATAATTTATATAATATTGTTTGCCTTCTAGGTGGGTGAAGGAGGAAAAAAGAGAATCTGCAGCTCAAAATTTAAAAGAAAATATTTTAAAATGATGTTTTAATTGCAGAAAAATAGCTTATTTCTTGTTTTAAACAATTGCACATGTATAACCTTTATCAGGAGGCAGCTTAATGGGTAGAGAATAGGGCCTGGAGTCAGGAACATTTGAATTCAAATCTAGTCTTTAACACTTAACTGTGTGCTTCTGAGCAAGTCATTTACCTCTGATTGTCTGACAAAATGGATCTATTGGATCTGCTAGAAAAGGAAGTGGCAAATTACTGCAGTGTCTTTGCCAAGAAAACCCCAAGTGGGGTCATGAAGAGTTGGGCATCACTGAACGAACTGAACAACAACAATCTTATATCAGATTGCTTGTTATCTCAAGGAGGGGAAGGGAAGGGAGGGAGGGATAGAATTTGAAACTCTGATCTTTAAAAAAAAAAAAAAAAAAAAAAAGGAAAAAAATTATTTTCACATGAAATGGAAGGAAAATAGATTTAAGTTTTTAAAAGAATAGCTTATTTCTACATTTTACACATGAGAAAAAGGTGGTTCAAAGATGAAATGACTTTCAACTTAGAAACAGAGGCCAGATCTCTCAGTGTGGAGTCCTGTGTTTCTTCTGCTAGATACCACATGGATGATGTATATTTGTGCACATGCAAAAACAAACAAACTGGCATAGAATCATTTAATTCTTAACCCTACAGGCTTCATCCATTGCAGCAGGCAGAGTTTGAGCAGTAGATTCTTCCTGACATTGAAAAATAGCACCACCATGGGTCACATTTAAGATGTTGCATGTGTGTTTGTGTAAATGTAATAACAGAGAAAGGGGTAACTGAAAATAAAGTTGACAAGTCAGGCCTAAGGCGATGGGGACTGGGGATCACTGTGCTTGTAAAAGTGCAATCACTTAAGAGTACCAATAAAGGCAAGAGTTTATCATACTGTCGTTTCATATTCTGTCATTGAAAAAAATCAATCCCAAGCCCTAGACCTGGTCTCCCTCTTCTATTGGCCTATATGTTTTGCTCACACTGCAGGAGGCAGACCAAATCTGTTTATCTGCATTGTCTCAAGTCATGACAAGAACATAAAAATAGTGGAGTCTTCCCTCTGAACAGTGTGATCAGTTCCCTGACCTTCTGCTTTTCAGCTCAAGGAAGAAAAACTGTTCCCTCCACATCACCCATCGAAAGGGAAGAGAAGTCAGAGCTGAGCTTTGTGAGAGTAGCAGAGGAGCTACCAGGAAAAGGTGAGATATGCTCTATCAAGAGGCAGCTAGGCTTGTCAAAGTGTATTGATCGCAAGACTGTGTTTGCAGACCAAGACTTGAAGAAGGCTTCTCTAAATTATATGATTTGAGTTTCTATGTGCTGAATTAAGTCTTGGCAAGGAGAAAATAAAACTCTGTCTCCAGGGGGGTGTTTCATTTTCAATTATAGTCAAGTGAGAAAAGTACCCAGAAATAGCATTTTGAAATTAATAACCACTTTCAAAGGAACAGATTGGCTTCATGTTTTCTTATTAAAGAATACATTCATTTACAGACTTTTATTAAATGCCTGCTGTGTGCCCAGAATTCTGCCTTAGGAAATACACAAGAAATAAGAAGACAAAGTGCTTAATCTCAAGGACATGAAATGTACAGAGTTGAAATTATGAAGCAACATACAGGGAAATAACCAATAAAGTTGTATTTCAGGCAATGCCGGTTCTGTGTACCAAGTTGTCTTTGAATGCATTGGCTCCTAGGTCCAAGTATTCTTGAAGGGAGCTAATGGATAGATTGGCTCTCGGGAGAGAGCAAGAAGTAGGTTATCTGCAGAGTCAATATAGGGATAGCAAGTAAGAAAGGCCCATGAATCTCCAGCCTCTGCTCCTCAGATTTTCTACCTTGTTTTTCCCTCTAAAATGCTTTAATTCCTTGATATAAGGAACCCCCACCACATATATTGATACCACACACACACATACACACACACACACACACAAACACACACTCCCCCAAATCTCCCCTCCAAATCTTAATTTTCTGATTAATCATTTCAACTTTACATTATCAACTTTTGCATCCTTTGCCTTACTATCCTATCATCACTCTTTCTTTTTTTTTTTTAAGGCTTTCAAAGCATTTTTATATATTATCTCATTTGAACCTCACAAAAATTATATAAAGTATATATTCTTCTTATCTCCTTTATACAGAGCTGGAAAACTGAAGCTAAGAGATTAAACGACTTGCTCTGAGTCACCCAGATAGTATCTGAAGCAAGATTAAAATGCCCTTTACATTCTTTTCCAGACCCTCAAACTTTATTACTCCCACCATCCACCTTCTCTCCTCCCATGCCACTGAATTCTGCTCAAGGAAGTTATACAGCCACACTGATGGGGTCCACTACAAATTGATGTCATTGACTCTCAACTAAACTGTCATTGCTACACACAAATGCTATTAATTTTCTCTGATCATCTGTCACACTTTCCATAGCAGCTGTTTCAAACTTTGTCTATTGTTTTCAAGCAATCCATACTACCATCCCCCCAATTCCCTCCTAGCAAATGACCTCACTCATACTTAACTGAAAAGATGGAGGCCATCTGTCCTATCCCTTCTGACTACAAACTTTAAATCATCTCTATGTTATTTCCCCTTTCTCTTCTCCTTTGCTCCAGGTTCAGAAGTGAGGTGGCCCTTTTCCTTTCCATTACCAACCCCTCTATTTGTGCTCGTCACATGCTTTGTGATAGATTATACCTCTCATCCTCTCCAATCCATCATTTTTCATTTTTCCTTTATCCACTCCTCATTTTTCTGCTTTCTTCTAACATGCCCAGATCTCTCTCATTCTTTAAAGAAAAAAAACCCTCCACTTGATTTTATTATCTCCTACATTATTATAATACATCTTTACCGGCATTTATTTAGAAACTTCTAAAAGAGAGCCTTCTTCAACCTTTACTTTTACTTGCCCTTGGCCCTTATTTATTAACCTCTAGCTTCCACCCTCATTGTTGTCTAAAAGGTTTCTCCAAGATCTATTAGATCTTTTATTGTTAAATCCAATTACCTTTTCTCATTCCTCATTCTTCTTGACTTCTCTGGCATATTTGACATGTGTTGACCACTCCCTACATGGTTCCTTCTGTATGAACTTTCCTTCTCAGATTCTTTTTTAATAAATCCTCATTTCCCATCCACTATATGTAGGTTTACAATTAAGACTCTCTCCTGACACATTTTCTCTAAATTTCTTAGTGATTTAATCAATTTTTATGGATTCAGGTATATAATATCTAAGCAGATGACTTCCATAATTTTATATCCAATCATCTTCCTTTTTATGTTTAATAGAATTTTATTTTTTCCTCAGTTTAATGTCAGAAAAGATTGGGGCAGCTAGGTGGTACAGTGGATAGAACACAAGCCCTGAAATCAGGAGGACCTGAGTTCAAATTTGACCTCAGACACTTAACACTTCTTAGCTATGTAGCCCTGGGCAAGTCACTTAAACTTGATTGCCTCAGAAAAAAAAAAAAAAGAAAAGAAAAGAAAAAAAAAAAGTCAAGATTTTTAGCATTCATTTTTACAAGATTTTGAGTTCCGAAATTTCCCCTCTTCTTCTCTCCTTCCTCTCCCTTCTACTGAAAATAGTAGGCATTTTGATATAGTTTATACATGTGCTATCATGTAAAACATTTCCATATTAGTCACAATTGTAAAAGAAGAAACAGAACAAAAAGGAGGAAAAAAACCTGAAAAGAAATAAAGCAAATGGAAAAAAATATGCTTCAATCTGCATTCTGAGTCCATCAGTTTTTTATCTGATTATGCATAGCATTTTCCTTTCTGTGTCTTTTATGCTTGTTTGAGATTCTTGTGTTGCTGAGAAGAGCTGAGTCAATCAAAGTTGATCATCACACAATGTTGCTGATATGGTGTACAATGTTTTTCTTGTTTCCAATCATTTTCCTCTTAAGTCCCATATCAGTAGCAGCCTGCTGCTTCATAGGCATCTCAAATTCAACATGTCCAAAATGTAATTCGTTGCCTTTCCCTCAAAAACCATTCCTCCTCCCAACTTCCTTGTTTCTGTAGATGATAACACAATTTATAAAATACTTTGCCATCCTTAAAGAACTATATAAATCTGCTGAGTAAAATGAACTGAACCAGGAGATCACTATACACTTCAACAACAATACTGTATGAAGATATATTCTGATTGAAGTGGATATCTTCAACATAAAGAAGATCCAACTCACTTCCAGTTGATCAATGATGGACAGAAACAGCTACACCCAGAGAAGGAACACTGAGAATTGAATGTAAACTGTTAGCACTACTGTCTTTCTATCCAGCATATTTATACCTTCGGAATCCAATTCTTACCGTGCAACAAGAAAATTGGATTTACACACATATATTGTATCTAGGTTAAACTGTAACAGACTTAATATGTATAGGATTGCCTGTCATCTAGGGGAGGGAGTAGAGGGAGAGAGGGGAAAATTTGGAAAAATTAATACAAGGGATAATGTAAAAAAAAATTACTCATGCATATGTACTGTCAAAAAATTATAATTATAAAATTAAAAAAAAATTCTACAAAGTCTAAAATAACATAAGTTGGGCATATCTAGAATTGCTAGAAGAAATGAAGTAAGAGGTTTTCATTGTTGTTTGGTATTGTTCACTAAATAAGAATTAAAATATGTTTTATCAATAAAACATGGGCTAAAAGGAAAAAAAAGAAAAAAAAAAAAAAGAAAGATGCTTTTAGGCTACCATCAATAGAGATGTTTCTCATTGAAGGCTATCTATTCTAGAGAATATCAATCCATGGCAAACACTCCATTGGAGATGATGTTACAGCTTCATCTTTGTAAGGAGAGTGAATAAATGATCTCTACATCCTCTGGAAAAAAAAAAAAAAAGAACTATATAAATCCTAGCTATTATTATGATGAATAATTTTGGGTCACCCAGGCTCTCAATCTCTCTACTTTTCACCTCACCCACTCCATATTCATTCACCTGTTAAGTCTTTGTAATTTTATCTCTTCAATCTTTCTTATATCCATTCCTTTCTCCATTAACATGAAAATAATCTTTTGGGTGGGACAAGGTAGCAGAGAACAGGCAGCAACTGGGCTGCACTGTCTTAACATTCCTTTCAACTTTAAAATAACTTCTCAAGTCAAATTTTGGAACAGCAGAACCAAGAAAAGACCAGAATGAGACTTTTTAGCAGGAGGTCAGCAGGAGAAATCTATGACATGGAGGTGTGCGCTACCCCCAAATACACATAGCAACAACAGCTGTGGACCTTAAAGGAAGCTGCACAGCAGTTTTGGGAACTTTCAGCCCAGAGGTGATAAAGAGGTCAGACAACTGGTCAAAAAGAGAATATAGGGGACCCTTTGCTGGCACTAGGTGAAGCTGCCACTGATTGGAAACTCTATTGCCCAAACATAGTTTTAGATCACAGTTCCAAGGTAGAGAGGAGCATTTGTAGTCAGTCACAAGAAAGCAAGGATCTTAGTCACAGTTCTATCAGAAATCCATAGATAGAATTAAAATAAAGGGCACTAAAATAGAATCTATTGTGTTTCAGCTGAAGTAAAAGTGTCAGGAGTAATAATCACCGTTTTCAAACAAAGCAAAAGCAAAACTAGACCTAATCAAAAAAGCTAATGGGGAAAATTACACATTGCTAAAGGGTATCATTATCTAATGAAGTAACTTTTAACATTTTCACAGGAATTTCCTGATAATGGTCTCACTTCTCAAATTATAGGGAAGTGAATCAGATTCATAAAAATAAGAACCATTTTCCAGTTGATAAATGGTCAGAGGATAAAACAGGTAGTTTTTAGAGGTCAAAGATATCTAAAGGTGTAATATTCTGTTGGTTTTCTGGAGCTCTCTGGACCAGCCTTCGTTTCAGTAGAGTAATCACCACAAGAATAGCCAGGTGTTAAAGTCCAAATTCTTTATTGTCTCCTTGCCTGGGGCTAGGCAGCTCTCTGGAGAGCTTTTCAGAGTCTTGGTTTCAGTGGAGAAGGGAAGGAAGCCAGCCACCATGGTGGTGTGAGATGGAGTGAATCTGTCTCTGAATCTCTCTTCCGAAGTGCAGGAAGGAGGAGAGCCACCAGGAGCCTGATCAAAGATGATCAAAGATGGAATGACTCTAGCTGAGTTTGTCCCAGTTTATATGCTCTATTTTAATTACATCATCATAGGTGTGAATCTTGTAGAACTATATTAAGTACTAAGTACATGTATTGAACTAGAGAACTATTAAACACCACGTTAAACTAGATAACCATTGTCTTTATCAATTCCACTGACTTAACACCTTGCAACAATCCTTGTTTCAAGTACAGAGTTCTGGTCCATAACATAAAGGTATGTGAAAAAATGTGAAAAAAAAAAGTCACTACTGATTAGAAAAATGCAAACTAAAACAACTCTGACAACAACCTCACACCTAACAGAAATGATAAATGCTGGAGGGGGAGAGGGAAAATAGGTACACTAATAAATTGTTGGTAGAGTTATGAACTAATCCAACCATTCTGGAAAACAATTTAGAACTATGATCAAAGGGCTATAAAACAGTGCATATGGCTTGATCTAGCAATACCACTACTAAGTCTTACCCTAAAGAGATTTTTTTTAAGGGAAAATTTGTTGTAAGTAGAAAAACATTTATAGTAATTCTTTTTGTAGTGTAAAGATTAGAAATTGAGGGCATACTCATCATTTGGGGAATGGCTGACCAAGTTGTGCCATATGATTGTAATGAAATATTATTGTATTGTAAAGAATGAGGAGGAGAGAAGTTCCAGAAAAAAAAACAATTGGTAAGACCTATATGAACTAATGCAAAGTGAAGTGAGAACTGGGATATCATTGTACACAGTATTAGCAGTGTTATAAAGATGATCAACTCTGGCTAGTCTGATTAATCCAAAGATTCAAGATAGTTCCAAAGGACTCCTGGTAAAGAAATTCTATCCACTTCTAAAGAGAGAATGCAAATTGAAGCATAATTTTCTTCTTGTTGGTTTTTTTTTTTACAATATAGATAATGTGAAAATGTTTTATAAGATTTCACAAGTATAATTGATATAATCTTGATTATCTTCTCAATAGATAGGGGAGTGGTAGAAGGAAAGGAAAGAATTTGGAACTCAATTTAAAAAGAAAAGAATGCTAAATATAATAATTTTTTAAAGAAAAGAATCCTTGTTCATACCCTTATTTCCTCTTCCATTAATATCTTTAATAGCTTCCTAACTATTCTCCCTGGAGCCAGTTTTTATCTTCTTGAACCCATCTTCCATATAACAAATAAAGGGATATTCCTAAAGTGCAAGTCTGATCATAGTAACATCTAGTCTTTGGGAATCTCAGTATAATCCTTTGCCTTTGGGCTAAAATACAAATCCCCTTTTTAAACACAGAATTTTTGAGCTCCAAAGTCAGTTCCCAGCTACCATGGGCACAAAGTCAAGAAGCTCTTCTGATTCTCCATTTAAATTCTGTTCAATGTTCAATGACTCAGTCAATTCTTCAGAGTCTCAGAGCTGGGAAGAATATCACAAGTCATCCAGTCTAACCCAGGAACTCCTTCTCCAACGTAATTGATAAATCAATGAGAATCAGAGTGATTTTTATTTAAGGCATAGTCCTTAAGAAAGAGATCTAACCCCAAGATATCTTGGGAAGGTTCAGAGATCCTGAAGAGGGGGAGGGAGTTTTTAAGAGTCCCTACATCATCGTTATTTGTGTCCTGATTGAAATTCAGAATGAATGTAAATACCAATCATTTCTGCTTTCACCAGAAATCCTAAGGGTTTTGCCCTCACAGATTTATTTATTTATTTAGATTTTTTTTTTTTTTTAACTAGATGAAAGAGGAGATTCTTTGCTTCAATTGCTACCTAGCCTTAATCACTGCATGGGTGCTACTTCAGTCAAACTGAGACCTGTTAAAGATCTTAAAAAGCCCAAGGTCTTCCATGACATCCAATCATCCTGATCCATATCTGCTCATTGGATCCAGATGACTCTGAAGGGGAAAGTGAAGCAGGTGACTTCGCATAGTACTTTCTCCCTTAAATCCAATTTATTGCATGTCACAGCATCACCTCCCTGATATCATGGTCCTTTTCAAGAATGAAGGATAAACAGCAACAACAATTAATAAATAGTCATGATTGAAAACTTCCAATGAAGGGAAGCCTATTACTTCTTGAGACAATAGCCCTATTGGAGGAAATATTCCCTGACTTCAAGGCTAAATTTACTTCTTTGCAACTTCCATCCACTATTCCTAGTTCTTTCTTCTAGATCAAACAGAACAAGTTGAATTCCCTTTCTGCCTCCCTGCCCTCATATGACAATACTTTAAGTTGTCAAAAAATAGTTATAATCTCTTTAAGTCTTCTCTTCTCCAAACTAAATCTCCCCAGTTCCTTCAATCAAACTTCACATGACATGAATTCAAGGCTCTTTACCAGTAGCATTGCCTTACTCTGAACATCTTTTGGCCTATCAATATCCTTTCCAAAATGGAATTGCTAGGATCAAATGTAATAGATCTAATTAGATGTGATGTGAACAAGAATGTGCTTGTAACTGTTTAACAAATAGTTCTCTGAACATTCAAGACACACTTTTAATTTTAATTTGCATTATCAACATTTCTCCATCACTTTTTTAAGTCTAGATAATTAACAAAATAATAAATTCAGTCATAATTGCTTTCCATTTACTCTGTGGAGATGTTGTTATATAGTTAGTACTATGTTGTCTCCACATTGAAATATAATTTATTTGAGAGCAGGGATGATGTTTTTGCCTTTCTTTGAATCTCCAGTGCTTAGCACAGGACCTAGCATATAGTGAGCCTTAATACATGCTTATTGATTCACTGAGTAAAGGAGGATTATCATTTCCTCAGTTCTGTTATCATTCCTCCTCTAATATAACCTAAAGTAAAATGTTCCATATCAAAATAAATAAAGTTTTGAACCCATTATAGTCAACCAAATCTAAAATTGAGATTATCTCAAATGATGTCAGCTTCTTTTCTTTTGCATGATCTTACTAACCAGGTATCCAATGTGTGTCCACACTTCCTTTTTTCCCATTTTTAAAGTAAAGCCTTTTATTTTTAAAACATATGCATAGATAATTTTCCAAATTCCCAAATGGGTTCCAAATTTTCCCTCTTTTCCCCCCACTCCTGCCCCTAAATGTCAAGCAATCCAATATATGTCAAACATGTTAAACATATATTAAATCCAATATGTGTATACATATTTATACAATTATCTTGTTGCACAAGAAAAATCAGATCAAAAAGGGGAAAAAATGAGAGAGAAAACAAAATGCAAGCAAACACCAAAAAGAGTGAAAATGCTATGTTGTGATCTACCCTCAGTTCCCACAGTCCTCTCTCTGGGTGTAGATGGCTCTCTTCATCACAAGATCATTGGAACTGGTATCAATCATCTCATTGTTGAAAAGAATTCAGAATCCTTCAAAATTGATAGTGATCTCCTGGTTCTGCTCATTTCACTTAGCATCATGTTCATGTAAGTCTCTCCAGGCCTCTCTGAAATCATTCTGCTGGTCATTTCTTACAGAACAATAATATCCCATAACATTTTTATACCATAACTTATTCATCCATACTCCAATTGATGGGCATCCACTCAGTTTCTAGTTTCTTGCCACTACAAATAGGGCTGCAGCAAACATTTTTGCACATGTGGGTCCCTTTCACTCTTTTAAGATATCTTTGTGATATAAGCCCAGTAGAAACACTTCTGGGTCACAGGGTATGCACATTTTGATAGCCTTTTGGGAATAATTCCAAATTGTTCTCCAGAATGGTTGGATCAATTCACAGTTCCACCAACCATGTATTAGTGTCCCAGTTTTCCCACATCCCCTCCAACATTCATAATTTTCTTTGCCTGTCATCTTAGACAATCTGAGAGGTATGTAGTGGTACCTCAGAGTTGTCTTAATTTTCATTTCTCTGATCAATAGTGATTTGGAGCACCTTTTCATATGATTAAAAATGGTTTCAATTTCTTCATCTGAAAATTGTCTGTTAATATTCTTTAACCATTTATGGAGAATGGTTTGAATTCTTATAAATTTGAGTCAATTCTTTATATATTTTAGAAATGAGGCCTTTATCAGAACCTTTGAATGTGAAAATATTTTCCTAGTTTATTGTTTCCCTTCTAATCTTGTCTGCATTAGTTTTGTTTGTACAAAAACTTTTTAACTTAATATAATCAGAATTATCCATTTTGTGTTCAATAATGGAATCCAGTTCTTTGGCCACAAATTCCTTCCTTCTCCATAGATCTGAAAGGTAAACTATCCATTCTTGCTCTAATTTGCTTATAATATCACTCTTCATGTCTAAATCATGAATCTATTTTGACCTTATCTTGGTATATAGTGTTAGGTGTGGGTCAATGCCTAATTACCAATTTTCCCAGCAGTTTTTGTTGACTAGTGAGTTCTTATCCCAAAGCTGGGATTGTTGAGTTTGTAAAACACTAGATTACTATGGTCATTGACTGTTTTGTCCTGTGAACCTAACCTATTCCACTGATTGACTACTCTATTTCTTAGCTAGTACCAAATGATTTTGATGACCACTGCTTTGTAATAAGTTTTAGATCTGGCACAGCTACTGTCCACACTTCTAAACTCATATAGACAACAGAAAGCTTCCTCAAAAATTACAGCAACTTTGTGGGGTTTGCGGGGATTAAAAAAAAAAACAACTAATTAATCATCCAATCTATTGCTCTGAATGGTAAATGACAGTGTCAGTTTATGAAACGTAAAACTGGACTTTGAGGGAGCAGCGAGGTGGCGCAGTGGATAGAGCACCAGCCTTGAATTCAGGAGGACCCGAGTTCCAATTTGGTCTCATACACTTAACACTTCCTAGCTGTGTGACTCTGGGCAAGTCACTTAACCCCAGCCTCAGGAAAAAAACTAAAAAAAAAAAAAAAAAACCTGGACTTTGAAATCCACTCCACGTTTAATCCCCTTGTTGTTCTTTGGAAATATAAACTTTGGTTGATGCTAGATGCTAGAAGACAGACAGGATGCATCTTTTGGATTACCTGAAATTCATTTATTAGCTTATACCTTTTGCCAAAATGTCATGGATTTAAATCTGAAAGGGATCTTATAGATTATCCAGTAAAATTAACTCGTTTTTTTTTTTTGTTTTTTTTTACAAATGAAGAAATTAAAGCCCGGAGAAATTAAGATGCTCAAGGTTACATAGGTAACAAATAACAGTCAGTATTTGAATTCATGCATTCTGACTCACATTATTCTTTCTCTATATTAGCTTTCCAAAGGTGGGAATTAAAAAGGTAATCTACCTCATCCTACTCCCTCTTCCTTTTGCTTCCCTTATATAAAAAAAAGTGATGTTGTTCATAACCATAGTAAATGGGAAGAATAGAAGATAGGTAAATATAGTATATAGTAGGGGCCACTATTAGGTGATATGTGACACAAAGATGCCTTGGTGAAAATCTTTGTAATCTTACAAAGGAAAATCCTTTATTTGGAGGTAATGTAGGACCCAAATATATCATACATTGGGAGAAGCAAATGAAGTACATATGCATGATTAATCATTTTCAAGTTTACCAATTAACAGTTTCTAACAAGTATCAGTAGACATTTTTTTAAGGCAGTTATGTTGAGGATAGCAGGAGAAATGAGGCAGGAAAACATTAAGAGGCCATTCAAATAGTCCAGAGAGCAAGGGATAAAGGCTTGGTGGGGGTGGTAACTACATGAGTGAAGAGAGGAGGAGGTACTTGAGAGGTATTGTGGAGATAGAAGCAACAAGATTCAGCAATTGATTGAATGTTGGGAGGAGGCTGCAAACCTAGGTGAGTAGGAAGATGGTGAAATGCTCAACAGAAATGCAAAAAGAGGGTGTGTTTGATAGAGAAAAAAATAGTTAGAGATGTTTTGGACATACAGCGTTTAAGATACCTAAAGGACATCTAGTTCAAAATGCCTGCCTAGAATTAGTTCATAATGTCAGACTATATAGTTCTGGAGAAAGATATAGCTCTGGGAGACATGTGTCTAGGAATGACAAAACTATTGAGCCCATGAAAGCAGAAGAGGTCACCAAGTTAGTGTAGAGAGAAAAAAGCTGAGGAACCTGAACAGAGCTTTAGGAAATACTCAAAAAGATGTGACTTAAAGACTGAATGAATGATTAGAGAAATGCCAATTAAGACAACTCTGAGATACCACTATACACCTCTCAGATTGGCTAAGATGACAGGAAAAGACAAGGATGAATGTTGGAGGGGATGTGGGAAAACTGGGACACTGATGCATTGTTGGTGGAGTTGTGAATACATCCAGCCATTCTGGAGAGCAATTTGAAACTATGCTCAGTTATCAAAATGTGCATATTCTTTGACCCAGCAAAAGAGATCATAAAGAGGGAAAGGGACCGGCATGTGCAAAAATATTATTTTTGTAGTGGATAAAAACTGGAAACTGAATGGATGCTCATCTTTAGAGAAGGAATGAATAAATTATGGCATATGAATGCTATGGAATAATATTGTTCTGTAAGAAATGATCAGGAAGATGATTTCAGAAAAGCCTGAAGAGACATATGAACTGATGCTGAGTGAAATGAGCAGAACCAGGAGATCTTTGTACATAGCAACATCAATATTATAGAACAATCAATTCTGATGGACGTGGTTCTCCTCAACAAAGAGATGTTGGTGCCAGTTCCAATGGTCTTGTGATAAAGAGAGCCATCTACACCCAGAGAGAGGACTGTAGGAACTGAATGTGGACCACAACATAACATTCTCACTCTTTTTGGTTGTTGTTTGCTTGCGTTTTGTTTTCTTACTCATTTGCTTTCTTTTTTTGATCTGATTTTTCTTATGCAGCAGGAGAATTGTATAAATATGTTTACACATATTGGGTTTAACATATATTTTAACTTGTATAACATATATTGGATTGCTTACCATCTAGGGGAGGGAGGTAGAAGGAAGAAGGAGAAAATCTGAAACACAAGGCTATGCGAGTGTCAATGTTGTCAAATTATCCGTGCATATGTTTTGACAATAAAATGCTTTATTTAAAAAAAAAAAAAAAAAAAAAGACTGACTGAAAAGGAATGGTCAAACAACTAGGAGAGGAAATAGGAAGCTTATCTCTGGTGGCTACCTAAAATGCATGCACTAAGAATGAATGTCAATAAAGTGAAAAAAGACAAAGAATTTGGGAATGTGGAGCCTTTTGAAAGGTAAGGCAGGCTAACACCTCCCAAAGTAGGAAAAAAGACATAGAAAACCAGGACATTTACAGATTTTGCCAATTTCAAAATTTTACCTCAAATCTTTCTCTTTTGGTCCTAAAGAACAAACTCTCAAAATTTCTCATGTCATGCTCAGCTCAGTTTTGGGGTAACAGGAAGGAAAGTGGACTCTTTCCTCCCCATTGCTGACAGTCTCTTTCCTTAATCCTTCCCATTTCCTATACAATATATTTTTAAAATTCTTTCCCCCAAATAATTGTTACAACACCTTATCTTTGAGGGCTGTTAAATCATTTATGAGAATAATAATAAGCATCAGAAATGAGGACAAAAGAGGTTCACACATAGATTCCCAATGGAAACTTCTCTAAGGGAAGGAAAAACAGCCTCATAAAAACATACTAAAATCTCATTTCAAGCTTGCCAGAACTCCAAGGCTCTTTGGTGACAGCCATGTAGAAACTGTTAGTCTTAGCATTTCCCATGTGGTTTATACCAATGGATTTAAGAGAGGGGAGGAAAAGAGAAGCACTGTCCATTCATAGAAATATGCACAGCTTCCTCTTTCTTCATATAGTCTGTAATCTGCAGCAGGTTTACAGATGACTGTCTGATTGACTTCTAAGCTTGATATGGCTTCCTAAAGAAATGTACCCCCATAGACTCCTGCACAATCTAAACCCACCAATCCCCTTCCCAATTGTCTGTTTCAAAGATCCCAGCAGTGATTTCTACTCAGTGAAAGCAAAGGCAAAAGGTTACTTCTGAAAGCAGGCAGTATTCCCTCATGAGAGATTAGGACCAAGTTTATCAGTAAAAATGAAATTTTGGCTTAAATAATTTGCCCCTCAGCAGATAATCTTGAAGGGCAGCATTTATCTCCCTGTGCAGGTTCTAAGCATGAAAGGGGAAAAAAAACCCAAACCAAAGCTTCCCTAGAGCTGGAGGGTCAAATTCCATGAAGATTGCCTCAGAGCCTTTATCCTTTTAAGAGATTTACAGTTAAGTTTCATGCAGCTTTTCTGTGTGAAGTGTGGTCAGAAAAGGGCTGAGCAAACTGGGGTGTATGTGGCTGCTGGGGATATCGTAGTAATTAATATACTGTAGAAATGCAAATATCATATAACATTAGTGATTTCTAAAAGCATTCTCTTCAAAAAATAAACAGAGGGGTAGCCCAGGGAATCCTACATCTAGTTTCTGATGTATCATTTAATATTTATTAGATGATCTCTAAAATATCTTCCTACCTTAATATTCTGTAATTCTAAATACAGAATTATATTTAGAATTGAGAGGCAGCAAATGCAAGGGCGTATGTCATAGACCATTTTGGCAGTCTACTTTAAGCTTTTGGATCTCTTCTCAGAATAACAGTGTGCATAAAATATATAGGGTTATAAAAGAAATCAATTAAATTGAAATACAAAATAGTTTATCAAATTTGAAAGCCAAGTTCATAAAGAATAGATCATTAAAAAAACAAAAACAAAATAAGTTCATGAACTGACCCCATCACCCTCACCCTTTCCCCACCAATCACTAAACTCAAGTAACTCTGTATCACCTCCAGAATCAAATATATAATCATCAATTTGGGATTCAAATTGTTCCAAACTGCCCAAGTGCTCCAAACTGACCCTCCCCAACCTTTCCAATTTTTTTTATACCTTACACACACACATACACACACACACACACACACACACACACACACACACACACACACTGACCCAGGGACAATAGTCTTCTTCCTGATCCTGAAAGAAAATATTCCATTTCTCAGCTCTAGGATTTTTCTCTAGCTGTACCATGCTAGAGAATGGAACATTCCTGCAATGCTCTCTCTCCTCATCTCCATCTCCTCCTTCCTTCAAGCCCCAGCTAAAATCTCACCTTTTATAGTAAGTCTTTCTTGATCCCTCTTAATTCTAGTTCCTCCCCTCTGTTATTAATTTCAATTTGTCCTACATATAGCTTGTTTGTACAAAGTTATTTTGTTTATTATCTTCTGATAACATTCCTTCTAAGCTGGTATTGTCTCTTGCCTTTCTTTGTATTAACAGAGTTTAGCATATTCCAGATCCATAGTAGGTGCTTAATTATTGACCCATTAACCTTTAGTGGAAAAAACACTGAAGTTCAGTTTCCTCAATTATAAACTGGAGGTAAGATCCAACAAACTTGTTAAGAGAATGAAAAAGAGTTCTACAAACCTTAAAGTTTTATGTAAAAATAAGCAGTTATTAATCAATAACCCGACAGTGGTATAC